>NC_136506.1:99187633-99362633 GCF_053919585.1 Euprymna scolopes
CGATGTAAGATGACGCTCATCAAGATGGCCCAGTTTATGTAAACAGGATCTTATATTTGAAAATGGTAGCCGGACGGCTACTGCGTACCAGGCGTCGACGTGCACTGGAATTGATAGCCGAATTTCAGTGGGTATTGGAACATGCTGCTGGACATCCGTGGCTACAGGAGCATGTATGTAGACGTCCGTGGGTATTGGAATGGGTAGCTGGTCATCGATGGGCATTGAAACATGTAGCTGGTCGCCAATTAGTAATAAAGTAGTTATCTGGACTGCAGGGCGTCGGTGGAGCTTCAGGCCGGTCGTCGAGGCTAACTGGTACGGGGGACTGGGCGTCCACGAGTAATGGAGCCGGCAGTTCGAAGCGCTGGCGTAATCTTAATGCAACTAAGTCGATGTATTAGTGTGCTGGTAATTAAAGCGTGTCTAAGATGGAAGACAGAAGCAAAAAGTGAATTATGGATAGCATTCGGGTTGTTCCTGACTCGTCCTTACAAGGACAGTTTGAATCGGATTAATAGATTTTTGGGTAGCCCTTAAAAGAGCTATTTGTCTATTGTTGCTACCGCTTCTGCTTTCTCCGTCTGCTGGACTCGAATTGAGAACATCAAAGTTGGTACCTGAAAGCGGTTCCAAATATTTTTTCGATAGGCGGCTAGCTTTATTAAAACTTCCCCCCGGTTATTATTAAAACTTCGCCCCGGTTACAGAAATTAGTCCAATAATTAACAAATATGTATAATAAATTACAAACCGGATGAATTACAGTAAGGCCTATCGTGGATATTTCTTGATAGCGCATCTATTAATCTACGAATTTAAAGTGAGTTGTTTTTGTTAAATTGCGAGAAATTAAGTTGAAAGTGCTTTTCCTGCTGTTGTAAAAAGAGTGTTGCTATTTTTAGCACACATCAGTGTGTCAGTCTCGTGTTATTTATAAAAATAAGAGACGAACTGGCACACCGTAATTATATAGAAGAGAATGCATTTCTCTCATTATCAAGTAAAAGGGAGATAACTTTTTATGCAAGATAAAACACTATTAGATTAAGTATGAGGAGGAGATAAAAGAAAAGAGATTGAAGTCAAAGTGGAGAGAGAGAGAGAGAGAGAGAGAGAGAGAGGGGGAAGCATTATAAGTAAGGTGTAGATACCAATCAGTTTTTAAACACAGATGTTATACACTTTTTAATTTTTTTTATAGTGTATTCATGCGCAGGGACAACATCGATTGTTACTGTTTATCTTTGATACATGCAAGCATGTCAGTGTTATTTGATAGATTGTTACTGGTATCTGTTTTAATCGAACACTTTCTATCCGTTATTGTTCGAAACATTGCCAGGCATAATTTAATCACTATTGCATCGAGTTATTTCGATTCTATTGGCACTGTTGTCGTTGTTTCTTATGTAAAGGAGATCGCGACCCAGGTAATTGAAGAGGTCTCTAAAGGTAAATTGTTGAATATTGGACAATGGTAATGGCGTTGCTTAATACTTGAATCCCTCGTTCAAAGAACAGAGCCGATTACAGAAATTGGATCAGAAACATCTTCATGATCCACAGGGAATATTTTATAAGAGAAAACTACTATTCAGAGAAAAACACTATGCAAGTTAATTAAACGTTTACATGAGATTAGGATAACAAGATTTACAGGTCAATCCTATTTTAATTAATAGGTATTTGTCTTTAACAAGGAACTGGTAAATATTTAAATATAAATTCATTATACAGTGTCAAATATTAGGCGTTCTGTACCTCTGCCTATATACAATTGGTAAACTACCTAATTTACTTAGACTAATAATGCCAATATTTGCAATTGTGTACAGTTACATTACCTGATAGACGTATTGGTAAACTTCAAACTAATATAAATAACAGTATTTGTATAGAAAATATAATCCCAACCAATTAAAAAAAGCTCAATAGGCAACAGAGCGTAGAGTTTATTAGAATACCAAGAAAATTAAAACTGTAAGTGGAACTTTACAATCAACATTTATTGTTAGACTGAATACTAAAATAACAGTTTACAAAGTTTAAAAGAATGCTATTCTTATTATTCTTCTCATCAGAGGATATAAAGAAATCAGCAAATTATATTTGTAGCAATGCTAGAATTTGCTGGTTAAGGCATTACGGGGAACCGCAATTTATTGTAGTTATAAATTGCCAAATAAAAAAAAATTAAAAATATTGGATATGTAAAAACTAATATAAAAAATAAACCGCGCATAATATTTCAGCTTGAATGAAACTCCTCTAGAGTTGATTCAAAATGCAAAATAGTTCTTTAGATAGAATGTATTCCAAAATAAGTCCAGCGTGACGATGTATATAATCCGATTGGAAAGTTTTAAAAAATCCGGATGGAAATTTTACGAAACAGCTAAAATAATGAAAAAAATTTCCGGGCAGTGCAGTAGTCCAAAGACAAGTGTGCCCCTAGTCGAATGGGACCTAATAGTAAGAATAGAGACATCCAAAGTGAGACCCTTCATCATGGGATTAAAAAGATATATATATATATATATATATATATATATATATGTGAACAAATGATTAATAAAACATGTTAAAAGACATCTTGAAAAAGACTTAAAAACATATTTAATTTTAAAAAATGAAGCACAAGATAAGTGGATAGTCCTTAACCATTTGTTCATATTATAAGCTCTATTTCCTTTTCGGTTTTATTGAGCTTTTACATCTGGCTGAGTTTATTTTACTTGTAAATATTAACTCTTTAATAATATATTTTAAGTTTACCATTTTGATTACCTTGGTAAACTTATTGTATTTTTTTATTATATATATATATATATATATATATATATATATATATATATATATATATATATATATATATATATATATGCCACTGAATAAAAACAAAAAAACAGAAAAGGAAAAATGTATGCTTCTTATGTTCAGGTTCCCAATACCTGTCGATATTGCTTCAAATATTATTGTAGTGTTTGTTTGTAACTTTACTTATTGATATATTGATGCTCATAAATAGTGTTTAATATATAGCCATGCCACAGTACTGAAAATTTCTAAAATGTACACAAAGCGATAATATGCAAATAACTAAATAAAAGGACTAGTTTTCGCATGAAATATAAATGTAAGCTATTTCTCATGTATTTACGGCAAATGTTACTTGACGAAACAGAATAAACCGCCATAAGCGTTTGTTTTACTGAACCATGGAATACATAAATGTACAGAAAATGTAATTTGTTATAATATGGTTTGTAAATATTAATCAAATTTTTAAAATAACGAACAAGCGCCGTCTTTCATGGGGACAAGACTTAAATAGACCAAAAATGTACGTATCATTGTGCTTTCAAATACAATCAACCGTTCGGCTGTCTAATATCGCTATATTAATAAAGAAGAACCCTTTTGTATCGACTGACCTGTACAATGAACAGCAAAAAGAATTGACCCCGAAAGTAACGGGAAAAGATAGCCTAACAGAAATTGAATATAGAATCTTAAAACTGACTGATTAGATAGACACTTATTTTTCTAAATAGAACTTGCAGTTATAAATGTTTTTAACATACGATACATGTTTTTGCAAAGTACTTAAAAGCAGTTGGGGTTTTCTTTGGTGACGCACAGAGAAACATGCACGTTGGATTCTGACTGCTCCAAAAATGTAAAAAAAACGTAACGGGGCAGAAATATATAAAAAAAATGTATACATATTGTAAATGCGCTGAATATCTATGGAATTTTCTCCGGAGAATTGCATTTTGTATTACATTTAATATTGCATCGTGCAAAGTATGTAAAAACATAAGTTTGTTTTTATTTACGGAAGCACACTGGACCGAACACAAGAATTGACGGGTAATTATAACATAGATCGAAATATATATATATATATATATATATATATATATATATATATATATATATATACGTATTTTTCTTCGTAGCAGTTGTTTTATGTAATGTTTATGTACATTTAATCTTTTTTTCGTAGTTGCAATAGTATTACCAATAGATGTCGTGTTTTCTTGGTATCAGACCAATCGCCGGACAAAAGAATGTTTCTTAGTGACGCTATTCTCTTAAATTAAAACAACTGTTCTTTTATATACGGAAGAGCAGAATTCCGTAATATGGGATTACTCAGAGCACAGTCAATGATAATGGACGGAATTTGGGAAAAGGGAATTCATAATTAATTTTTTTCTGAATCGGAAATGGAACGATTTTGTTATGTCCATGCTTTCTGATCCAGTTACGAAAGGTACAAGCGAAATATATGTGGAATATGTATATTTCCTTCCGTTTTAAACTAGAGCGGTAGTGGATCTTAATCTTTATATGGAAACTAAGAACTATTTCCTCTAAAGATGTTGTGATTGTGATAGCGTTGCTCCTAGGATTAAATGTAGGTTTTATTATAAGGACTAAATGTGCTGAAAATTAGGTTATGAAAGATTGTGACTACTAATCTGTTGTTGCAAACCTACGGTAATTTCGCCCAGGAGGGGATTTATGCAATCAAAATTGTATATACATATATATATATATATATATATATATATATATGTATATATATATATATATATATATATATAGCTTAGAGGGTTAGGAGAATAGAGTAAATTCAATTCTATACAAAGGGAATTATCGGAATAACATAAAGCTCAAAAAATTTAGTTGGAGCTTATATAGGAAAAAATAAGATTGGGAAATAAAATCACAAAACTAAATATTGGTGAATATAGAATCATTTATTTATTTAATGAAGCATACAAGCCTTATGCTTCCCATCAGAAGAGTATAGAATATGCTAGCAACGGAATAGCGATGCAACGTCTAGCGTGGGATTCATCAATATATATATATATATATATATATATATATATTGTATGTCTGTTTATGTAATATTCCAGATTCAAATTTAATAGTTCTAAAAGTTTAAAATTTCAAAATATCATAATTATTTATTAAATATTATATATATATATATGTGTGTGTGTGTGTGTGTGTGTGTGTTGTATGGGCATGTGTATGTACACGCATATGTCCAAGTGGATATTATGGACATATACTCCGCAAATTTTGATTAAAGAAATAAAATGTGTGTATCATATTCCCCGAGGTTTCTAAATTTCAATATATTAATAGGGAGTTGCATTTAATGGTAAAATTAACATATATTTTTTCATTGCCATTAAGTTTTGAATAATGCACATATTAAACGAGATTTACTTTAATTTAATAGATTACGTTTTTAACTGGAAATAGATAAGAACTTTATATTATATCGACGATCTTTACCTAACAAATCTGCGTAAGTTAATGGGTTTTATATGATTTTTGTTAGTTTAGAAAAAGAATTTAATTTAATTAAAATATAAACATATCGGATTAGAAGAAAAATACCAGAAGGTAAAAACGCGTTGTAGCCAATCGCAGAATAACACAATGACGGAATGTCGGATATGTTTTATAATACTAAAATTGGTTGTCGTAGTAGGCATGAAAAAAAGTCGATTATACATGTCTTTTTATATGTTTCAATATTATTTTATAATATTTCATATAAACATTTTGTTTAACAATATAATAACATAAGGAATTATGTGTATGGGAAGCAAAGTACACTGTTGATTTCCTCAAAGGACTATAATTATAAATGTGAATTACATGGGGAAATTGTTGGTGCATATTACTGGAATGCACACGATAAGTTTTAAATATTAATAAAATAATCAATTCCATTTACATATAAACACGTTTATTAATACATATAGGTCATTTTGTTGTGGAGGCTTACTTATGTACAACATACGAACTATGTCGAACTGTATGACTAGACCAAGAGTTACCGACTCTCATCGAGTTGTGCAAACTCTATATTGCGTTTAATGTTAAGACTCATGGTCTCTGTATGTTCTGTTTTATATGTCTATCTTCGTAACACTTTCGTTTATGTGTATATCTCCGTGCGCGTTTAGTTATAGATAGACTGATTCGATTGTCACTGCTCTTTAGGTTGGTTAGAAATTAAGTAATTTACAGATACTAACCGTATTGTTTTCATTCAATCTGTTTATCCATTACAACACTACATAAAATTCCATTACTACTTATATACCCTGTATCTGGAAGATGCAAGATTACTATCCTATTTTTTATGAAGAATAAAAGAGCATCACGTGCCTGTGTGTGTAAGTGTTGTAGTTTTTAAGTGTTGTGCATATTCTATATTGCGTTAAACGTGACGACTGTTGGTCTTTGTATATTATGTTTTGTTTTCACTTTGTTTCACTACGAATACCTTGTTTTAACAATATCCCTATTCGTGTTTATCTTCGTACCACTTCCGTTTATGTGTATATATAGACTTATTCGATTATCACTGCTCTTTAGTGTAGTTAGAAAGCATGTAATTTACGCAGACTGGCTTTATTGTTTTTATTCAAACATTATTCACTACAACATTGCAAAAATAATATCCCTTACTATGTATATACCCAGTATCTGCAGGGTGTAAGATATATTGTTCTATTTTTTACGAAGAATTTTAGAGAATCACTTGTTTCTGTGTGTACGTGTTGTTGTTTGTAAGTGTGATTTTGGATGATTATACTCGTAATTAGCTGTTTCGTAAATGAATAAAATCTCGTTAAGAGTCCAATATTGTGTGATAGAACCGAATTTACCAATTGCGATCTAATTAATTTAAGTGGTTGATGGGTGACATTGTCATCGTCACCTGGTGACCTGGTGGCACGTTGACAGTACTGGTAATCTGAATTAATTGTTTTTATTCATTTATTTCTCTTCAAAGCCCGAAGATGTTCAATCGAAGTTGAGCAGGTGCAGCTCACCTGGCGATCTTCCGATGACCAATCTCTCTTCAAGTTACCAGAATAAATATTATTACTCGAGAGCTGAGAAATCTGTGACACTCTCTTCCATTATATTTGACTCGACAGAAAGCGAGGAACAGACCAGTAAATATTGAATGCTCCCAAGTCTATAGCTGCCACTTTAAAATGATTAACAATTTTCAAAAGTGGGAGAAATAATTAAATTTGAGATTCGACTGTCATGATTGGACTAGTATTGAGATATGTTTATAATATGTGTTGGCTGTAATAAATATTTACACATTTTATTTTCGTGGCACGTACCACAACACGATTTTAATCTTATTTACCCTTGGCACCGCAGAGAAGTGATTAATATTATTTCTCATAATACTAGACGGCCATGTTACTCGGCGTTGCCCGGGAGAATTACGAAATGCTACATAAAATATTAAGTATTATTTTTAATGGATATAAGCAGTAAATTAAAGTAAACAGCAATATATAACATGTCAACACCAAAGAATACAACATGTAACCACCATAATGTATATTTTAAATGATTTATTTTCGTGCTAAGCTTATTTCAATTTCTTAAATCAATGAAATTGTATTATTTTGTATTAAGGGATTAGTGGAATCATTATTTCGTGCATGTTTTACAAAGCTGTTTATAAGCATTGATTGTTAACGGGTGTAGAAAAAGCGTAAAATATTGATAATAACATTTCGGCAGAATCAAATGTGCCACATCTAAATCTTTTAAAAATCCATTATTTTCCAGAATGTTCTTCTTTCTCAAAGGATTATATATTTAAATTAATTTTTTTTTCCTTAAAAACAATAGTTTTGAATTTATATGCATTGTTTATTTACAGAGAAACGGACACCATAAATAAATATTACCTCTACATATTGCATGTTTAAATTCCAAGCATATGTAGTATATTTTGTTCAAAGTTTATTAAATGAAATATTGGGAGGACTATGTACAAAAAAATATGCCCACCTCAACACACAAGCAACAAAATACGAAACGAAAATATGAAAACGTGAAAAAGTGTCCATTAAAAAATTAAAAGTAATATATAATAAACAAATATTTCCAAAGGCAAGATAAGTTATTTTTTTACCTACCTGGATACTATTGTTATTTTACTGTTTTTTGAAGCGTATTCTCACTGTAAAATAATTTCATGTAACTTTTAATAAAGAAACAACTTGCTTTAAAAAGTTATTCTAATCGCGTGGGTCTGTTTTTTTTTTGTTTCTAAAAAATTAATAAATACAGATAAGGTAAAAATGTTAATTAAAATGGAAATACTATCAAGGACAAAGGTAAAACTCCCCGCTTACCGTATAAACACATTATGCTATTTTATCTAATAATGTACAAAGAATAAATTCCGTATGTAAAAAAATTACCTAGAAAATCGTATCTCCAAAAATTTAACGATCTGTATTTTCTATTTTAGTCTCGGAACATAACAAAATTGTATTCCGTTGCTTTTGTTTTTACTAGAATTTTTCGGTGCTTAGAGTTTTTCAGTGCTTAGAGTTTTTCAGTGCTTAGCGTTTTTCAGTGCTTAGAGTTTTTCAGTGCTTAGCGTTTTTCAGTGCTTAGCGTTTTTCAGTGCTTAGCGTTTCTCAGTGCTTTGATTTTGTTTAAACAAACAAAGAATTTAACATTCAATTTTTTTATTTGCGGACTGTTATCCTCATTATCACAGTTGTTGCCGCTTCACTAGGTTTTGCCACACTATTCTTCAAAACTTTTTCAGGTGGTATTCCGCGACAGGATAGGAATGCTGAGTTTCTTAATTATATCCTCATCAATTGCTGCCTCCCATAATTACTGTTGTTTCATCTGGTTTTGGGCAACTAATTAAGTGTTTTTTTGGAGGTAGAATAGAAACCACTATCTTCAAACTATGCTCACCTGGAGCTGTCGAGAGTCAACGCATCTATTCACTGTGCAGCGGGCTACGATTCGAAGTGAGTATTGTCTGGGTATAGAGGTTTCAATCCTACCTAAAAATCAGTCAGAGTATTAGTTGGCCAAAACGTGGTGAGAGAACATCATCTATAGAAGACAGTAAGAGACTGGACATTCATACCCCATCTACAGAAAGTCAAGGGAATGGTAGGCCGAAACCTGGTGAAACAGCAACTATCAGGATCGGGGAACAGTTCGTAGATAAATAAATAAATATACAAATCTCTCATCTTAAAGGATTCCTCAAAAAACGATTCAAATTTAATTTGATGATTTTATCAAAAAAATATAAATAAATAAAGCACGTTCCGTTATATCAAGCTGCATTGTTCTTTTATTTAACAATGTAAGAAACAGAAATCCCGCACGGGATTATATATTTAAGTTCTGACTGATTTGTATTTTATATAGGTTTTTTGTTTTCTGTGCAAAGGATTTTGTGTAACCGTAACGCCTAATTAATGAAAGACTCATTCACATTTTATGTATGTAACGATGAAATAAACACACATAACATGGAACCTATGTGAATTGACATTCCTATCGAGGAAAGGAAGTAACACATTCCGTTACGTGTGTGAACACAGTGCTTACCTGTTAAAAATACCCCTGACTCACAACAAAATGACTGGGAAATTATATACTAAGTGTAAGGAAAATGAATATCCTGGCCAAGAAAGAATACAGCATTATCCGTTACGTGTACAAACACAGTCTGTACTTGAATTTACCAATGAGAAAAAAAAACAGACACCTGCTTCAAAAATATAAAGCAATCTATCAGAACCTGGGGAAATCCACAAGTGCATCTTTTATAGGTAATAATATATTGCTACTGGCCATTCAGTGGACGTTCAGCATGAATGGAGATATTATTATTATGTTAAAACTAAAAAAAGTATTTATCTAAGTAATTTTGTCCCTATAGTGGCAGAATATATCGCGTTAGTGCGGCTTATCTCCAATATCCTTATAAGAGTCTATAGTTTATTTCCATTGTAAGGACGCTCTGCACAAATGTCAACCGCACGATATCATTATTTTATCTTTAGGAAGAACATACCCTCCCCTTGGATATGTGCCAGGAGACTAAAAAGGTATATCTAAGCTTCGAGTACAGTCCAAAAGGAAAATCGTTTTTTGTTTAATTAATTGTTTCTTTTAATTACATTGCAAATTCAATGATCCGGGAATACTATTTATGAAAAAGGATGATAAAAGGTGATAACTAGGGCTACGACAAAAACATATTGGTTTCATAATTTTGACTCTCGAGTGTGTATCCGTTGATATCGTATATGCTTTTACATAAAGTAATGTGGTTCTCGATTGCTTAACTGTGTCTTAATGTGTCGGATATATACTCGAGAGGCAAAATTGTGAAAATAATATGCTGTTGTCATAGCCCTAGTGCTAACATACTACGAATATATATATATATATATATATATATATATATATATATATATATATATATATATATATATATTATTAAAGCAATAAGAAAGACAGTCTAAAGAGCAGAATATATTATAATGTGTTACTAAGTTAATTAATACAATTAAAATAAAAAAAAGAAAACAGTGCTCGTTGTAATGTAGATATATAATAAGCTCGATAGGCATATATATCCTAGAGCTATTTTAATATAAAGCTTTTGTACATTTTTCCAATGTTATGATTTCTGATGACATTTCTTGTTTTGAAGATTTGTCAACAATATTTGCGTCTATGCACTCAGCTCCATATGCGAGTGTGTATAACTGGTAATAATTCCGACTTTGCCTAGGGGAAGAGGACAGATAAACGTATTAGACTTGGAAGAGTACATAATCAGAACACAGAAAGATTTATCATCGCATGGAGAGACACCGTCAGAACCAACAATGCAGAAAACGATAAAACCAGAAACAAAAATACAAGAAAAGAAAGAGCTACACGGACGAAAACATAAGGGGATCATGAAATCCTCTGGATTTGGATATAAAAAGGACACTTGAACAGAGAAACATATCCTTCTGTGCAGCTGTATAGTACAACGCATTTAGAATCAACGACATTGTAGCTGGAATAAATAAAACACAAAAAAAGCAGTAAAGGTGGACCCTGAGGGCAAAATGACGAAACAGGAAACAACATAATAAATGAATGCAGCAAAACAGCCCAAAAGAAATATAAAAATAAACAGAACTACATGGGGAAGGTAGTTTACTGGGAATTCTGCCGACAAATACATTACTGACATACTGATAAATCGTTCAAACATAAAATGGAGCCAGCATGGGAAAACGAAAACAACATTTATGACGGGGAACTACGAAGAGATAAACCAAGCAGAACGACCATATAATTATTAAGAAGGAAAAAAACTGATAAATTGTAGATTTTGCCGTTTCATCTGCCTACAGAGTGGAAATAAAAAAGACTGTAAACCGAACCAAATATGCAGAACTTGCCAGAAAACTTAAAAGAATATGGAACTTGCATATAATCAACATACTACCACTAATTCTAGGAACATCCCCCCAAAATAGAAAAAAAAAAACTAAAAGAAATTGGATCTGACGGGAAGACTGGGATTATGCAACAATTATGCTAGAAAGAGCTGAAATCTTAAGGAACGGCTTTGAGTGCCGAAACTAGTTTACATGAACCACAAATTCCAACCGGAGGCATATAAACTGCAACCGAAGTTAAATACGTAACCAAGAAAACTCATGAAACAAAAATGAAAATTGACAATTACACTCGCCTTACCTTCCCTTCCTATAGTTTTCTCTCCCCCTTCAAAAAAACATGGCGTAAGCACGACTGCCACGGTACCAAATAGTCGAAGGGTCAAAAAGGAGTGAAAGACCGAGGAAAGAAATACTAACCAGATCTCCCATAGATTAGTGCAAAAAAGACTGGGACATCAGGGAGGCTTATTGCTATTCAAATTCAAGTGAAAACCAATGGCCACAGGTAACAAGAAATCAATGTTAAAGGGTTGTTGCCATAACACAAATTAATTGGTAAATGTTATCTAAAGAGGTGGAGATTACTGGAAATGGGGGAAACGTGTTGTCATTAGAATCCAAGGTAATAGCTCAAGTTGTTCTCAGAAATAATTATTTTATGATAGCATGTGTGAAAATTTCTAGTGAGTGCATACGAATACGGCTGCTACTACTACTCCTACTTCTACTACTACTACTACTAATAATAATATTAATAATAATAATAAAGAAAAAGAAAAAGGAACAGAAAAAAAGGACAGAGATATAGAAAAAAAGAATAAAGCGTAACGTCTGAAGAACAGTATATTTTCCCAAAGATTTTCCTGGTGTTGGCGAACGTAATACAATTAGAAATAATAATTATGCTGCCGAGACAAACCCTCTCTAAAAGCTGAAGGCAATTTATACAAAAAAAAATCACCAGAGAAATAATGAAAGAATAATGGAATATTTAGAACTAATAGAAATAAATTACTGATTAAAAGAGAAAGACTGAACTTAGTTGAGACAATCAGGCGACCGATACTTCCGGGTTTTCCGTTGGAAACGCGCATTAATTAATTTAAGCATGTTTTCAGCGCGAATTCATGAATTCATCAAATTCAATAATTTTTTGAATCATGTTAATTCTCTCTCCTTTTTCTCTGAAACTATCTTTTATTTGTCTCTCTCGCTCTCTTCGTCTCTCTCTCTTTCTCTTTCTTTCTCTCTCTCTATATATATGCCTCTGTCTCTCTATTTAATTCTTTTTCTCCCTCTCTCTCTATATATGTGCGTGTGTGTGTGTTTGTGCGTATGTGTTTGTATGGGTGTGTTTATGTGTGCGTGTGTATTTGTGTGTGTGTGTACACGTGTTAATCAGTATATTAAAAAATCATTCTTCTGTTCGTTATGATTATATCAACATTTTATTCGATTTATTAAGATTTTTCCGACTATCGTCCTCGTGTTGGGTGTTGTTTTCTCAATGTTTCCGTATGTTGCCCCAACCTAATTCATGTGCATATAAAGCTCGGGAATCTTTCTGTCAACCTCGAGACCCCGTCGGCCATAACTGTCCGAACCTCAGACGACATCTAGTATGGTCGAGTATGTTCTGATGTTCAGGTCCAAGAAACAGTCAAACTGCTTTGACGAGAGATAGGAGGCCAAAACGCGTTTTCGTCGATTACTGTTTTTCAAGTAACGCAATAAAAATAATTGTATTTGTTTACGTCCAAAGATATGGTTGATTTCTTAGGGAAAAGTGCTCATACTTATCTTCAAAATTGAAGATCCTATCAACCGTATAATCGTCTTTCTGACACCGTATCAGCCCTTTTTTCCAGGATGAAACTGATTAAAATTTTAATCATGTTGAAATACCATATATATATTTTCAAGTCTGTATATAAAGAATTCGTTGAGTATATCGGTTGAGAAATATCTTCACATACATGCTCATCTTTATAGATATACTAGCAGTTTAGCTCGACTTTCCTCGTGCCGTATGTACTGTTTATACTTTTATGTGCATATATATATATATATATATATATATATATATATATAGAGAGAGAGAGAGAGAGAGAGAGAGAGTGAGAGAGAGATTAAAACAATTGACTTGTGTCCAAGTAAACTATATCTAAAATTTTTAGTGTTTAGACCCAAAATTTAAAGAGTTTGGAAAAGTCTGCAAAGGTCAACTCTTTCAATTTCGACCCCTTGGTAGCCAAATCTTCGCCCAAAAACCGATTGAAAATTTTGCCATATGTCTTTATACACTTCATGTACAATTTCAAATGTTTTGTCCAAAATTGGCTGAGTAATTTGCTAGAGACCGCTACGGTCAATTGTTTTAAACTTTGACCATTATTATGACTCTTTTCCAGTTATTTTTGGGGTTCAAATCAAATTAAATTTTTAATCATGTCTACATCTAAAATTTCAAGTGTTTAGACCAAAAATTGGCGGTGGAGTCTGATAGATTTTGCAAAGCGACGTTTCTGGCCAAAAATGTAGTAAAAAAGATTTTACAATGTCTCAATACCTATTATGTCAAATCTCGAGTCTGTAGACTGACAATTTTCATAGTTCGGTATGGAAATGTACCCACACAGGCACACACACACATGGACAAATTATCTTTTATAGATATATAGATGATTACTCCCTTTTTATTTCTATATATAATTATTCCGAAACGTACGTTCATCATTTATTTAGCGAGTATACATAAACGAATTGATAAAACTGTTCGATTCAGGAAATTATGAGTATTATCATATTGTATGAATCCGAAGGTTCGATAGCTGATATTTACTAGAAAAGCATCAGCCACTTACAGCTATGAACTAGTGAACTTTTCTGTGTAACAAACTGCGTCCGAACTCGAGAGGTATGGGCCATAAGTCTGCGTTGTTATCCGCTAGACCAACGTCACGTTCTGGGAAATCCTGATCAAATCATTGAACTGGTTTGATTCTTAGAAGTGTGAAAAAAAAACTAAGCTTTTAACGTCCGTGTCTCGAAGTAAATAAAACTTCAATAATTCTAATTAAGTTGCATTGAAGAACTCCCGAAAACATTCACTAGAATATTATATAATTATATTTTTTAATGGGAGGTTGCCAACGTATTATATTGCCCCAAAATACTGCAAATATTAACATTTGGGAGAAATATCTAAATAATTATGACGAATAACTATTTTAAAATATATTTGAAAATAAAGAACGGTTTCTAAATTACTACGATGCCTTTAAACCCAACTTATCCCTTGCTTTATTTTACATGAAACTTAAGTAAAATAAATATAAAGAGTATCGCTAACAATTAAGCCGATCATCTAAAAAGCAAAATTCGTAATTATCGATGAATAAGTTTCGAATTGAACCTCTACATAAAAATGTAAACATGTACACCGATGTTTCTAAAATACATATACACAAAGAGGAAATAGAGGCGGTCGTCAGCCATTGTTTAAGATCGGAATTATGGGTCGCTCGATGCCTATAGACTGTTTTAGTAACGTTTTGCGTGTATTTCGCTTTATATGTGTTAATTTGCCTTTAATTATCTTGGCGGTTGTTTGCTACTAAGAAATAATATTTATATTTAATTGGGACAAATGTAGCCTTTTGGCTCGGTTCGAAGCCCTCAACCAATAGAAGTCATCATTTTCTGCACTGATGATTGTGTGTGAATGAGTTCGTTCTTCATGAGGTTCGCAAAGGGCTGGCTCATTTTTGTAAAATTCAACACAAATAAATTTGATGTGTCTGCCAGTGTTTTACGTATTCAATCGGAGTGGTTGCGATAAGTATCGCAAATCGATGATCGAAAAATTCGATTACAGAAGAAAACCAGATGTTGATCAAAGTTAACATCTTATAAAAATTAACATATTTGCCTCCGTGGAATTATCATTACCGGACAAGCAGAAATACCTAACATATAAAATAAACAGCAGGTTTCTAGATAGCCAAAATCGCGTTTAAAATGGATGTTTCTACTTAGAAAACAACTGAACTATAGTACTTGACGTTTTTATTTTACATTGTACGTCAAGCCATTACGTAAACATAATTATATAAACATCTATAGTAAGCTCTTTTATAAAGCAAGGACGCGTTCGAAAATACTATTTCTGTTTAATATACAATTAAACCAAGATACTTGATTTTTTTTAAATTTTAAACATTAATGCAAACCATGATATGAAATAATTTTATAAAATCAATAGTGAGATCTGTACATTGCAATAGCGAATTCAATGTATTGTAGATTACGTTAGTGCATGGAGGCATCCGTATCCCAGTAAACCCTGATTAGTATATATATATATATATATATATATATATATATATATATATATATATATATATATATATATATATATATATATATATACATACAGTGGCACCAAAAAGAAATTCCGAACTTGCAATTTAAAAACAAAACGCAAATTTACGCTAAATTGCACTGTTTAAAAAAACCGTACCGCATTTGATTCGCCATTTAATCCTCAATAGTTTATATATATATATATATATATATATATATATATATATATATATATATATATATATATATATATATGTATATATATATATTTATATATATATTTATATATATGTTTATATATATGTATGTATATATGTATATATATATGTATATATATGTAAATATATATATAAATTTATATATATATGTATATATATGTATATATGTATATATATGTATATATATGTATATATATGTATATATACATATATATACATATATACATATATATACATATATATACATATATATATATATGTATATATATATATATGCATATATATGTATGTGTATATATGCATATATATATATGTATACATATATATGTATATAAATGTATATATATATAGATATATATATATATACATATATACATATACATATATATGTATATATTTATATATGAGCGGAAGATATTACTTAAACGCGCATACGTATATCTTGCTCGATATTATGAACGCTATGTAACCGGGTAGATCAATATATTATATTCAAAGTGGCATATACGCAGGGAGTTATCGGGATTGGTTTGCAAATTTAATGATATTGCCTGCGCGTGATATGCTTTTACATCCCGCCCAAAAGAATTCAATTTAACCGATTACAACTGCAAGTGTTCAAACTTCAAATTTCTTTTTAAGTACAATCCTTTCCAGATAATGTAAAGAAAGGTTGATTTGGCTTCACGTCTTTAGTTGAATCTTAACTAAAAACAAATTATGATGGAAGATTGTTTGACGAATTGCAGAGAAAGTTATTTCCCTCTGCTTCCAAAGGTTATTTCCTAGTGTCAGCTTTGTTGTCGTCTATTCATTGGAAAATGTCCTTCACAAAAATAGTCGCTTTGCATTTAAGACGTTTCCCTAATCTTTGAAACTATAAAGTAAGGGATATGAAAATCGAGTAACCTACCGAGCAAAAAATAGTTACTCTTTGAATCGTTAATAAATGAACAAACATTTTCTTCAATTTAAAACTTTTAGAGATAAACAATCTTCAGTTTAAAGTAGCAAAGAGTAAATTAATCATTGATTTCTAAAAAGCTTCATTTTTTCGTAATTCAATATGTCCGAAAAGGGTTATGCCGTCTAATTTTTCTGTCACTGTTGCTTTTTGTTTGTCTGCTTCATGATGTTGATGATAGTTTTTGGCATTCGTTCTTTTGGGAATTCTTTCTAGTGTGATATGGGAATGACAAGGTGACTGCTGGCAACATTTCTTCGTGGAACTGTTACTGTTAAACGATCAGGGTTCGAACTTCGGACAGCAAGGTTTTCAGCCTGATTCGTTAAACACTGAGCCACTATCACTTCATTGCTGCTACTCTTTTTGCTGTTGCTTTATTTCATTCTTCAATCCTGTCTCGATGATGATGGCTCAAAAGTACTTGTAATGGTTAAACTGATTCAGGTCTTCACAGTTTAGAATAATTTCGGTAGTGATTGGCTGGTCATTATTTGACTTGACGCTGTTTGTAACCAGGGTAAAGCTAGTGAACGAACTTGTCATTTCAATCAGGTTTTAAGCCCTAAAAGCTGGACAGTTAACGCAGATTAAAACGAAGGATTCAAGTAGTAGAAATAAGCTATTTTTTACAATACTCTTTTTCTTCTCATACAACGACCATGTTACCAACAATGAAGTCAGCAGAAAGGTCTCTTAACAAGTTACGCCACTACGAACTTTTCTAGACCTCGGTCAAAAGGGATAAACTCAGTTAGGGTATATAACAGGTTCGGAGAGACTTGCAAAGCTATGTTGTAAGGAAAACAAGAGGAAATAAAGAGAAGAGCGACAACGTTTGTGAGTGGACACGAAAAAGCCTCGGTGTTAGCCAATTTGTGTCCCCTTACGTCACTAAGTGAAGTCAACTGGTTCACTATTCACCATCATGTAGTGTTCGTCCAAGAATAGAATGTTACGAGTTCCATAACAATAACGGTAATTATATATCTAAGTGTTAGTATCTTCCTCTTTAGTACACATTTCTGATTGTCTTAACATGTGCAGTTTTACGATACTAAATCATCCCCTTTTTCTTAAAATATATGGACTAAATTTATAATTTTGTAATAGTGTGATCAATTCGATGCAGCCCATCGTCAAATGTGTTTTTCAGTCTATATAATTTCTACAATAAAATCAACTTTTGTCATTTTCTCGATGTATACACTTGGCAACGATAATAAAATACATAAAGCCGGTTATTAAAATATTGTTTTTATTTGAGATAACCTTTTCAGTTTCAGAATCAGGGTTTCGACATTAGTGACGGCGAGCACTTCGGGATGGATATGTCCTTGTAGTGGGAAAAATGTGTCGGATAGTTTACCCGTCATAGTCGCTTTCTCTTTATATTTCTAGTCGTTCGCATATCTACTTTACTGGTACAGATGATTGCAATATTTTATCATGCATTGGGTTGAAATATCGGTCAATCTTGTGACTTAATCTCCGAGAATTTTACGTGCACCATTTTGACTTCTTTGACGTAATTCCCAGGAGCAACCGCATCGAGACATCTGGCCGACTTTTCTTTTGGCGTCATTCCCGAATATCTAGATTATACAACATTGAGAAACTATAAAAAAAACAATACCGTCTACTAAGACAGGTCCTTTTCACGTAATGTGCAATATTTAAGCTTACGACCGTCTATATTTATTGGTTTGCGGATGATATTTAAGTGTTCTTAAATATTTGCATAGAATTCTAGTAAAAATATTTTTTTTTATTATTTACTCTTCAAGATCGGCTTAGTCTGTTCGAGAATTGATAGAAGCTAACGTGACGTCAACTTCCTCTAGAAGTGGGACTCAAGGAAGTAGAAGTCCGATAAGCAGCCCTATACATCCAATACGTGCGTTGTATGTTGCTTAACAAGTATTATGCAATTTTCTATTTGTTTCCTTCACGAGATCCAGTGTTAAATGATTTAAAATATACTAATTCCAGGCGAATTAACGATTTGTTTTTTCAACTGATAACTATTTTGTTCCGCTTTTTTCTGGGGTAATACCGAACGTCCTTGCGGCACAATTAACCAAGTTACCCCAGATTATAATAGGAACACATGCTTGAACGAACGGACACCGAGGTATGTCATTGTAACGTAGTTGTAATGTGACAACATTCGGAAACAATACATTGTAATAAGACAGCCACAAAGAAACTAAAAAAAAGGAAACAACTTAATCTACCTTTTTCTAGTTGAAACAATAGACATTTATTTACAGGTGCTTCGAGAATAACGTCTTGTCTCTAGTGCAAAAATATTCTCGCACCCCAATATGCTTAACTAAACTCTGGTATCTCGAACACGTTATACTCTGTCTTGGTCCGACCATGTTTAGGACACGTTTTTTCCCCTGTACTTTCCTGTCCATGTGTGTAATACGCCTATTTCTCGTCTTCAGCCCACGTTTTCTTTAATAATGTTATCCTTCTTTATCGCTATGATTTTACTTCGCATACGGCTCCGGCATTTGCTGTTGGCTGTTACTGCTGCCGTTACCATACTTTTTAATTCATTGATTTATAGATATTTTAACACCCTCCTAGCAGAGGTTGTACCCGCAAATTGTGGCATGGAAGAAAAACTGTAATATTTAATCAAATTCTGCCATTTTCGTTATTTCTCTTATAATATATATATATATATATATATATATATATATATATATATATATATATATATATACTTTACAATGCTTATTTTAACAGAAAGGTTAGAACGCTGGAAACATAGAAGGATATTTATATGTCCTGACTTGTCACAAATTTTAGCAATCGGATCATTTCTGATATTATCAGAATCGATTGCTTTATCAATATCGATTTATAGCTCTTACTTAATGGCATATTCCAAATTGATTTTCTTTAAATTGAAGCAATAATTTTCTCTCAATTATTGAAAGTCTCTTTTATCTATTGTTTTCCAAATATATCTAAACGCTATGCGTACCAAAATTACAATCTATCTTTTCCGATATAAAAAGGTATTTCTGAATACTGAAGTTTAGGAGAGAGTATTCATATTATTTCGCTTCTAAAGCGTACTCTCCTCAAGTTGGTGTTCTTTTTACTACGATTAGGTTGACATCACCTTCAATTTTTCCAGTTATATTTTGTCCAACTCTAGAAACTTTTTGTTAAACTCGGGAGTTTGCATAGAATTTAGAACCCATAATATTAGTTAATTCTAAGGACTTACATGCCCTCGTTTGGTAAGGCCTGACTGGTTAGAACTATTAAGTGATTCGCTATTGTATTCATAGTTCGACTAAGGATGAAATCTCAAAACTCTATAAACGTATAAATTACAACATTTTACTAAGAGCTTAATCAACTGTGCCGGGAACCCACGTCTTGCAAGCTACACCGGGATAATTTCTGAGGTTCTTGTGACCGAAACATTGTAAAATAACGCTAAAGATAACGGCAGTAGTCCGAAAATCCTAAATAATAAGCAGAATAAGCGATTTATTGTAGTTTTTTTTTATTCAGCGATGACTCGTTCTTTAATAAGCGGTCCCTTAGTCTTTGACCGACTATGGTTACCCAGGAAGGAGTTCCTGCGCATGAAAGTCTTATTGGCAGGAGAAGCGCAATCTCCAAGACACCTCTCCTGAGTCGACAGGGTTAAATACAAGTGGCAAGTTAAGTGTACAAGACGACTAGAAACAAATTGCGAGATAATCGGAGAGCACATGCAGCGCCTAGAATTCCCAAGGTCACCCATCTGGTACTAACCAGGCTCGCCGTTGCTTAACTTCGGTGATCTGACGAGAACTGGTGTGATAAAGCCATTGTACCGTAATTTACTTTTTAATAAACATGGAGTAAATGCTGGACATATGGATGTATCATTCTACTGCTCAAAATTGTATCTCGCACTCGACGCAATCCTCTACCGGCACAAAGGCCGACTACATCCTAAAATGGTGTAACATTGTTATATCTTGTGGGGAGCCGCTTCTGACACCAACTTCTGTCTTGACAGAGTTAAAAATTGTTTTCAAAATTTGATGCGATGCCCTGTTTCTGCTGACTGCAAATTTTATTTCCAGAAGAAGACACATTGCGATCATAACCCTGCTCTATTATCCATGGTAGGTGTCCGTCTGAGATTCAATCTATTGTTCCTCCATACCAAACTCCCCCCCCCCAAAAAAAAAAACACCCGCCTAGCTATTACCACTATTCACACTTTCCCTCACTAGCCATCTGTACCTGAATATAAACGCGCAATCTATGAAGACTACTTTCTTTCATAGAACTGTCCGGCTGTTGAACTTGGTTCCTTTAGCCTGGTTTCCAGGAAAATACAGCACGATCGTCTTCAATTTAAATTTTGAATAAATTATTGTTGAGCTGTAACTATTAAATAATAAATTTATACCTAATTTAAATAACTGTACATGTATATATATATATATATATATATATATATACATGCATATGCACATACAGTTATGAAGAGTACATAGGGTCCGAGCAAAGATAGGCTAAACTGCTAGTATATATGAACACACCAACACACACACACAGATATATATATATATATATATATATATATATATATATATATATATAAGACCAAACATTAATAAAACATCTTAAAAACAGTTTGAAAAATAGTTAAATACATATTTAATTTTAAAAAGGAACCACAAAATAAGTGAATAGTCCTTAATCCGCATAGTTTCGACGAAATACTTTCCTTCTCATCAAGGGTAGGATTTAGCAATATGCGGGATCGGATTTTGCTTGCAAAAGTATTTGATGAAACTACAAGTAAGTCATAGGTTTTACTTGGTAACAAATAGTGAAGCATAGGGAATATGATGAAGAAAAATATGATTTCACGTGAATGGATAGTCTGGTGAAGGGTAAAATATCCAATTACCCGTAAAATCCAATATATATATATATATATATATATATATATATACGTAAATATATATATATAAGAAAAACGGAATTATGTGTTCATTATACATTTAAACAACGTGCAGGTTTCTATAACATAGCGCCATTAATACGTAAACTTTTATTAAAAGAACATTATTTAACTGCAGACACAGGTTAACCTTCTCACACCATTCAAACACCCCCTGTAATAATTAACACATAATCTCAATCAATAAATTACATAAAAAAAACACTCATTTCATTTCTGTTAAAAACCTGTATTTGAATTTCAACAGATACATTTATTTTCCAGTAAGAATATTTACTGCGTTCATATTTTTTAAAATTACATTAACGACTATATGACGTCACTAAAATTTCCCTCTCTTTAACAGCGCCATCCCTCCCCCTTCTTTTTAAATTTCCAACGTCTTTTTCCGTTTTTTCTGAAATAGAACTGCATCATACTGTACACGTGAAACATTTTCAAATAGATTGTACTGGTATTTTTTGTTTCTTAATCTCATTCATCCAGAGGATGTCTCGAAATAAAGACGAAACGTTGATGAATACATAATACGGTTTGTTCCTTTTTATTTCTCTATTTTGTCGGAATACTATTTCCATTATTTTCATCATATATATATATATATATATATATATATATATATAAATATGTTTAAAGAAAAAATAGAAAAAACCGAATGAAATTATTAAAAAATCAACGTTTCGTCCTTGTCTCAGAAGACATCTTCAGGATAATTGAAATAAAAATGTGATAAAAGAAAAAGTCATAGATCGTGCGAAAAAAGACAGTTTTTTAAAATTCAACCCATGTCGGGAAAGGACGAATATGTATGGGAAGGTTGTTTGATGTCTATATATACAATTTTAAAATGCATTTAAAATAAATATGTACATTTTTTTTTTTTTCTTCTGCGAAACTACTCATTTTCCTGAAACATTCAAAGAAAAACGGCTAGCCAGGATCCACCCTGATACCTTGCTCTTTGATTATTATTTTCCCTATGCTAGGGGTTAAATGGTAGAAGCCTTTTCTTTGCGTAATAGTATTAGTATTCAAAATTAGTGCTGATTCTAAAAGTCTTCTTTTAGCTCTATCTATCACGTATTTAATAATTTTCGCTTGATCTAAATTAAATGAGTGATCGTGTTCTGCACAATGGCAAAAGAGTGCATTTAGGGCGTTACCATTCCTCATATCTCTTCTGTGCTCGTTAAGTCTTAATTTCAATTTTCGTTGTGTTTCACCTATGTACGCTTGTTGACAGTTGTTACATGGGATGGAATATATACCGGCATCGGATGTGAGGGTTTTGGGAGAGTGCTTGGTAGTTTTTAATGTCTGTTTTATGGTTGAGGAAGTTGTTTGTATCAGGTGAAAACCAAGTCTATTAAGAGTGTCGTAGATTTTTGTATTTTTGGTGTGGGTGGGAATGAAAAGATGTCTGTTTAATAGTGAGGTATCTGTTTTATTTTTCTGTGTGTTTATGTTATAGTGTATTTTCGTAGCTTTTTTCTTTGCGTAAGAAATGAAATAGGATGGATACTGTAGTTTTCTTAAAACATTCGTAATATATTGAAATTCATCATTAAGATATTGGGGACTGCATATTCTAAAGGCACGTAAGAAAAACCCTATAATCATGCCCGTCTTTATTTTATCATTGTGGTGTGAGTATAAATTTTACACATGAATCCGAACAAGACCACTCCCTAGCTTTTCTAGACATATTCCTCATCAGATCAGAAACTGATCTGAGTTTCAAAGTACATAGAAAGACCACACACAAAAACGACTATATTCATTACTACTCACACCACAATGATAAAATAAAGACGGGCATGATTATAGGGTTTTTCTTACGTGCCTTTAGAATATGCAGTCCCCAATATCTTAATGATGAATTTCAATATATTACGAATGTTTTAAGAAAACTACAGTATCCATCCTATTTCATTTCCTACGCAAAGAAAATAGCTACGAAAATACACTATAACATAAACACACAGAAAAATAAAACAGATACCTCACTATTAAACAGACATCTTTTCATTCCCACCCACACCAAAAATACAAAAATCTACGACACTCTTAATAGACTTGGTTTTCACCTGATACAAACAACTTCCTCAACCATAAAACAGACATTAAAAACTACCAAGCACTCTCCCAAAACCCTCACATCCGATGCCGGTATATATTCCATCCCATGTAACAACTGTCAACAAGCGTACATAGGTGAAACACAACGAAAATTGAAATTAAGACTTAACGAGCACAGAAGAGATATGAGGAATGGTAACGCCCTAAATGCACTCTTTTGCCATTGTGCAGAACACGATCACTCATTTAATTTAGATCAAGCGAAAATTATTAAATACGTGATAGATAGAGCTAAAAGAAGACTTTTAGAATCAGCACTAATTTTGAATACTAATACTATTACGCAAAGAAAAGGCTTCTACCATTTAACCCCTAGCATAGGGAAAATAATAATCAAAGAGCAAGGTATCAGGGTGGATCCTGGCTAGCCGTTTTTCTTTGAATGTTTCAGGAAAATGAGTAGTTTCGCAGAAGAAAAAAAAAAAAACACAAAAAAAAGAAAAAAACAAAAACATGTACATATTTATTTTAAATGCATTTTAAAATTGTATATATAGACATCAAACAACCTTCCCATACGCACACATATTCGTCCTTTCCCGACATGGGTTGGGTTTTAAAAAACTGTCTTTTTTCGCACGATCTATGACTTTTTCTTTTATCACATTTTTATTTCAATTATCCTGAAGATGTCCTCTGAGACAAGGACGAAACGTTGATTTTTTAATAATTTCATTCGGTTTTTTCTATTTTTTCTTTAAACATAACGTCAACCACCGCTGGTACATTTTTTCATTCCTTATACATATATATAAATATATATATAGATGTACATATAAATATATTAATATATATGTATGTATGTATCTATCTATCTGTCTAACTAACTATCTAACTATATACATTTATATGTATACATATACACACAGAGAGACATATGAATAGAGAGAGAGAGATAGAGAGAGAGAGAGAGAGAGAGAGAGAGACTGATTCATTTATTGGAATAAGTATTAATTCATTCTGAACCGTCTCCTATTCCGCTGTCCAAATATGACCGAATTCATTAGCCGTTGCCAAGCGGAAAGCCGGAAGTTCCTGTCGCCTGTTTGTTACGCTTATTTTAGTCTTTGTTTCCTTATATAATTACTTACTGGCAAATCTATTTTAATACTTTCTGAATCTTCTCTCATCCTTTCATTTGCCATCTTAGATGCTCTAATAGCAATATTCAATCAGTTATTGCCGGAAATGCAGGGGAAATCACGTCATAATTCGTAGTTATGAACTACTTTATACTTTTGATCTACAAGGATATTATTTTATTACTCACTTTCAGTTCTCAGTTAAGCCGTTATTTGTAATTATTTGCAATAAACTGACTGTGGGCTTTCCTGGAACAGGCGTGATAGAAGGCCTCCTATATATCTTCTTCCAAACTGAGTAGGTCATCAGCTGTTATTTATTTATTTATGTATTTAATAATAATAATAATAATAATAATATTATTATTATTATTATTATTATTATTATTATTATTATTATTATTATTATTATCATTATCATTATTTTTATTATTATTATTCCATAGTATTCTCAAACCTTGTATGCCTTTTTTATTTTATTTTTGTTTTTTTTTTGTTTTGAATAGCAAGTTGATTTCTGTGACTTTTGACATTGAAGCTGTATTAACATTATCGCCGTTCGTAACAGGCAAACCTTTGCAACATTAAAAAAAAGCTGTCTTGTCAATCTGATTAAGCCATTTATGATAGTTTTTTTTGTTATTGTTCTATGCGTTTCGATAACAATAGGAATCGCCCTGACTTTCTTCTAATTCGAGGTGATTGCATTCTAATATTGTTAATGTTTCATAGAAGTCTCAGGTTTCTGATATATTTATTTATTTATATATTTATTTTCTGAGCTTTGGTTTAGACATTCTAACTATACATTTGCGCGGGAGTGGCTTGTTCCTGGGCTGCCAGAATGTGCTCTCCGTGGATCCTTTATGATCTCCCCTGACCACCCAATTCCAACTCTAAATTAAGTATTTTAAAAGAGCATACAATGTAGTTTATTTCCAAATACTTTTCACCTTGTCTCTTGTAATCTCTGACTCTTCTGGGTCTTGTTATCTGTTTCTTTTTTAACTTCATGTAGAAGAATTTCATGGCTTATAGAATTATATTTAGTTAGATCTTTTTCTTCTATATCTACAGCATCTTCAACACAAAGTCTCAAGCACCTTCTTTTCTAGGTAAATACAATCGATCTGTAGTTTCTTTCTAATCCACGGCCCCATAAATGTAAGCATTTTACTTGTTTTTTTTTTGTCCAAACATTTCAATTAATCTACATCCTAGTCAAATATACCAGCAGTATATCGAATGAATGCCACTGCTGTGGCGTTGATGGCATATGTTGTATTCCGGCTGTCAAGGTCTGATTGAAGAAAACCCTCACTCTTCTGTTGTACTCGGCTGTGACCTGTTCTTTTTACATTCCCGTGTTTTGATCTTATGCGCTGTCAATATCGTCAAATACCTGTAGCCGCTGTCGCCGTCAACATTCTTTACCAGATCTGTTTTTTGAAGTTTAATGCTATCTTAACAGACTAGTTTGGTTCTTTTCATCGTGAGAATAGCACATTTGAAAATGCTAAACAATCTGGTCGTTTTCATCAAAGTAACAAGCTGGTTCTCATTCTTTCCCCAACATTAGTTCATCAGTAAATACTAGATGATTGACTGTAGGAAGATCTTTTCAGATTTTATACTCTGCTTTTACAAACCGTAAAAGAAATGTACACGGGCTCAAGCTGATTACAATAAAACAGGGGGGCATACTATTAATTGAGAATATCTCTCTTAATTTTCACTTTGTCTAATACAACATTTCCTGAAGTTAGATTAGTTCCCCAGTTCTTCATGCTATTTCTTATAGATGACGAATGTTATTAGGCTATTCTGAAAATTTCTAAAAACTTAAGTATACATGAATACCTTCTTGTAGTCTACCCAGAGCAATGTTGTTAGATCTTTTGCAGTTTCCTAGAATCATTGTATTGATCCGTAGTGTCTCGTGATTTCTTTCTATGGCCTTTTTTTCCTCAGGCATCATATAGTTTTAGTCCAAATGACCATAGAAAATTTCAGACATTATGCTAGTGAAAAGTTTCCAGTTTGGAGTAAAGTGATATGTCTAAATTTTGTTATTCTCTCGCTTTTTGTCTTATTAGTCATAGAAAGGCAATTTAATCCCGCCAGATGTCAACCCGGTATTTATAAGTGCTGTTGATTGATATAATGCACACACTATCCTTAGATATGTTGCCTTCAATATCGTTTAATCTTTGATCTATAGTTAAAGGGATTGTTATAATAATAACCATAATCATTGTTTTTATGATTATTACTCGTAGTTTTTATTTTATTTTATTCAGAGATGCAAAAACATTAATCAATTTTGATATGGATTGGATGTTCTCTATGCCTTTCGCGATGTACATACATAGGTAATGTAACAATGTTCTGGGAACAAGGATGGCACTTTTCCTTCCTTTTATAAGTGCCGTTATGAACGAGATATTAAAAGTTACGAAGTCTAAACTTTCTTTTAAATAAACACGTATCTACATTTAAAAGGTGTAAAGCAAGATTTCGTTCCGATCGGTGCATTTTCAATTCATTTTTTTCTGTTACTCATTTTTTTGATTTTATAGATAACGTTATGCACGATATATTAAAAGTTACGCAGTCCATTTTTTAAACACTTCTCCACATTTAAAACGTGTTAAGCTTTTGTTCTGATCGGTGCACTTTCAATTAATTTTCTTCTCTTA
The DNA here is from genome assembly GCF_053919585.1 of Euprymna scolopes. Taxonomy (NCBI): domain Eukaryota; kingdom Metazoa; phylum Mollusca; class Cephalopoda; order Sepiida; family Sepiolidae; genus Euprymna; species Euprymna scolopes. The sequence continues at coordinate 99,215,415 of NC_136506.1, forward strand.
CTAATTTTTCCCTTTATAAATGCCGTTGTTGTTTTCTTCCTTTCTTCTTCTTCTTGTTCTTCTTCTCCTTCTTGCTCTTCTCCTCCTTCTTGTTGTTGTTCTTCTTCTTTTTCTTCTTCTTCGTCTTCTTCCTCTTCTTTTTCTTCTTCTTCGTCTTCTCCTTCTTCTTCTTCTTTTTCTTCTTCTTCTTCGTCTTCTTCTTCTTCGACTTCTTCTTCTTCTCCTTCTTATTCTCCTTCTTATTCTTATTCTTCCTCTCCTTCTTCTTTTTCTTCTTCTTCTTCTTCTTCTTCTTCTTCTTCTCCTTCTTATTCTTCTCCTACTTCTTCTTCTTCTCCTTCTTGTTGTTGTTGTTCTTCTTCTTCTTATCCTCCTTCTTCTTCTTCTTGTTCTTCTTCTTCGTCTCCTTCTTCTTCGTCTTCTTCTTTGTCTTCGTCTTCTTCTTCTTGTTCTTCTTCTTCTTCGTTTTCTTCTTCTTTTTCTTCTTCTTCTTCGTCTTCTTCGTCTTCTTCTTCTTCTCCTTCTTATTCTTCTCCTACTTCTTCTTCTTCTCCTTCTTGTTCTTCTTCTTCTTCTCCTCATCCTTCTTCTTCTTCTTGTTCTTCTTCTTCTTCTCCTTCTTCTTCGTCTTCGTCTTCTTCTTCTTCTTCGTCTCCTTCTTCTTTTTCGTCTTCTTCTTCTTCTTCTTCTTCTTCTTCTACTCCTTCTTCTTATTATTCTTCTCCTACTTATTATTATTATTCTCCTTCTCCTTCTTTTTCTTCTTCTTCTTCTTCTTCTTCTTCTTCGTCTTCTTCTTCTTCTTCTTCTTCTTCTTCAGTGGAGGTTTTCACACAGGTCCTTATATAAAGATTCCCTTTGAAAACAGACCGTGTTGTTCTTTGGAGTCTGCGTGACAGCAAATCTTCCCGAATTTCCAGTACTCTTTACTCATATTGTATTCATATTAATATTTGCAAATTAATTATGCCTTATTAGTTTCTAATCAGATTTTGGGGCAATACACTTACCCATACTCCTAGTCCTCTTCGCACTCATCAAGCGGAGGTCTGGCTTGTGCTTACTCTGCCTGGCTTTTTCATACTCTTTGAGTCTCCTTATTTATATGGCGTGGTTCCTATTTATATAGAGGGAAAAGATTCAGGAGTGTTAATTCACAATTCTGCAGTTTCAATTTTCTATAATCTCGTGTGGTGTTTTGTTGTGTATTTCTATATGCCCAACTAGCGTATAGGTATCATATTTCTTCTTCTTCTTCTTCTTCTTCTTCTTCTTCTTCTTATTATTATTATTATTCTTTTATTATTATTTTTATTCATATAATACTCTGTCTATTGCTTCCTTAAGTAGTCCGTACGTCACTCTTTGAAATAGGTAAAATATATTTATTTAGCGCCCAACTGATGCAAAACGGGCAAATTCGCGAAAATTAGATTCCAAAAGTCCAATGTGGACAAGTAATGAGAGCGACCTCCCTTCGATGTAGTCTTGTTTTTCAATATCATTACAATGATATATAGCCATGTTTGTAATGGAGTGAGAAAGGACATTTAACCAAGAAAGGATCCAACGAAATTGTATGTACAAATGGAACATTCGAAAGAAATGGGGCAAAAAAAGAAGAGCATAGACTGCCAAAAGGCGCTTGACTGAAGTGTTTATTAAGTATTTCTTCTGACAGTATGATTTTTCTGTTTATATTTAATTATGTAGCATAGTATTACTTTCTGAGCACTCATTAATACTAATTAATTCGTCTCATTTCGGCGGGTTCTATATTTAAATACAATTAGCAGTATTTTCATAAGAATATAAACAAACTGTTATTTGCTTCCGTTATAAGGTTTTTTTGTCTGTAATTGATATTTTTGTGCTACCCCCCAAATAAAATATCAGCTTTATAAAAGCATAGTCTTAGTTCAATACATTTCTGATTCTGTGGACTTTCAACAGGTCCGGCTAGTTATTATTACTTGTATTGGCTTGGAGCTCAAACGCAGGACATTATTAAAGATTACTCAGTTATAATAAACAGTGATTTTCTACACATCGTGGGGGACAATACGTTTCCCAATATTTCTATTACTCATCACTTCTTCGATACCCTTCAAGATAAATTTGCCTTATCATCACGGCAACGACCATTGTTCACCACTTTTATTTAGGTCACTATAGTAATTCTTTACGTCCTAGTACTATTCTAACTAATCTACTCTTAGTCTGGGCAGCGTGTATCCTCTTTCAGTTCTGCCTCCTTAACTCCTTACGAATATTTAGCTGGGGTGCATATCTTTGTTTACCTGAGCTGTGCAATTTATAAGATTTCAGGAGACGTCTGTTTGCATGGATTAACGTATTATTTATTCATTTTTATTTACTTCTGGTGGAGTTCCTATCTTACCTCTAATTATTTTCAGTTTATGGTCGTTAGGTTCTGCATTCGAGGGTTTTCTTTACGATTTCAGCTGTTCATTATCACTTCTAGTTTTATATTGTAAGTCGTTATCTCGAATTCAGTTACTTCAAGTCATTTTCCAGGGATTTTCACACTGTTTCTTGCGCTCCAACAAGTGTTTGGATTGCGTTAACTTTCTTCATGTTTTTGACAATTTTGGGTTATTTTTTAAAAATATTTTAGTAAGTTTTTTGGAGAGGAGAAGGGGGTTCCGTATTTTAGCCATCCTTATCCTTTTTATTGTTTCTTCTTCTTCTTCTTCTTCTTCTTCTTCTTCTTCTTCTTCTTCTTCTTCTTCTTCTCCGGCTGCTACTAATACTACTACTACATATCATTATTATTATTATTATTATTATTATTATTATTAGTAGTAGTAGTAGTAGTAGTATCTTACTTCTATTATATCTCGCGCCATTATAAGTGATTGTTGACTGACAATAATATATTCCAGTCACAGCAAATCTCTTTAAATTTCAGCATACCTATTCTTTTCATGGGTCATTGCTACTAACGTTGCGTTATTACAAACGCTGTTTACCATTGATTTTTCGCTAGCATTTGCCGTAGTTTTTTTCCATGAATTTTAGTGGTGATAAGATTCTAGTATTCTCTGCAATCCTCTAGACTGGTTGACGCTTTTTCGTTGCGATCTTTTTTATCAAACCGTGAAAGTTCGCGGGCATTATATGGGGTGTCAGTCAACGCGTTTCTACTACATTTATGTGTTCAGGTCTGTAGATAGAACATCAATTTATTGAATTTTTCACAAATAATTTTACTTGTGCGTTATATGCATTATTTCTATTTAAAAATCACCCGTGGCTGATTTCAGTTTGTTGTTTACCAAGGTAATCTTTCCGCGTGTGGAGATTAAATTTAAGCTCTCAGATTTTGATAGATATTTTGTAGCTCTTTACAAACAAGTTTTTGTGTGTGTATTGTGTGTGTGTGTGTGTGTGCAATTTCTGTTTCCTTTATTATTATACTCATTACTTTGATGTTTTACTCACTATCTCAGCACAGACAATCATCAGTGACAGAATTTACACGCAATAACCCTTATCCCCGAGTGGCTTCCGGGTCTTGATAAGTGGTGACCTACATGTAAATAAAAATACCAAATGACATCACATTTCTGGTACTTCCCACTTATTTTGAGAACCTTTGAAAATGATTTTACATTATCGCAACAGCGGCTTACTATTTAATTCTAACTGATAATGGACATTGGGTTTTATTAGTATTTGGGTGGCATCAAGTCTCCCCACGTTCCTAGTCTTCATCTCATTCTTTCAGTGAAACTCGCTTAGTGCCCTTCACCCTTGTTTCTTTCACCCTCCTTGAAATTTCTTGATTTGGTGTCGTAACTCTGCACTTATATTTTATTGTACCTATTTACTATGCCTCGCCACGGGACAGAGTTAGACACCAGGGTCGTTTTTTAACGTGGAGAACAGGTACAAAAATAATTATAAAAAATGTCTCAGTCGTGAAGGCTGCTCCTCCACCGAAAGAGAACAAGAAATGGAAGTGCAGCATCTGAAGAACAGATTGTATTTATTTGCTTCCCCACTGAGCAAATTAGGCACAAGGCCGTTTTTTAATGTGGAGAGAGAGGGAGGGGGAGGGAGAAGGGGACCAGCTCCCGAGAGGTGGTAAATGGAGCTGGATAGTAACTGTTGGTATGAAGGGTTGCCCCTACATTGACCAAGGTCTGATATCTTAGGTTACCCCCACATATGGTCTTTGCTTGCAGCATCTGAAGAACAGATTGTATTTATTTGCTTCCCCACTGAGCAAATTAGGCACAAGGCCGTTTTTTAATGTGGAGAGAGAGGGAGGGGGAGGGAGAAGGGGACCAGCTCCCGAGAGGTGGTAAATGGAGCTGGATAGTAACTGTTGGTATGAAGGGTTGCCCCTACATTGACCAAGGTCTGATATCTTAGGTTACCCCCACATATGGTCTTTGCTTGCAGCATCTGAAGAACAGATTGTATTTATTTGCTTCCCCACTGAGCTAATTAGGCACAAGGCCGTTTTTTAATGTGGAGAGAGAGGGAGGGGAGGGAGAAGGGGACCAGCTCCCGAGAGGTGGTAAATGGAGCTGGATAGTAACTGTTGGTATGAAGGGTTGCCCCTACATTGACCAAGGTCTGATATCTTAGGTTACCCCCACATATGGTCTTTGCTTGCAGCATCTGAAGAACAGATTGTATTTATTTGCTTCCCCACTGAGCTAATTAGGCACAAGGCCGTTTTTTAATGTGGAGAGAGAGGGAGGGGGAGGGAGAAGGGGACCAGCTCCCGAGAGGTGGTAAATGGAGCTGGATAGTAACTGTTGGTATGAAGGGTTGCCCCTACATTGACCAAGGTCTGATATCTTAGGTTACCCCCACATATGGTCTTTGCTTGCAGCATCTGAAGAACAGATTGTATTTATTTGCTTCCCCACTGAGCTAATTAGGCACAAGGCCGTTTTTTAATGTGGAGAGAGAGGGAGGGGGAGGGAGAAGGGGACCACCTCCCGAGAGGTGGTAAATGGGAGCTGGATAGTAACTGTTGGTATGAAGGGTTGCCCCTACATTGACCAAGGTCTGATATCTTAGGTTACCCCCACATATGGTCTTTGCTTGCAGCATCTGTCGGAACAGATTGTATTTATTTGCTTCTCCACTGAGCAAATTAGGCACAAGGCCGTTTTTTAATGTGGAGAGAGAGGGAGGGGGAGGGAAAAGGGGACCAACTCCCGATGGGTGGGATATGGGAGCTGGATAGTGACAATTGGTATGAAGGGTTGCCCCTACATTGACCAAGGTCTGATATGTGGGGTTACCCCCACATATGGTCTTTGCTTGCAGTATCTGCCGGAACAGATGGTATTTATTTGCTCCCCCACTGAGCAAATTAGGCACAAGGCCGTTTTTAATGTGAGGTAAAAACCAGCTCCCCTAAAAGTAGGCAAAAAGGGGGCACTCTGGTTACCAAAAATAATAATTGTCCCAGTATAGAGGGTTTCCCCTCCATTGACTGGTACAAATTATCTTAAGTGCAGCATCTGCCGGAACAGATGGTATTTATTTGCTCCCCCACAGAGCAAATTAGGCACAAGGCCGTTTTTAATGTGAGGTAAAAACCAGCTCCCCTAAAAGTAGGCAAAAAGGGGGCACTCTGGTTACCAAAAATAATAATTGTCCCAGTATAGAGGGTTTCCCCTCCATTGACTGGTACAAATTATCTTAAGTGCAGTATCTCCCGGAACAGATGGTATTTATTTGCTCCCCCACTGAGCAAATTAGGCACAAGGCCGTTTTTAATGTGAGGTAAAAACCAGCTCCCCTAAAAGGGGTCACTCTGGTTACCAAAAAATAATAATTGTCCCAGTATAGAGGGTTTCACCTCCATTGACTGGTACAAATTATCTTAAGTGCAGCATCTGCCGGAACAGATGGTGTTTATTTGCTCCCCCACTGAGCAAATTAGGCACAAGGCCGTTTTTAATGTGAGGTAAAAACCAGCTCCCCTAAAAGGGGTCACTCTGGTTACCAAAAATAATAATTGTCCCAGTATAGAGGGTTTCCCCTCCATTGACTGGTACAAATTATCTTAAGTGCAGCATCTGCCGGAACAGATACTACACTTTGATCTTGACCAAAAGGCCAAGACGGTAAATTCACTTTTTTTTACTACCCTTCCATTATTTCCTAAGTGGTCCGTAGGCGTTTTCTTTTGTTTTTGGTGTATTTTTTTTCAAGTTGCTGGTGGATGTTTGCAGTTCATATTAGTTGGTTACCACATTATTTTATTTTCCTTAACATTTAAGCAGTTTTATTTTTTTCTATCCGTATATCCTCTCTGCTTATTTCCCTGAGTATAATCAACTATTTATTTTTTTATGTTTTTTTTTCGAGATTGTTATTATGTCCCCTTAAAATATTGCTGCGATTTTTTCTTTCTTTATCTTTCATATCTATTTCATTTTTTACTTACGTTTCCCCACTTGGGTTTTAAGTATGCTTTTCTCACATACATTTTTAATCACTATTTTTACATTTTAATCACTATTTTTACATAAACTATATAAACACCTCACTTTTCATAGGATTCTCTTCTCATCTTTGGTATATTTTATTTTTTCTCAATCATCCTTATCATTCTACTAAGAAAGTCGAAAAATTAAAAAAAGACACAGTTTTTCTTTCCCTTGTTTCCATAATGTTATAATATCATACCTGCTTTCATGTTTATTTCCGTTTCAATAAGACCGCCAATTCCGTGTATTGACCTACATTCTCTTCTTTATTGATGGCTACCCTATTATCTGCTAAGAAAATGAAATCTATGATCGGCTAAGTTTTCTTTCTTGCTTATAAAGTTTACATACGGCCACCTGATTTGTGTGAGTTTATCTATTTGTGCCTCCGTGTGCTATGAGATGTCGGTTATCAAGAACTGCTGCCGTTTTGTGTTTGTATCAATTTATTTTGTATAGATGTAGTTGTTTGCAAAGTTTTCCATGTATAGCCTTCCCACATGTTCGTAGTCATTAATTATTTTGGGGCTAGTTTATAGTATTTATTCATTATGTATTACAGGTCGTTGCTCATTAAGCTTGCATTTGCTATTTACTTGTGTCATGTCGATCTTAGCCTGCCATAGTTCGTTTTAATAGTGTGATCTTTTGCAGTCATTTGTAGTGATTCAGTTTTTTCTTGTTAGAAATCCGATTCTTAGCCGCATCCATTTTTTTTTTTTTTTAGTCTTTCACATTTGTTATCTTCCTGAATCTTGTAACATTTTTGTCGCATTATCTCTGTTACTTCTATGTTTTACTAATTTCTATGCCCTTTTCTACTGCGGTCATTATCTTATCTTTGTTTTCCCTAATATATTTTTCAATCTTTAGTTTCATTCCCACATTCTTCTAAACTAATCAAACTTTCTTCCGTCTCTTCCTATCACGTAAAGTTCGTTAGTATCATCCTTTGAATGTAATTTATTTTCATGTTCATAAGCGCTTTGCTTTTATGATAGTGCTGCCTCAGTTCTTCATCAGTGTAGCCTATGCCCAGTCTAGAGAATTTTACTAGTTCTATTGCGCATGCGTCTTTCCATTTTGTCGTCTCTACTTTATAGTTTAGTTTTTAGGAGGTTTCCCGACCTTCTGAAATATTTTTTTTTTATCATGGTTCTCTTTCGTTATATTTCTGGTGTATTCGATGTTTATACTTTTCCATTTTTTAATTTGTATATTATTGGCTCACATGGAGCTTTCACACAAGTCAACAAACGATCGGTTTGGAGACCTGTGGTGTCCTCTTGAAGCTGAGTGACAACAAGTCTACCCAGACGTCCAGCTCTCTCCACCTCCTTCGATAGCATTTGCAAATAAATCTGCGTCATCACAACATCCTCATACCATTGATTTCTCGCTGGTAGTGGCCATTGGTTTGTACTGGACTTTGAGTGGCACTAAGCCTCTCCACGATCCCAGTTCTCTTCTCGCTTGTCCAGCGGAGGTCTGGCCAGCGCTCTCTCCTCGGTCTTTCCATCCTCCTTGACCCTTCTCGGCTCTTTGGTATCACTTTTCTGTTGGGGGGCGGTGATGAGACAATGGGGGGGATGCATGATGATGGTGTAGAACTTGTTGATTTGCAGCTTCGGCGTTCTTCATTCCCTATAAGGTTTCTTTGTTATATTGTCTTGTGTTATTCTCCACATTCTAGGGGTTTCCTTAATATTTCAGCCGTTTTCTTTATCGTAAGGCGTTGTATTTTTGCAGTTATTCCTTTCATTCCAATTTCTGACATTCGTTTTTCAAAGTTTTTCGGAATTGTTCCTAGTCCTCCTACTATTATCGGTACTATTTTGATTTTCTTCATCATCCAAATCCCTTTTAACTCTCTGGCTAGCTCTGTGTATTTGCTTCGTTTCTCCTTTTCTTTCATACTCACCCTGTGGTCGGCTGGGACAGCAAAGTCTACGATTTGACAGGATGTTTCTTTCTTGTTAATTATTACGACATCTGGTCTTCTTGCTTGGATGGGGTTGTCCGTATTCATGTCGATGCCCCATAGGATGTTGTGGTTCTCGTTTTCGATTGCCGTTGCGGGTTTATGCTTGTACCATTTGTTTGTACGCTCAAAATGCAATCGTTTGCATAATTCCCAGTGCACTGCCCTCCCCACTTGGTCATGGCTGTGTTTGCATTCCTTTTGGGCCAGTTTGCTGCATTCACTTACTATATGGTTTATCGTTTCGTTTCTCTGTCCACATAGTCTGCATTTGCTGTTTTCTTGTGTTTTATCGATCCTTCTTCTTCTTCTTATTATTATTATTATTGCTATTATTATTATTATTATTATTATTATTATTATTATTATTGTTGTTGTTAGCAAAAGGTTTCGGTATGCAGCGTCATATCTTGCTGCGAACTTTATTGGCTTAATACAGAAGAAGAAGAAATAAAAGAAGGATAGAAGGCCATACTTGCAGAGGCGGCTTAAAAAAAGTAGTAAACGCTAGCGGAATCACATTGCTAGAATCGAAGAAATAAGAAAAGGATTTAAACTAGGACAGAAAGCCAAGGACGAACTTTAAAGGAGGTATAGATTGTTGGAAAAGAAAACGATGGCCGATCTAACAATGCTGAAAGAGGGGTCCAAACTAGTGGTATGGGAATTAGGAACTTCCTTGGAAAAACTGTTGTGTTCCGGCAGAACAGACTTTTTCGCAATAATTAGTCTCAGATGTATAAAGAATTAAACAGTAGTAAACCGGCGGGAAATAACAACCCTCCAATGCAGATGATGCCAAGAAGTTCTGGAGTGGGATTTGGTCTGTCCAAGCGCGATATAAGTAGAAGGCTAGCTGGTTGGGAGAGGGCAGAGAAAGGCTATCAGGAATGCAGCAGATGAAGAACGTTGAGATAACCATTGATGACGTGAAGGATGGCATACGAAGGATGACAAACTGGAAGGCACCTGATCCAGATTGAGTGATGGGCTACTGGTTCAAACAGTTTCAATGCCTTTATCCACCTATAGATGCTGCCTTGCAAAGGGGCGTAGAGTCGGGAGATGCCCCTGATTGTTCTGTAAAGGGAAGGACGACACTAATGTGGAAAGATCATTCAAAGGGAACAGATGCCGATTGCATGTCTACCACTAATGTGGAAACTGTTAACTGGGACATTTGCGAAAAAATATGGATATCTTGTGAGTAATGGTGTTTTCTAGGATGAACAGAAAGGGTGTTAAAGCTCGAGGGGTACCAAGGAGGAATTACTGTTTGATAATGCAGTAATGCAGGATGCAAAGAGGAAGAAGAGGAATCTGAGTGAAGCATGGATCAATTACAGAAAGGCTTACGACATGGATCCTCATTCATGGATCCGTGAAACACTATTGATGATGAAGGTTGCTAGAGATGTGGTAGGGCTTTTGGAGACAAGTATGGCTCAATGGAAAACGGTACTGACAGCAAAGAGAGAGGTGATTGGGCAGGTGGCATTAAACGTGGAATATTCCAAGGAGATTCGTTATCGCCATTTCTTTTTGTGATGATAATAATGCCACTGAGCATTGTCTTGAAGAGAGAGAAACTGGGGGATAATTTTGGATCTGGTGACAGACGCCTCAACCATTTACTGTTTATGGATGATTTGAAAATATTCGGTAGAAATAAAAAGCAATGGAGAGACAAGTAAAACTAGTAAGGTCATATTCGGAATACATTGGGATGAAGTTTGAGACTAGTAAATGTGCGGTGCTGGTGATGAAAAGGAGAGTAAGGGTTCATTCGAATGGAATAGTGCTGCCAAAATGAGAAATTGTGAAAGAAATAGAAGATACAGGGTATAAATATTCAGGAGTGTTGAAGGATGTGGAATTCATGAATACAGAAATGAAGGAGAAAGTAAGGAAGGAGTATCTTAGAAGAGGGAAGCTAATGGCGAAGTAGAAATCGTATGAAGAAAACATAATGAAAGCGGTGAATGCATGTACAGTCAGTATTTTGAGATACAGTACGTGAATTTTAGAATGGTCTGACAAGGAATTGTATGATATAGATATCAAAACAAGAAAAGTTTTAGCAATGTTTGGTATATTTCACATTGGAAATAGCGTAGCAAGGCTGGATCAATAGAGGAAAGACGGTGGGAGAGAACTGAAAAGTGTAAAATATTGTGTTAGAACTGAGGAGATGTAGTTTAAGGCGCATGTGGTTAGAAATGAGGAGTGGATGCTTAAGGTTGTTGCCAATGAAGTGGAGGTATGTGATATCAAGGATCATTATGTGAAACGTATGGATAGAGAAAGGCAGAGGAACTTGCTAGGAAAAAAAGTGCATGGAAGGTTCTTCCAGAATATAGCAGTAGTGGCTGACGAAAGATCCTGACAATGGCTTAGAGCTGGATACCTGGCTAGGAGTACTGAAGCTTTTGTTTGTGCATCACAAGAGCAGGCATTAGGAACACGATTGTTCAAAAAAGTGGTTCTAGTAGAGGAAGTTGCTGCCGAATGCCGGATTTGTGGTAAGACCTCAGAGTCAATTGCGCACCTTGCAGCAGGGTGCAGTGGACTGTCCCAGAGAGAGTATTGCAAAAAACACGATCGTACAGGACTCCGGATAATATCCGGACGATTATGTTCCAATTGCTTGGTCGCTATGACACTTTTGCCCCACCTTGCCTCTACATTTCCATCCTCACTTGTTCTCACTTCATTAGGCACCTCCTCATACCATTTTTAGCACACCTCTCCCTAACCTTCTGACAGAGCTTTTAAATGAGGAGGTGCCTGATGAAGTGAGAACAAGTGAGGATGGAAATGTAGAGGTATGGTGGGACAAGTGTCATAAGGACCAAGCAATTGGAACATAATCGTCCGGATTTGGACGTTAGTGACAAGATCGCAAAAAACTGGCACATTGTAGACTTCCCAGTACCCTGGGACAAGAATGTGAGAGAGAAGGAGAACGAGAAGTGGAGAAATTATGCTCCATTGGCCTTGAAGATAAGGCGTATACATGAGGTTAAAGCATAAATAATACCGATCGTAATAGGTACGCTAGGAGTAGTATAAACTCGTTTGGAATGAAAATTAAAAAAAACTTACGAATCCCCGATGTTTTAGGCGCCCTTTAGACTTCTGCTATTGTAGGTACCACCAACATCGTTAGAAAAATCCTTGATCTTTGAAGTTCCTGGAAATATTTATTTCCTATTTAAAGATTTTTAGTGTATTTTATTTAACTAAATAATTTTTCCATTATTTTTATTACATTGTTAGGTGAAGTTTCAGAATAGTTAACCCTCCCCATATTAAGAATGTCTTTCAGCATGATTCTTACAATTGCAGTATCCAAGATTTTTTTTCCTTGTTTTAAAAAAAATTATTAAAAAAAGATACAAGACCATTACATTTTTTTCATTAAATCGCTATTTAGGTGAAGGTCCAAAATAGTTAACCCTTCTCCCCATAACCGTTTTTTATGCGGTAAAATACTTTGTTTCAATAATTATGGTTTAAATAAATATTTATTCCTTATTAAAAGATTTACAGAATATTTTATTTAACTGAAGATATATTTATTGCTCATAGATATATTTTCCCTTATTTTTTTACATTGATAAGTGTAGTATCAGAATAGTTAACCCCCTCCGCATATTAAGAATGACTTTCAGCATGATTCTTACAATAGTGCTATCACAGTTTATTGATTTTTCTTATTTAACAAAAATTATAAAACAGATACAAGAACATTTCAAACATTTTTTTCATTAAATCGTTATTTAGGTGAAGGTTCAAATTAGTTAACCCTTCTCCCCATAACCGTTTTTATGCAGTAAAATACTTTGTTTCAATAATTATGGTTTAAATAAATATTTACTCCTTATTAAAAGATTTACAGTATATTTTATTTAATTGAAATCTATATCAATAATTCGACTTAAAAAATATTTGTGAATTTCCAAATCTTCATTAAATAAAATTCAAAATAAATAGAAAAGTCTATTGCATATGTAAAAGTTGACGGTTGCTTCTTTAACTTCATTAAAAGCTATCAAAGTCAACCAAGAGCTGCTCAATATTCTGGCTTAATGAAACATTTAGCAAGGAATGAAGATGGTTATTCTGGTGTACCAGTTATTCTACCATCTACATTTACAGGAAGTCCTAGGAATTTACAACAGCTTTAACAAGATGCAATGGCAGTGTACTGTGACCTATTCATTACTCACACGTGTAATCCAAAATGTCCTGAAATATTAAACAACTTGGGGTCATCAGAATTTTCAAGAAATCGATGTCAAAAATGTCACACAGTTTTTTTTAAATTCACAGTCTGACTCCCAATAACCTGCTGACTGATCACTATTCTCACTCCAAGCAGCTGATCGACGTCCCTCTCACCGCTTCAATCATCACCAGCACTTGCTGACAATATCAACAGCATCAGTTACGATCGCACTGACCTTCAATAAAAGTTTTAACTAAAGTTCTTTGTTCTACTTGCTTCCATACGTTCATTTTTGTAATATAACAATAAGGAATTTCTTACTGATGTGGTTTAAAAGATTTTAACTACCGTGGAATGTCCACGGATCCTGCTAGTTATTATTATTATTATTATTATTGACATATAAATATATTACTAATCATGCTGAAATTAAAACTTTTTTTTCGAAAAACTATTTATTACAGAAAGGCTAGACATTTTAACTATTTCGTACTCTCACTCCATAGCTTAATAGAAAAATATGGCCTAAAATTATATTTAACTGGGGAAACTTTTTCTTTTTTTTTAATTAGCAAGACCCTTAATCCAGAAGAACACTTAATTTTAAACTCACTAGAAATTTTACCACAAACACTTATCGGGACAACCTCATTCTGCAATAGCTTTTATTCCCTGAAGACTGACTGAGACAAAGCGTCGCGATATTTCTGGTACTTTCTGCTATTTTCGTAAACTCTTGCAAATAACGTTGCCGTTTCGGAGCATCTGTTTAAAATTAATTTTTAGCTGATAACGGCTGTTAGATTTCTCTTAAAATTAAATAGCAGTGCATTTCATCCAAGTTTTATGAAATCTTCATGAGCTGTTTATGAATTCAAATCTCCATTTTCGTTGTTTCGATTATCGCCCACACTTTATAAACATTCACTGTACCACAAATTGAGCGTACCGATACTTTTTATTGTGTTGAGGACCCGGAATATTATTTTTCTGTTTTTTTTTTAAACATATACCAATTAGCTGTACCAATTCTTTTGGTTTTATAAAATTCTATGTCTATGTTTGTTTGGTTCTTTCGTTAATACTACTGCTATTACTTGTATTATTGTTATTATTATTTACTTACTAGGAGACGTCACAAAGCATCATATATTGATCGATAAAATTTCAGATTTATTTGCCTTATCGCAATAACTGTTAACTATTGATTTCTCATTCGCAACGACCATTGGTCCTCACTGAAATTAGGGTGGCAATAAGCCTCTCTAAGGTCCCAGTCCTCTTTGCACTAATCAAGCGGAGGTACAGCTTGTGTTTTCACTCCTCGGTCTTTCCGTCTTCCTCTTCCTCCTCCTCTTCTTCTTTTTCCTTTTCTGTTTTCTTCTCTTTCTTCTTCTTGTTGTTATTGGCTATCAAGGAGCTTTCACAGGTCATCGAAGATCTCTCCTTGAAAACAGTCGGTGGTGTTCGCTGGAAGCTGAATGAACAGAATCTTCCTCAGATTCCCAGTAATCTCCACCTCTTTCGATAATATTTTCAAATGAATGTGCGTTATGGCAACAGCCGCTTATAAATTTCTCGTTGAAAGCGGCCATTAGTCTCATCTAGAATTTCAGTAGCAATAGTTCTCCGCAAGGTCCCAGTTCTTTTCGCATTTGTCCAGCTGAGGTCTGGCCAACGCTCTCTCCTCGGTCTTTCGATCCTACTTGAACATTCTCGATTATTTTGCATTACTCTTTGGGGGCGGCGGTGATGAGGCAACAGGAGGGATGGGGAGATTAAGAACTTGCGGATATGCAGCTTCAGTGTTCTTGGTTTTATGTAACGCATCTTCATGTTTTCCTATAATAGATATTATTTTCATTTTCTTGATAATCCATAACCCTTTCAGTCCTCTGCTATCTCTGTGTATTTGCTCTGTTTCTCTTTTTCTTTGATGTTTTCCCTGCGGCCAGCGGGAACATCAAATGCTAAGATTTTAAAAGTACATTTCTTTTTTGTAATATTTAGGTCACCCTATCTTCTTGCTTTGATGAGGTTATTATTATTATTATTATTATTATTATTATTATTATTATTATTATTATTATTATTATTTGTGGTAAAACCTCAGAGTCAATTGCGCATCTTGGAGCAGGGTGTAGTGAATTGGCTCAAAGAGAGTACCGCAAAAGACACGATTGCATGGGACTCCGGAGGTGTGTAAGAAGGTTGGGGTGAAATGTGATGGAAAATGGTTGGACGAGGTGCCTGATGAAGCGAAAACAAGTGCGGATGGCAAAGTAGAGGTATGGTGGGATAAAAGTGTCACAATGACAAAGCAATTGGAACATAATCGTCCGGATTTGGTCGTCATTTACAAGGTCTCAAAAACTGGCAGATTGTTGACTTTTCAGTACCCTGAGACAGGAATGTGAGAGAGAAGGAGAATGCGAAGTGGTGAAATTATGCTCCATTGGCTTTGGAGATAAGACATGCACACGGGATAAAAATTCAAATAATCCCGGTCGTAGTTGGTACACTAGGAGTAGTAACAAGTCGTCTGGAAGGACAATTGAGAAAACTACAAATCCCCGATGTTTTAGGCGGCTTCAGACCCCTGTAATTGGAGGTACCACCAACATCCTTAGGAAAGCTCTTGATCTTTGAGCTCCTGGTTTGAAGCCGGGATTAAGGGGAATCCTCTGGAAATGAATCCTAAGCCTTTCCAGGGAAACGTTGATAAAAGAAATCAGAATTGCTATTATTATTATTATTATTATTATTATTATTATTATTATTATTATTATTATTATCATTATTATTATTATTATTATTATTATTATTATTATTATTATTATTCGGTAAGGTTTAAAAAAAAACTATTTTCAAAGATTTCTCTTAAAGACCATATAGGGTTCTTTTTAGTCTGAGTGACACCAAGTCTCCCCAGACATCGAGTACTCGCCACTTCTTTCGATAATCTTGGTAAATGAAAATGCGTTATGCCAACACCCACTTCTAATTGAGTCTCGTGGTTACGACCACGTCTTGTTAATGCTTCCTCTCCTCCTTCTTATGATCGTCCTTGACCTTCCAAAATATTGGACGAAGTGCCAATCGATAGTCACACTATTTTCGACGGTGGATAACTTGCAGTTATGAATGCTGAGTTTTCTTGATTCTATGCGGTTTTACTGTATATTGTTGGTTTACTGCTTGATTTATATTTCCTTTCTATATGTTTGTTAGCGTTTGTAGCTCATGTGTATTAGTGAATGCATTCGAGGGCGCTTTTTTATATTTTATCCGTTTCTAGGTTTGGTATTCGTTGTATTTTCTCAACTACATCTCTGATTCCAATCTCACTCATTCTTTTTTCATAGTTTTTTCAGGATCGTTCCTCTGCACCTACTATTACATTTGTCAATCACGTTTTACTTTTTAAATGTTGTCTAGATTTCTACAACGTATTTTTTGAAATGCTGACCTGTGAAATGGCAATCAATACACTCAGTACATTTTTTAATGTTAATGTGCTTGGTCTTTCCCTCTTTATTCCGTCAATCCTTCTTGAGTTTTAACGACAGATCTTTGCGGTAATTGCCGAAGATTATATCCCCCGAACCGTATGTGTCTATCTATGTAATTTGATGAGGATCAATTTATTGGAATTATGACTCATTTAGAATTTCTTATACATTACTTTTTTATATTTTCAATTATCTACAACTGGTTAGACTTTATTGACTAGGGCGTCCCTTTTCATTGTGCCAATTTGTCTTCTTGTATCTTTATACCCCACAGGATTTTATACATTTTTTATTATTTTCCAATACTGTCTCACGTTTATTTGAGTCCGTGCATCATCATCATCATCATCATCATCATCATCATCATCATCATCATCATCATCATCATTGAGTGTTTTCGCAGAATATGTTCATAGTAATAAGTTCTAATCTGTTATTGGCTTTTTTCTAGTTGTGTAATACAGACTTCTCAATACTGTTTTCTCTTTAATTTTCATTATAACTCGTTTGCTCAGAAAATTATTAGATCCATGTGGGACAAAGAAATCACGGATATTTCTAACCTGTCTCGGTATTCTTATGGTTTCGGAACAACAATGTAATTCATTATTAGAAGTGCTCATTAATTAGAAGTGCTAACTGATAATAACCAGGGGTTTTTCCTAATATCTGAGTAACAATAACATATTAGAAAAATTCCTTGGATTTACGATAAACAATCCGTATGAATTTACTTTATCGTTACACTGGTATAAAATTACTGCCCATTTAGCTCATCAATGGTTCTCTGTGGCAATTCCCTTCTACGGACCCTAACCAAAATCTTAGTACTCTTCGCAGTATTATTATTATTATTATTATTATTATTATTATTATTATTATTATTATTATTACTATCATTATTATTATCATTATTAATATTGTTTTTATCATTATCACTATCATCATTATTAATATTGTTTTATTATTATCATTATTATTGCTATCATTATTAATATCATTATTATTATTATTGTTGTTTTTATTATTATTATCATTATTATTATCATTATTATTAATATTGTTTTTATTATTATCATTATTATCATTATTATTATTGTTATTATTATCATTATTATTATTAATATTGTTTTTATTATCATCATTATCATTATTGTTATTATTATTATTATTATTGTTTTGATGTTGTGGTGTAGCAACTATATGACTATTTTAATTATTATTATTGTTGTTATTATTGTAATTATTATTGTTTGTGATGTTGGTTCTGTTGCTACTATATAACTATTTTAACTATTATTATTGTTATTATTATTGTTGCTATTCTTGTGGTTATTATTGTTACCATTATTATTAGTTTTTTTAATATTAGTAGTAGTATTGTCATCGTTGTTGTTATTTGTGTTGCTAATATATGACTATTTTTATGCTATTATTATTATTATTATTATTATTATTATTATTATTATTATTATTATTATTATTATTATTATAGTTAATGGTGTTGTTTTCATCGTCGTCGTCGTCATCATCATCATCATGATCATCATCATCAAGAAATCTATTATGTCTGAAAAAAGACACAGTGGTCAACGAGCGAGGTCGAAGATGCCCCACTGTACAGCTCATGATTTCCTCTGATCCAAGTTATGACAACAGGACTATTGCCAGCTCGCTCAAAATGCAAATTCGGACTTTTCAACGACACAGATCAAAGCTCGACGAAGTTTACAACCGCGATTATGATTTTTGGTGTGGTTTCATGCGAAGAGCACATCATACTACCTCACATCTTTGGAATCGGTATGAAAGTCAACAGCAAAGTGACTTGGGCGTGCTTAAGAGTGTTGTGATCCCCATTGTGCAATCAGGTGCCGCTGGCAGACTAGTGTGTGGAAGCAGGACTCGGCAGCAGCCCACAAGTTCAAAGAAACTCATGTCTTATGTTCGGAAGGAGTGCAATGATTTTGTACTCTTCTGTTTACTTGTTCCCCTCCCTCCTCCCTGAATACGCTAGACTACGTCGTTTGGTCATACATCGAGAACATCACTAAGCTGACCTCGCACAACACCAAAGCCAGCTTGCTCGCTGTTATCCGCCGAATATTCGCCGAGCTTCCGCCGGCGCTTGTTTTCAACAAGCCATGCTTCGAGTTCCGGACCAGTAACGAGACGGTGACTGAGATAAAAGGTAGCTGCATAGAATAGATATCAGTTCTACTACATAAGCAAGTTATCTGAAATGATTTTGTTACAGTTTTTTTTATAAGCGACAAATTTATCGTACCATTCTGTATATTATTACTAAGCATTATTTCAATGTATAATCACTATGTATTATTACTTTGCATTATTACTGTGTATTATTACGACATATTATTATGACGAATTATTACGATGTATTATTACAATGTCTTATTTCGATATATTATTGCTATATATTGTCACTGTTATGATACATCATCAATATACATTATTTCTTTCATCATTACACTAAATCATTACAAACTATTATTATAATGTATTAGTAATGTAAATTAATACAACGTATTGCCTTGATTATTATGCTAATGCATTATTACGATGTGTTATTTACATATTTTATTACGATTTATACAAACTATATATTGTTATTTTTGCATTAGAAGAGTGTGTTAAACATTATTACGATATATTCCTATTGAAACAAATACTTCAAACGATGGCCATACATATAAATTAATTCTATATACAAAATGTCGTTAATAATATAACAAAAAAAGGTTATTCTGCAAGTCAGTGAGTATTATATCGTATAAAAACAGTTCCGTGGAAAAAAAAGTTATAAGTATAAGGTGAAATGTGGGATATAAAAGTAATATAGGTATTTAATTTTTTTAAGAAAACATCATGTATCGGAACAAGAAAAGATTGGGGTCGGAGGGCATGCTAGCTTTTCTCGTATTTGTAATAAAAACTGT
Organism: Euprymna scolopes; assembly: GCF_053919585.1. Taxonomy (NCBI): domain Eukaryota; kingdom Metazoa; phylum Mollusca; class Cephalopoda; order Sepiida; family Sepiolidae; genus Euprymna; species Euprymna scolopes. The sequence continues at coordinate 99,234,584 of NC_136506.1, forward strand.
CACTCAGCAAAAAAGGGAAAATGAAATGAAAGAAAAAATCGTAAATGGAAAAATAACAAACTGAAATGAATTGAGTTTGAAGTGAGGCCAAGTAGTTAAATGTTATAGATTGTCCATAAGGACGGATATCGACTTCAATGGAATCTACAGTTTCGAAGCGGTAATATTCACTAATATAAACCTTCAGAAACAACTTCACCAGATGCCAAAAATATCATTGATTCTATATATACAATACTATATATAAATACTATTAATTACAAGTGGACAAGAGAGTAATGTTCCTGTTTCATTCCCGAAAGAAGAACATCACGCTCTCTCGACTGTGAAATCAAAAACGAATGTGCGTAGTCTATTTTGCATCAGTGCACAGTATACATTATCTCCTCGATTACAGGAGAAGCTATAGAAAAATGGCACTCTAAAATATGAAAAATGTTTAACTTAATTCTGTCAACTCCCTTTACTTATACAGAATGGGAATGACAGTGTGTAGTTTCAGAACAGATACCACAGTTTAATCGGGGTTAAAATGCACAGAGCTTATGCTTCTATAAGGCAATATTCATGTATAAGCAAGATTCTAATAAATGTTGAATAGAAAATTAATACATAGTACATCATATCATTATATGAGTATACACATATAAAATTGAAATACAGTATATATTTTTGCACCGTGTATATTTTTGTGTATGTATATATTTCTTGTGGTGGAGAGGGCTCCCGTAAGCCGTGGAGATGGCTACATTCCTAGGAGAAGAAAATCTCTGATTTAAAAAAAAGACATAAAGCGGGAGACCAGTATCCGCATTAAGCATTAGCAGCGGGATGTGAGCATGTTTATATAACAATAAACAGTGATATATATATATATATATATATATATATATACATATATATAATGCATAATGATGTTGATGGTTGTCATTTTTCATTTGGGTTGGGGGTTTTCCTCAATACTAGAGTGTAAATATATTTTATATGTTCATATGCTTTTTTATAGAGATAAGTTTTCCAGACCCTATACACGCAAACAGATACATAATAAGACATATGTGTCTATATTTGTGGAGCATTCCATTCTCAAATCCCTCTAGTTTGAGTACTACTTATCGCTTTTGATAAGTTTCCTTTTGTTACGTTGCTTTCTCGTAAGTATATATCAGCATTCCAATTACAAGCATGCTAGATCTATAGATTATATTAATTAATCGTTTTCGGGCATTTAATTATTAAGTATGCAAAGTGAACGCTTTTTATACATTTGGTGGCATACTGTGTTTCTGTTCTTTTAGTTATGTATTTAACGATAGCGCTTGAGATGATGTGGAGAAATAATGAGAGAGTGGCTTCTTCCTTAATTTAGCTAAGTGAGTTATACTAGCCTATTGTTTGATGTTTTCGGTAAATATAGTAAAACAAATAGGAGTGTATTATTAATTTTAGTGTATCGGTCCTACTTTCTTTACATTCAATTCTTTCTTTTGGTCATTTAGTAATTAAGATTTTTGGGGTGAAATGTTATGAATTGTAATATAACTCCTAAGAGGGGATCGTTATTTGTTTTTGTTACACCTTATTTAAAGTGTAGCTTCCAAAGTGTTTGCAGCTTATAGTCGATTCTACTTATACATTTAATACTTTTTACGGCCGTTACAACTAATACTCTCATGTTTCTCAGTTAAACATGGAACCCAGGGTAGGCTAAGTGATTAAAGGTGTTTTTTCGCCTCGATTAAATGCCAATAGTGTATCGAGAGTTAGATATCCGTAGCATATGCTTTATTATATATTGTCTGCGTATGTCCGTAGAATCTGTATTTAAGTCATTAAGGTGCTGTCCATGTGTATTTTTTTTCATTTCTGGTTTTTTTTTCCAGTACATATTTCAGCCTGGTATACTATCGAAGATATGACGCAATTATTGCTGAGTGGACATTCGGTCGGTCTTTGACAATTGCAGGCCTTTCTATTATCACCATTACTTGTGTTCGTAGTTTGATAATTTCTCCTAAATGATTTATTAGCGTGCCTTTTAATGATTGTTGTCATGCTTTCTGTACAACTTAAGTTAATTTTGAACGTGTTTAGTTAAATATTTTATGTAGTGTACTACCTGGTGGAAAGTGTTTACTATGAGATGAAGGAAAATATTCTCAAGTTTTTTTTTTTACCATTAGGTTAAATTGATGGATGGACGAAATTATTTTTCTATCTAGATTATTAGATCTAGTCGTATTTATATTGGTTCTATTTTATTTAGTGTCGGCATTTTTGTATCTGCTATTTTTAGTGCATTGTTAAAACATTTATGTAATTAAATATTTCCTCGTAGAGGGTGTTATTATTTATTCTTCGTTTTATATATTTGAATATGCGCTTTATAATTGAGGTTAGGTAGTGGAGCGTGTGTGGATATATGCGGGGTTTGCGTTTTCTTTAATGTATGCTTTATAAGTATTGGTAGCTAAATCAAAGACAACATCCAGAAAGTTGACTTTTTTAATGTTGCTGATAATTTCACTCAAAATGCCCATATTTTCATAATCTTATGTATTTTTTCGATGTCCTTCATTCTTCTGGCGTTCTTAAGTATCATCTGGCCATCGCTCGTGTATAAACCTATATCCTCGATTTTATGTTTCTATTTGGAGTAACGTTATGCAGTATGAATAATATAAATAGGTTTGTTGCTTCTGTTTAGCATAGTCAAAGAAGCTATTTCGGCTATTTTAGTTGATTGCTCATCATTAGCAATAAGTACTGTAGCCCGACTCTGCATTATTTTATCAATATCAATCTCTGAGACACTGAGTTTTTGGTAGACCAAATCGCTGTAATGAAAAGTTCCTACGTGATCGACGGGTAGTAATCCATAATATCGAATTGTACGAAGGTCCCCTTTTTCCATTGGTGCAAGTTGTATTTCACATAAATTTTGATGTTGATTTTTTTCCAGAATTTTCTTGCTGAATTTCCCAATTTCCGGTGTAGTAGGGAAAACTAACTTGGTTGCTGTTTTTTAGGAAGCCTGGATTACATTCGTTTTTTGTTTTGTTTTTTTGTTTTTGTTTTTTTTGTAATATTTTCGGACGTGGTTTTCGCTCTGGAAGAAAGTAAGGTGTATACTTTTTGAATGACGCATACGTCCTACTCAAAGATCACGAACCTGACTTCCTAGAAAAACAGCAACCATATTATAGGGTACGCTTATGAAAATCTCCAGAACTGAATAATCCTTATACACTGTGAAACTTACTTTATGTATAAAAACCAAAGAGGAAGGATATAATACATGAGAAATATTTGGAAGAAATTCGACCTCTTCCTGTTATTTTAGATTAATTGAAAGTATAGACGAAAGTTTTAGTCCTAATCTATCAGGGCGAGAAATTTAGGGGGAAATATCAGATATTTAAAATTAATATGCAAAACTAGGAAACCAAATGAATATTATTGAAGCATTTTACAGCTATAAAAAAGTGCAAAAATTATGATCAATACTTGCTGAGATTTGGAATTTATTAAATTGCCAAAAAGTTATTGTCTGTATATATATACATATACATATACATATACATATATATATATATATATATATATATATATATATATATATATATATATATATATATGATATATATATGTTGGTGTGCATGTATGTACGTATGTATGTACGTATTGGTATCTAAATTAAATATTGAAATGCCATTTCTTAGGTTCTCTGAGACGAGTTTACGTGAAAATTTGCAGGGTTTTTGAAAGTCATGAAACTATTTTATGGTAAAATATTTATAGCAATAAGTAAAAGAGAACCTATATTTTTAAACCGATAAAGTATGGCCAGATTTGCCTACATTTGTATATATATTGCACTGACAGGCAGCTTTAGTTTTGTTGCTTTAGGATGAATTTGGTTTAGTGTTGTTTTCCTGTTGCCTTGCCAGCCACTAATATCTATCCATCTATTTATCTATTCGTCTGTCTGTCTGTCTGTATGTCTGTCTCTCTCTCTCTATATATATATGCATATGTGTATGTATAGACCTATATATACATATATATATATATATATATATAGATAGATAGATAGATAATATAAACTAAAGATGAGGAATGTTATATTATATCAATAAATCAATAAGGAAATTAAATGAAAAAAACAAGCTTCTAACATGGCATTTCGAAGCTAAATGCTTCTCACATTTTTAGGTCATGGTATTTTAAAGCTATATATTTCTGATCATTATCTAATTAGTTTTTGAATTTGAAAGTTTAACTTCTTTATCTATTTATCCCTTCTATTTTGTATATATCTACATACATTGATTATCGGTTATCTTTAATTTTACTCTCTTTTCGATAGTGTTTTAAAATTTTCTTGAAGTTCGTGTCCAATTATCTTTGTCTTTTTTCTCGAATAATGAATATAGAAACTGGATTCTCATATTCTTTAATGTGCTCAACTATCGTTTTGATTACGGATTATTCATTTTTGGATTATATTTAACAATAGCAAACCCTACTGGGTTTTTAAATGATTTTACTAACACCAGAATTTATATCCCAAAGATGAATTGTTACCTTGAAGGGATTGAAACATTCCATTATTTTAAATTACTCCATATATCTTCCCGTTTTCGGAATATCTATTCAATAGTTTTATTGTCATAACAATTTACAGGATTCTACGTGTATTGTAAGTATTTTGCTATACTTTACAAATATTTTAAGGTTTTGCTAGGAAAGGTTTAGTGTCCGCATATTTTTACCATGTTGGATTTGTAAACTGTTGCTATAATCCTCGCTCTCTGGAATCCTAAATTAAAAACTTCACTCGAAACTTGTATTATTTTTTATTTATTATTTATATTATAAATTTCCTCAAAATAAACGCGTTCTCCGATTTTCAATTCAACATTTTAAATTTTAATTCAACATTTTCCATATTTCATTTGCAAAAAATAAATAAATAAAATAAATAAATAAATAAATAAATAAAACTGCCGACACCATTGACTTTTTAAGATCGTTTTCAAATAGACATACTAATAAATGCGCCGAAGAAGGCAAAATGGGTAGACGATTTTTATTCAAATCAAGTCCGGAAAGACTCGAGGAAATTTTAGCCGAGTAGCTAAAGAATTACAGACGTTAAATTTGCCCACTTAATTCTTTCTATATTTCTGTTCGCCATACCTTCCCCTAACCAAACCTATTGCACTTATGTGAATTAGAATACTTAATATTAGTATCAGTTTCTTCCTTTCTTCTTTGACAGTAGATAATGCATTTTGGATGCGTGGTCGGCAGCTCCCACAACTCTCGCTTCTCCTAATTTTTTCTCAGTCCCGTTTGGAACTAGTGATTTTTCAGACAAGGGCAGAAGAAAAAGCTATATCCCTGGTGGGCAGAATTTTGTATAAGCAGAACCATGAGGTGTTAGAAATTATTCTGTGTCTATTTCTATCCTTGCAACGATGTCACTAGTAAGGGTATTGAGGTAAAAGTTTTTATAGGCTGACGTTATCAGACTCTTAGTCAGGTACTCGGAACTTGAATTAACCACTTAGGAGGCCGTCCTATCAGCAGGGACTCCTGTATTGTCATTTTGTAATTGGATTCTGGACCATGCAGTAGCGTTGGTGGGGTTTATTCGTGCCATTTTCGTGGGTATTTGTAAGGGTTTTTATTTATCATGGTCTACAAAACATATTTCCTCTCATTTTTTCTTTCCTTTTTTTATTATTTTCGGCTCAAATGGAGTTATTAAGTTAGATCCATGTACAAGGAACCTATATCTAAAATTTTAAGTGTTTAGACCCAAAATTGTCGGAGGAGTTTGGTAGAGTTCTCAAAGGTTAAATCGTTGAACTTTGACCGTTTAATCGCCAAGGCTCTGGCCGAAAACCGATCACATCGATTTTCCCAAATTTAAGTACCCTGTATATCAAATTTCGAGTCTGTTGACCGAGTGTTTGGATGTGTATGTTGAGCAAAAAAAAAATAGTAATTGGAAGGCAGGCTCGAACCCGTACCGCAAAGGAGGAATAGAACGGGTTAAAACCTAAGTTATTGCGTAGAGAAATCTACACACACACACACACAGACAGATACACAGACACGTTCCCTTTTATAGATATACTTGTATTTCAGCCTGGCGTTGCACGGGTTTTTGGAGGTATATGCTGGGCAAAAAAAAGGTAAATCTTTTAAATTTGACCTATATTATGACCCCTTAATTTTTTTTATTTTGCGCCCAAATCAAGCTATTAAGTTAGATCCATGTCCAAGGAACCTATATCTAAAATTTAAAGTGTTTAGACCAAAAATTGTCGGAGGAGTTTGGTAGATTTTTCAAAGGTTAAATCGTTTAACTTTGACCTCTTAACAACCAAATTTCTGGCCGGAAACCAATCACATAGATTTTCCCAAATCTCAGTGCCCTGTATATCAAATTTCGGGTCTGTAGACTAAAAATTAACAGAGTTATTGCAAAGGAAAATGTACACAGACAGACAGACATACAGACACGGTCATTTTTATAGATATAGTACCTACTTTTTATTACTTTTGTTATATTATTCTATTTCTTTCTACATTTTTATTTTTCTTAATTCTCCCCTGATTGCTATAATATAATAATGAAGTTATTTATACTTTTCCTTCCTCATCTTTCATTTAATATTATTGTTTGGTTAATTTAATAGTATGTAGTAGTTCTCATCTTGCTAACTATTTGCTAAGTATTTTGCTAAGTATTTCTTTGCTAAAGATTACATAATTACATTATATTTACATATGCACATGTATGCATGTTTGAATATTATTCCCGTAATTTTCATCAATTGTAAAAATACTGATATATATATATATATATATATATATATATATATATATATATATATATATATATATATATATATATATATATAGCAAGTTATAAAATGTATATGTCGATTAAGCTACACTGAATATTCCGCGTTTCATCCTCTCTAGGATTCTTCAGGCTTATGTGCCCTCGATATATATATATATATATATATATATATATATATATATATATATATATATATATATACTAGCGTGGGTGCCCGGCGTTGCCCGGGTATTTGGAGATGTCTGTTGAGCAAAAAAAAATGGTCATCTTTTTTTAAAATTTGATCCATTTTATGACCCATTGAAATTTATTTTTTTGGACTCAAATCAAGTTAGATCAAATCAATTTAGATCCATGTCCAAGGAATCTATGTCTTAAATTTCAAGTGTTTATACCACAAATTGTCGGAGGAGGTTGGTAGAGTTCTCAAAGGTCAAATCGTTTAATTTCGAGCTCTTAATGGCCAAATTTCTGGCCGAAAACCGATGACATCGATTTTTCCAAATCTCTGTACCATGTATATAAAATTGCGAGTTTGTAGACTTAACATTGACAGAGTTATTGCGTAGGGAAATGTACACACACAGACACACAGATACACAGACAGACATACACTTTCACTTATATATATATATATATACACACACAGAGAAAGAGAGAGAGAATACAAAAGGCTGGCTGTAGCCTGAAATGGCAAACGGAATTCAATGAGGTCTGATGCAGATATGGGCGTGAATGGCAATAAAGGCTCTGGCCTGGTAGGTCTTCAGGGCACCACAGCTTGGACCCGGTCATCAGTGTATGTGCTGGATTATAGAAGGTTCATAGAGGTGACCGTCAGGCATCTGCTGCTAGTTTCGCTCATGTTTGCGTCTTTCGAGCCAGATATATTTTAAGTAATTGCAATATTCGAGAACGAGTTGCGGCGATCATATATGTAGAGAGTAAAAGAGAATAATCCCAGTTTGGTACTGTTTTGAGTCTATGGCATTGCATTATATTATTATTTTTTTATATTATACAATACAGTGAAGACTCTTGCCGGATCGCACAAAACAACACACTCACGTTTATATCGATTTATTAAAACACAATAGTTGGAAACAGTGAATCACATGTTTCGATAGTGATCAATACGGATTTAATATCCGTATATGTTTTTTTTTACAGTCAGTCTATTTGCTATATACGGCATAATCGCGTTTACACACCGGTTCTCGTCAAGTCATCGAAGTTAAGCAACGGCGAGCCTGCTTGTTTCCAGATGGGTGACCATTTGGGATTTCTAGGCGCTGTATGTGCTCTCCGCTAATCACGGCATTGTTTCTAGTCCTCTTGTACACTTCATTTGCCACTGGTAAGTAACAATGTTTACTCAGGAGAGGTGTTGGTTAGAGATTTCGCACCTCCTGTTAATAAGACTTTCATGTGCAGGCACCCCTTCGTGGGTAACCATAGTCTGTCAAAGACTGAGAGAGCCCTTATTTGCAACGTATTTGTAGCAGACTCCAAATTGTCGCAAGCAAACTAACATTGAATCTAAGTATATCATTTGATAATTTATTATTTTTAAAACGATTTTATTATTGACATAATTTTTACACAAGTTATAATTTATTTGATGCCGCTGTTCAATCTCGAAAGACAAACGACGCAATCTGTAGGGGGAGAAGCGTGTGTAATTGTGAGGCAAAGGTTGAGAAATTAACAAGCACACCTCTCTTGAATCGGCACTGTTTGAGAGCAGCGGCAAGGAGAAGTCCGAGACAACTGGAAATAATACGTAAATAAACGGAGGGCACACACAGAACCAGCAAGTCAGAAATGATTGACCCATTTAGTACTGGACATTTTTATACGCTTCTTAATTAGATATTCAATCCGGAACCGGTGTGTCAAAATGATTATGTTGTACGTGAGTGTTGATAAAGACAATATAATCATATCTATATATCTAAAAGTTAAAGTGTTTGTGTGGGTGTGTATGTGTGTGTGTGTGTGCGTGTGTGTGTGTGTGTGTGTGTGTACATTTCCCTACAAAACAAACTCTGTCAATTTTCAGTCTAAATATTCGAAATTTGATATACAGAGAACTGAGATTTGAGAAAATCTTTGTAATTCGTTTTCGGCCAGAAATTTGGCTCTCAAGGAGTCAAAGTTCAACGATTTTACCTTTAAGAACTCTACCAAACTCCTCCGTCAATTTTGGGTATACAAAATTAATATTTTTAGATATAGGTGTCTTGGACATGGCTCTAACTTTATAAGTTGATTTGAATCAAAAACAATAAATGTAAGGGGTCATAATAAGGGGTACAGTTAAAAACTAATCTGACCTCTGCGGTCTTTACCAAATTACTCATACAATTTCTGGTCTGAACATTTGAAATTTTACATAAAGGCTATTCAGAGATAGCTTCTTGATCGGTGTAGGTCGAAAATGTGTGCTACCAATATATAAATGTATGTATGTATGTATGTTTGCATGTCTGCGTAAAACTTTCGACAGAGGCGACGGATTTTTGCAAGATCAGTATCGTTTTGAAACTCGCCCCTTCAGACGACAAATACCGAAAAATTAGCTAAAACCTTAATATCTCCACCCTAAACTGGGCGCTATTCTACAGGGCGGGCTCGCTTTTTTTCGAAAATATTGTCGAAAGTCATCCCCTCTTTTGTCTAGCCTTTATTTAAAGCTACGTCATGTCCAGTTTGGCGGTGGTCGTAACAGTAAAGACGTCACGTTTTGTTCGGTTTTTCTTTTCCTCCTTCGCGGTATGGGTTCGAGCCTGCCTTTCTACTGCCAATTTTATTTGCTCAATACACACCTCCAAACACCCGGGCAACGCCGGCCACCCGTGCTAATGCATCTATAAAAGTGAACTCCTCTGTGTTTCTGCGTATGTACATTTCCATACCAAACTACTATGCAAATCTCGGGTCTACAGACTCGAAATTTGAAATAAGGTGTATTGAGATTTGTGGAAAAAATTAATCGGTTTTCGACTAGAAATGTTGCTGTCAAGAAGTCAATGTTCAGCAATTTTACTTTTGAAAACTCTTCTAAACTCCTCCGACAATTTTTGGTATAAACACTTGAAATTTTAGATGTAGGTTACTTGGACATGATTCCTTTTTAATTTGATTTGAGCCCAAAACAATATATGTTAACGTGTCAAAATTGTGGTCAAATTTAAACAGAGATTGGACCCCTGAGGTCTCTACCAAATTACTCGGCGAATTTTTGGTTTAAACATTTGAAATTTTACTTAAGGTGTATTCAGACATAGAGCAATATTTTTAACCGTTTTTTGACCGAAAATGTGGATACTAAAGAGGTAAAATTCTTAGATATTTGACTCTAGCAAACTATGTAGCCAATTTTAGGTTTAAACATTTTAAATTTTACAGAAAGTGTTTTCAGACATACAGCAAGCTTTTTAATCAGTTTTTTGGGTGTAAATTTGGCTGCCAAGAGACCCAAGTAAAAACAGTTGAAATTTGCAAACTCTATCAAGCTCCTTCGCCAATTTTGTGCCTAAACATTTGACATTTTAGATGCATGTTTCATATAAATATTCATATGCACATAAAGTAATAAACAGTACTTAAGGCCCGAGCAAAGCTTGGCTGAACCGCTAGCGACAAATAAAACTGTCTTGATTTTAATGTAAATATCTGGGCAACAAGATACATTACACAAATATCTGGAAAATATGTTTTTGTCAAATAAGCATATTTTCCAAAAAAATATATTATTCTTAGGTTTACTCTTACTCCGCTTATATATCCGTTTATGACTCATATCTCTTTTATAAGTGCATAAATTACAATCTTTAGCTTTTTACATATTGAATGTTTTGCCTTATTCTTCGTTAGAAATTTATTCTCATAAAATCAATCCGGAGAATATAGACATGGTTTTGCTTATAAACAGAAAACACACACACTCACACGCGCACCCATATATTTAGGGTAAAAGAAGGTTGTGTAAGGGTGTTTGTATGTGTTTGTCTGCTATACACTTATCGATAACTTAAAACCAATAAATCATTATAAAAATATGAGTTGACAAATAAAACAAAATTGCGATCGTCACCTTTTTGACCAAACGACCACATTGCTCTGTAAATCATGGTTCGAGTTTTTGCTATGAAATATTGATGTGTTATAGGGAATTGTGAGACAGAAAATAGTGTTTACCCTTTTACTATACTTGTGGACAAGATACGCAATCTATCGAGCATTATAATAAAATCTCCCAGAACAAAAAATGAGATTAATTTTAATCTCTTCTATCACATAAAAGTCAGTTTGTGTGTGTGTGAGAGAGAGAGAAAGATAGATAGATAGAGAGAGAGAGAGAGAGAGAGAGAGTTCCTTATAGTTGTCAAAACGGCTGAGCCTATCTGTTTCGAAGTCTACACAAAAGAAAATTTATATGTTTCGCAGTGTTCTTACATAAGTGTTGTGCAGAAATTGATTAGATAAGTATCAAAAATCGAAAAAATCCGATTTTATAAACATATTGGACATGTGTTTGTGGAGAACATCATCCCCAGCAGAATATGGTCAGCATGAAGAGATATTAGCAACAGCAGTAACAGCAGTAGAAGAAAATCGCGCATATGCAAATAAGAAAGTGTCCACGAGAAGAAAAAAGAACAAGTAGAAAAATGACATGGGTTCGGAGAGAAACAGTCGACGTCGAAGAAAATTGATATGTAAATGCGAAGGTGATAAGTGGCTAGCTGATCCTGTTGTGCGGTCGGAAGAAGGAGAAACTCACCAATACAATGGACGTGTGGCAGCGAGAGTGGTGTCAAAAATAACGAAACTAAATAACTTTTGTTAAAAAAGAAAAATGTCGACTCGGATATTTTATTTAATTTTTTATTTGTTTTTCCATTTGCAAAGTATCAGCTCCAGTACATTTATGTGTTTTTTTATGGATAAAAAATAATTTTTAGGAGGGAATATTTTACTTTACACCGATGTGAGCTTGGCTGGTGTAACTTGAAATATTTTCTTGGAAAAAGCATTCTTTTATCTATGAAGAAACAAAGAACATTTTAAGCTTGTCAGTTTCCGCATCTCAGCCAACGTGATAATGTAAAAGAAAAAAATAAATAAACAGACGGAATTTGATGAACGACATTATCATAATAATTGTCTTTTGTTTATTTTTTAATTTTCGAGTCCACCGGGCAAATTATTCCTTGTAATATATAATAATACATAAAAGAAGTATTCTATAATAATACACCCCCCATCTGCATACAATAATATAATCTGTTTAAACTTATTGTAGAACCAGGCAACGCCGGGCGTCCAGCTATTCATATTGCCATAGTAATTAAAAGTATCGCATTATTTAGTTTTCAATCCCAAGTGTTTTATTGATTTAGATTATCGGACTGACTTCCTATTCGTTGTTGTTATTGTCACAACGTTTCGGCCGTTTTGCACTCCGGCCTTCGTCAGGTGTTTTGTATCGAATTGGGAAACCGTTTGTTAGGAGTCTTGAACCCAACCCTTTATTATTATTACGGGGGTACCGTGTTCGGACTCCAGCTCGGCTTTGGGACATAGTTGCTGATTCTCTGTTTTGAATGTTACTTTTTCACTGCCTTCGTTGAGGATTGAACCCAGCACCTTTGGGTAACTGTAAACTTTTGATACAGACAATTAACCCAAGTATTTTAGGGTTTTTTTTTTTCAAATTAATCAGGTTGTCTATAGCAGCATGCATGTGAGATTAATTTGGCAACACTATGGATTCAATGGGACGCTATTCTACGCAGAAATTACCATCGAAGCGCATCATCATGGGTTGTATCTTCCGCTTTGAACGAATCACTAACCAATGCGACTTTATTTCGTCATCACGCCCGATCCAAAGCAAGTTGGTTGATGGACACCCTAATTTTAGAAATGTCACATCAAAAACATTTTCTCTCAGCGTTCTGCTTGGCTTTCATCTGAGTCTTTTTCCTTCTAACATACCATTAAAAGCATAACATTGACAATCCAGTGGTTGATCGTTTGATATAAACAACATTTTAAGGGTTTTACTTTTGATTTTATCAAATAATGGAAGCAGGCAAGAAGTTTCGCGGATGCCGGATACTTTTTTTGATCCGGCGATGTCCCGTAATAAAATGCATTACGCGATTTTTAAACATAAAAAGATTGGCTAATTGTTTAATCGATGTGATACAATCAAGACCACATAAAACTACTGTGGGACCACAAATTTAATAAACTTTTACTTTAACAGTTATTGTCACTGCGTTTTTATTTTAGAATAGCTTTATGTTTGTCAGAAAACAGCCCGACCGAGCCCGATTCTGTGCTCTAATGTCGTCTTGTGATCACTGGAGAAAGTCAGTTTATAACCTAAATAAAAGAATTGCATGACCAAGCGCATATAGTAACATGATCACTTCTTCTGACATAGCGACAGCGTCAGAAAAATGTTGACAAGAACTTGTGCCAGATAAAAGGTTAATTAAATGTTTGGGCATAAAATTACGAGAGACAGGAAAACGTAGATGCTCACAGAAACAACAGTGATCAACATCGGCCTGCCTCAGCGGAGCATTTCTTTTAATCAAATCAGACACACACGCTATTGTGCCGTGTCTAATTTTGTCTTGATTTTTTTTTATTACATTTTCACTCCAAACAAGGCACATTACCACTTTGGTGTAGGAGGCTACTATCAGGGGCAACAACTACTGGGGTAATATGTTGGGATTTGGGCAGCAAGATGTCGGTCTACGTTACACTTGAACTTCTGCATGTCAGTACAGAGGAAGCAGGGACCTGGAATGGAATTCCAGAGTCTAGCGGTTCTGTGGAAGAAACTACAGGAGTAGAAAGATCTTTTACATCTAGGGATCTTTACTGTGTGGGAGTGGGATTTAGCTGCCTGTCGGGTTTGTCGAGGGTATCTACGTCGTGGGGGCACAAGTGTCTGCAGTTCGACAGAGAATTCGCCATTAAAATACTTGTAGAACAGGCAGACGGATGCAACATTTCGTCGATGGGACAGAGGCTGAAGCTTAGATGCCAGTTCAGGGCAAATCAGATTGGCGACTCTCTTTGGAACCTTATCTAGGATCGAGAGACTAGTAGCAGATGCACCAGCCCAAATATGACAGTAATACTCCATACATGTGCGAATGGTTGCCTTATAGAGGTACAGGAAACTTTCGGGTGTGAGCAGTTTTCTAGCACGGTAGGGAGAGCCTACTTTTTCGCAACGAACCTGGCAATACTTTCAATGTAATTGTTCCAACTCATGTTTCCTGTGAACGTTAGGCCAAGCAGTTTGAAAGATGTACACTCAGATAAAGAGCCACTGGCCATTGCTATTGGTGGCAGAGAACGTTCCTTGTAATTATTGAATGAAACCAGTTTAGTCTTGGCAGCATTGAATGTGACCATCCATTTATGTCCCCATTCCACTACAGATTGGAGGTCATCCTCTTGTGTTTCTGCCATTTCTTTAGATATGTGTTCATTTGTTTTCCTTTCATGCCTGGTATAGAGTTTGGTGGCATCAGCATATATACCCATCTCGGAGGCAATTTTGTCGGGGAGGTCATTAATGAATATTTGGAACAATAGAGGTCGAAGGAAAGACCTTTGAGGCACTCCCGCATTTATATAATATTGTTTAGATGTATGACGGTCGAGGACAACGTGGATTTTCTCTCATCTAAGAAGGTTTTAATTATGTTAAGTATTCTACCTGTGATACCGTATGATCCTATTTTCCTGAGGAGACCCTCATGCCTTACCCTGTCAAAAGCCTAGATATATCTAGAGTTACAGATCTGCCCTCCACCGATTTGTCCAGTGAATGGTATATACGTTCAGAGATTAGAGTGAGGATGTCAGCTGTGGAACTGGCTCGTCTAAATCCATCTTGTTTGTCAGTCAGAAGTTTAGCATCTGTAAGCCGATGGACTAGAGCATGGTTAATTATGGTCTCAAATATTTTGGCGAAAAGTGGGAGGAGGCTAATAGAGCGATAATTTGATGGGTAAGTCCTTTCGCCAGAATTCTTGAACACTGATACCAGAGAAGCAGTTTGCCAACAGCCCGGAAAGCAAGATTCATTAAGGCATTTGTTGTAGAGTTTTGAGAGAACTGGAGTTACCTCGGCTGAACACTTTGTTAATAGCACAGCTGGGATGAGTCGGGTTCATATGCTTTTGAAGTGTCAAGGTTTTTTATGATAGCATGCACCTGAGCAGGGGTGATTTTTAAATCGTCTAGCGTGGCGTCTGTCTGCAAAGGAAATCAGGCAGGGGCTAGTTGGAAGGGTCAAGTGTGGAGTTTGACGCAAACCGACTGGCAAGCATATTAGCCTTGCCGGTTGCTGAGCAAACAACCTCGTGATTGTTGGTTAGTGAGGAAATTATCGATTGCCCATTATTTACTACACTGTTGTAGATTTTCCAGAAGTCACGAGTTCCTAATTTTTGTGCTTCGAAGCGTTTTTTAGTGGTTTCAGTAAATTATCTCTTAGCTGTCGCTATTTCTTTCTTAACGTTACTTCTAGCTTTTATATACCTCTGTCTGTTTGAATTAGACTTATGTCGGTTAAATCTCCGGTATGCATGCTGCCTTTGAACAATGACAGTTGCGCAAGTAGAAGTAATCCATTTGGGAGAGTAGGGCTTGCTATAAAATTTCCGCATGGGACATGTGCTTCAATTGCTGTTTTGAACCATTCAGTGATCCCATTTGCGCACTGTTCAGCAGGAAGAGAAAACATATTTTCCCATAGGGCATCTCTGATAAAATCTCTGATGGCTTCCCAGTCAGCCTTTTATAATATCTCGTTGTTTTGAGCACTGGCTCTTCAGTTTTGTGTCTAGAGTTTAGGGCGATTTCGACCATTTTCACTGCATGATCACCGTTCCCGAGTGGGCTGTCAGCATTTTTTATACAATCCGCCGGAACTGTGGTCAGAAACGGATCTAGAAGTTATGTGTGTTGTTCTTGCTGGTCAAGGAAACGGGTTGGAAACGTAACCATTTGTGATAGGGAGTGAGATATAGCAAAACTATGTGTTGTGCTGCTCGCTGCATCTGTGTAAGTAGAGAATCCAAGCCAGTTTTTGTGGTTGACATTAAAGTCAGCAAATACATCTACTTGTTCGCTAGTGTCAGGGAAGAGTGCTGTGTCTATGCTGTCAGAGACTTATTTTATTATGGTACAGTCCTGGGTCGATGGAGAGCGGTAGAGAAAATAAAAGTAGCTAATGTTATGTTGTATGTTTAGTCTAAACACATAAAGGCTTGCTCGTCCGATACTAGGTTTGTTTCTCTAGTCAAGGGGAGGGTGTTACGAATGTAGACTCCCAGTCCGTGCATATTTCTGTCAGAATCCTTACGGCAGAGTGGGAGATAGCCAGGCATGTTAAAGTATTAGAGGGGAGGGAGGAGTGTAGGTTTGCCTCATTTAGTGCTAAGATATCCGGAATGTTTGTTGAATGCTTCGATATCATTTAAATTAAGCCCACGGATGTTCGTAAATGCAAGCCTCAAGGGAGAAGGCAGGTTGGTTTTGTTTGAGTTTGGGCCTGGTTTTAGCGTAATTTTTTTTATTGTACTGTCATTTTTTAAGAGTTTCAGTTTATGTAAGGGATGCTGAACAAGTGGTTATGCAGAATACCAGACATGCAACACAAGCAGACCATCAGTTGTCCTGCATCTACTAGGATTGTGGCCTCGGGATAGCCCACCAGGGATGAGTGCAGGGTCTCTATCCATGCGCGACATGGCACTACAAACAACCCGATATTATACAACTGTTGATGTAGCAGCCGCTCTAAGCCCTACCAAAGAGTTACGGCTCTTGCACTCCCAGTCGGGAACAGCAGCCAGGAACTGCCAATCCGGTACCCTCAACCCATCAGACGATGGTCAACTCAATCTACTTGTACTGGCCTTATGGCATTCAAGCACTCCCAAGTGCCCAGTTTAGGGGATGGGATGTGTCGGGAGTAGGGAAAACGAGGTTCATTGCCATAGTCAGGAAACAAGATCGACCACTGAAGGTCTGTCGACTCCCTGTGATTCGACCTCTACGCCTAGCTAATAGGAAAAGAAGGAGTACGGAAGCCGGGCGATAGAAAGTTCATATCTACTCATTAAGCAGTGTAGGTTTGCAGGCCGGTAATTTGTTTGAATCACCAGCTCTAGGAAAGTTGCCATCCAAGACTGGAGAGGCCTTTCTCCCCTTAGGTTTAGCCTCAGAGTTTTCCTTCTCCTAGACGAATGACCTGGGAAGATCTACGGGCCCATCAGCACTGAGAGGAGTTTCCACGTGCCTGGGTCCTAATCCAGGTATTTCTGTGCCCCCGCGTTGGTGATTAATGTTAACGAGTTAGTTTAAAAAGGTTATATATCAACTGAAAAATTATATTCCTCAAAGTGATTACAGGGCAATGCTATTTCATCGTTTGTTACTGGAGGAGTGGCTGAGTAAGAGTTCCTGCAGTGGAAGCAGTTATATTTGCTGTTGGAAGGAGTTAACCTGGTTTGTTTTTTTCCTTTAGGTTAAAAAAAATAATTTTCTTATTTATATGTTGGCTTAGGAATAGGATAATGCGTTGCAGAATGGTATGATATTGCGAATTATCCAGAAAAATTGTACAAACTCTGGATATTTTAGATTGTCTTTAGTTTGCTGTCCATAAGCATTAAAATATAGGAATTTGTATTCGTCCCTGTAGGAATCGCATACGATAAAAACAAATTTAAAAATAACTATGAGATAAAAATTTAAAGGAAAACATCAATGAGAAATAAATAAAAAGAAGCAAAACTTGGTTATATTAATTTGTATATTACTTAGTCTGATTGTGTATAGCATAGTTGTATGTTATCTTATGTTGTATATGTCAATAATAATTTTTGAGATTAAGCACAATGTCAAGGAAAATAAGCTGAGGGAATGAACATACACGTTTCTAGTGGATTGTAACGATGATAAAGGCATGTGTCAGTCTTGTGAATTTGGTGGCACTGTCGTTAGCCTACGTAGCCGGAAGTTAAGCAATGGAAGCTTTCGGGCCAAAAGACGTGACGGCCACCGGTTGATTCGGGAAAATCCATGGAATAAACATCAGCTTACAGTGCTGAAAATGTAAGAGAAATTATAAAAATTCAGATTTTACGTAAAAGTTTGAAAGAATCGTCAGGAAAATCAAAAGAGTCTTTTAGAATAAACAGGAATTTCGAGAAGATCAGTTTGGAAAATCGTCCGTGAAGACTTTATTTCTTTCCTTAGAAAATTCAGATCATGAAGCGGAAAACTAATCAAAATAAAAAAAGAATGCGAAACCTTTTGTGAATCTATCAGCTAATGGATTTGTAATGAACCTGATTCACAAGGTAAACTGATATTTAGAGACGAGCCTCACTGTCACGTGAGCATGCATACCAACAAGACGAACACGTTCTTTTAGACTCAGCCTTGTCCCCACGAACATATCCATTGCTCTCTTAGTCAAAAAGAAAGTGACTTTGAGATGGACCATCGAAAGAAATGGCATCATTATTACTTATTTTACGTGGAAAATGGTAATAATGATATTTACACTAAGTACCATTGTTTGTGTGCAGACCATTTCAGTAAAGAAAAACAAGAAGACAATTCGGTTTACATTTTTTCAGCTGGAACAGCATACATTTATTTACACGTACTTCCAGAATGACGCCTCACCTCTTGTTTAAAAGTCTTCTCGTACTGAAATCTGCTTCCCATGACACTGTTCTGTCGAACCCGTTGCATTCTGTCTTTATTCAGCCATGTTTAGACACGTCTTTCCTGTCGCTCTCGGGCCACGTGCCTAACACGTTTATTTTTGAGTTTCCTGAACATTTATTTTGTTTTATAATCTTTTTTTCTCCTCCCTCCTCGCTGACACATATCCTCGCACACGGCTCCATCATTTGCTTCTGTTTGTTGCTTCTGCTGCCATACACAAGGCTTAACTATATAATAATAAAGCGTGAGCGAATAGAGTTTGTTACATTGTTTTCGTACAGAGGATGTTCATTTTTGCATTCGGGTCTTAATTTTAATGAGTATTGAATGATACACGCTCGCATTGTGCATGCACTTTTTGGTTGATGAATGTTTCACAGACTTCACTGTTAAAAATATGACATGAAAAATAAAACGAAGCGTTTTGAACCACGCCACAGACGGACAAATACACAACACACACACACACACACACACACACACACACACACACGCAAATATATATATATATATATATATATATATATATATATATAACAAGTCTTGGTGAGGATGGCTAGTCTCCCTGGGAGATAAAAAAACAGACCTTCCGAAGAGCGAATGAATCCTTTTTAGGGGTTAACGGCTAACTATCACCGTGTGTGTTTGTGTGTATGGATGCATGTGTTTGGGTGGAGAGGGCTCCGGAAAGCCGTGGTGAAGGCAACCTTTCTAGGAGAAGTAAATCTCTGATTTAAAAAACAATACAGCCGGAGACCAGTATCCGCATTAAGCTGGTATGCAGTTTAACTTGTTGCTGGATATCTTGCTCTTGCTTATTGCTGGATCTCAACATTTCGGACCGAAAGAGAGAGACTTAGCTGTCGTACAAAGCTAAGACTCTGTAAAATCATATGTGTATAGATACTCCCTCTGGCATTTGTCTATTAAAATGGTCCTCTGGCGATGGAATAATTTTTGGGCTCATGAGGGAGTGACGCTCGTTTGACAAGACGTTGTAATCATCATATATATATATATATGTGTGTGTGTGTGTGTGTGCATGTGTGTTCGTGTGTGTGTGCGTGTGTGTGCGTGAGGCGCTGTTCAAAAACGACTTACTATCTTTCTGATGTCATATTTTTAACAGAAGATTTTTTAACATTATTCAACCAAATAGTACATGAACAATGCTCGATTGTAATATATATATATATATATATATATATATATATATATATATATATATATGTATATATATATATGTATATATATACATACATATATATATGTAGACAAAGAATACACACACACATATATATATATGTACATAATTATAAATACACATACACATATATACACACCCACACACACATATACATATATATACATATATATATATACACACGCACACACACACACACACGCATATATATATATATATATATATATATATATTGCCTTAAACTCAAGTCGAATTGGGAACATAACAACAAAAATGTGAAAAAATAATATTTTATTAGAAGCACGGATGAGAGAATATATTTTGGGGAATTGAATAAAAAAAATATAAAATAAAATTATAATGTATATTTTTTTTCAAATATAAAACACAGTTTTCTATAACAAAAAATACTTTCTGCTAATTTGTCCCTGCCGTGTGCTAAGATTTAATCATGTATTCGATTCACCACCAGGAGAATCGAGCACAAGAAAACAGGAAACAAAATTCTGATGAATAAGTATATCTTCTAAAATTAAATTAAATGAAACAAACTGAATTGCATCGTAGTGCTTTCTAACAGATGAGATTTTTTAATAATTCAAATTTCAAATATAAGCAATGCCTTAAAAAAGAGCACACCTTGCGCTGCGGTTTGATTCTACATGGCCTAATGAAAATCGCATCCTACATTCACTTTAAAACTAGACGTAAAGAAAACACTTGAAACTGTCATAAAACATATATTTTACTGTATTTTTATCTGTAGTTTATTACGCTGTCCACGTTCAAAAATGAAATCGATTAGTATAGTAAAAATAAATCGAATTACGGCCTTCTCACAGCTTATGGCTATGTTAAATAATTCAGAGTATATATATATATATATATATATATATATATATATATATATATATATATATATATATATATATATATACTAGCAGTTCCGCCCGGCTTTGCGCGGGCCCTATGCACCGTTAATAAGGTTATGTGCATATGTATATATTAGAAAGTGTGAATATGTAAAGTAATGACTTTCTGTATAATAAACTTCCTTACCTACTATAGAGAAAAGACTGACAGGCATTTTCACGTATATATATATATATATATATATATATATATATATATATATATATATATATATATATATAAATTGGATGCAATAAATAGTAATGATTTAAAGTATAAAAACGACTCATGCGCCACCACCAAGAATCGAAACCAAAATGTTCAACTTACGATTATTTTGCCTTTGCCGTCAATGACTGGGTTATGAAAACCTGTTTACTTCAAGGCTAAAAAATTAAAACATGAACTAATAGCTATTACGTTATGCATTCGTAATGCTGACGTTCGACCTTCACCTGGCGAGTTTCATTTTGTTTTAAATTCTCACACTTTTTCTACGATTTTTCCGGCTAAAACCCACATATAAAGTTTTACATTGATTCAAATACCTTATATGTTAAGATTCATGTCTGTAGACCAAAAACTCTACGAGGAGTTTGATAGGCAAAATTTGTTAAACAAAACCATATGCGTATACATGGATAGATATAGAAACAATTTTGTGTTTAGTATAAACTTTTTATGCAAATATTATCCAATTATAAATCATGTAGAATATCTGCATGAATATAATTACACGTAATGTTTAACTAAAGATGATCATCCCATTAGAAACTGAAAAAAACTAATAGGGGATTAATTAAAATGAATGTTTAAAAGAATATGCATTATGTAGCCAGACTTTGTGGAAGTCTCGCTACATAATGTAGCCAGACTTTTTGGACACCCTGTATATATATATATATATATATATATATATATATATATATATATATATATATATATACGTCTGCCATATATATATTCATGACAAATGTCTACATTCCAAATTTATATACGTTGATTAGCTTTTCGTTTATTTCTTTAAACACTTTAATATGCACACTTCTTGATCGCACCTAAGCGAAAAATCATTCATATACTTATTCTGTCAATACTTGAATTTTTTTCGCTCTTAACTCATTTGAAGAACACCGACACTTACCACTTCCGATGACCGCAGTAGCAAATACGTTACATTGATTTTTTCATGTTCTTTTCCTGTTTTACGGTAAGGGTTGAGCCTGGCTGCCTACTAACACTTTAGTTCAACACACACCTCCAAACACCCGGGCAACGCCGAACAACCAGACTAGTCTAATATATATTGCAATGTTTGATATTGACTTTCTGTTGTGGGGGAATCACTCTCCAAATCGATCTTTTTTATCCATTATATAAACCGTAGACCTTTAGATCCCAGGTGTGGATTAAACACCAGAGCGACCCTCGCCTGCTCGGTGACGTTTAATACTCTTTTCAGATGTAACCTTTTTACGTTGTTGTTCCAGTAATACATTGTTTAAACTCTATTCCGTTGTTCTATTTTCTTCGTGGCTTATTGCAAGCCATAACATTGGCGATATTGGATTCGGAGAACATACTCACGTTTAGAATCAGTGTTCTAAAAAACTAAATACTTACGACATTGGAGCCAAGGAGCATACTAAAATCGAAACCAGTAACAACATTGAAAAAAATACTCGCGCTGAATAAGTATTCTAAAAATACAAACGACGTCGGACTCAAATGTTATCAAACCTAAGGTAGTGTCTTACATAACGCTTACAACTGAAAGGTTCACGGTAACTAAAAAAAAATGCAAATCATTACGAAAAAAAAGAGTTGAAAAGAAAACGTTCGTCACGAATTTCAAAGATAGCGCTGTAATTTTGCAAAAAGAAAAAGTTTTGTGGCGACTTAGAAAGGTAAATTTTTATACTTTTGGAAAAGAATCTGTCACTTGTAGTTTTCACTGCTAAAATCGGGCGTTATTTTGTTCTCTGGAGGAAAATATACACTTGAATTTTTTTCTTCAGACAATGACATTTTATATATTTATGTTTTTTTTTCTGTTCGTTTTATTGTCTGGAGGAAGAAATGAGAAGGAATAAAACGGTTTTGTAAAATTCAGCGAACGTTTTGAAATGGCTAATGCTGACAAAACAAAATGGACGAATTGAAAGTAGCGTTGGAACATTGGCCAAGTTGCAGATCGATGCCGCAACGTGTCAGCCACAATCCGACAAACACTGGACTGAACGTCAAATACGAACCGGGGAACAGCAAAAGGAAGTCAAAAACAGTTAGCCGAACGTCAATTAGAAGTTCAAAAACAGTTAGCCGAACGTCAACTACGAAAATTGGAAACGGCTGAGCATGATAAATTCGCGGATTACATCTTGCCTCGGAAAACAGTAGATTTAACATTCAATGAGACGGTAAATTTGTTAACAGAACTTTTCTCGTCGAAAACGTCTCTGTTCCATAAGCGTTGGAGATATTTAAATGTGGTAAAAGGCGATAATGGCGATTTTGCCACCTACGCAGCTGTAGTGAACAAACACTGTAGTAACTTTTCTTTGTCTGAACTAACAGCAGACAATTTTAAAGGTCTTGTGTTTGCGCAAGGGTTAACCTCGGGAAAAGATGCGGAAATCAGGCGCAGAGTCCTTACAAAATTAGAAAATGAACCGAACTTAACACTTCAAAAATTGACTGAGGGTTGTCAAAAAGTAGAAATTATGAAGAAAGGTGCAAGAAATATCGAAGCAGGCATTGTGGATATAAAAAGTTAACTAAGAAAACACCGTCGAAATGGCACACAGACACACACCACCAAAACTCAGAAAAACTAAAAGCACAATACGCTTGTTTCAGATGTGGGAGAACACATTTCCCATTTTTAAGAAAAAGATGGCATTTATGTAATAAGATCGGTCATAAAAGTTCGCACTGTAGGAAAACTCAGAATAGAAGCCGTGTACGTCAAACAAGAACTAAGGACTTCGTAGATGAAAATCTACGCAAATATGTAACGCTTAACATTTTCGACAAGGCTATTGAATTCCAATTACACAGTGGATCGGATCTTTCAGTAATAAATCTCAAAACGTGGAAAATATTACGAAAACCGACTATGTTAAAAACCAACAGAACGGCGACGGCCGTTAATGGCACAAAAATTCATTTTGAAGGTGAATTAATTACAAACGTCACTTTACGGGGGAAAACAAAAAACAAAAACTAAGATTATATGTGCTAAAAGATAGTGAGAACCTGTTCGGTTCTGACAGCATGGAGGAGTTTCGTCTCTAGGATCTTCCTATGTCCATATTCTGCAAGAAAATTGATACCCGCCCAGCAGAAACGCAGAAATTTGTTTTTAAAAGGAATTCACAAACTCCCAACCTGGAGAGATGTACAAAAATGGCCGCAGATTTTAAGATTAAGCCTGGCACACAACCGGTGTTTAAAAAGAAACGTAATGTCCCGTTCGCTTCCCTGAACAAAATAAATCAGGAACTAGACAGATTAGAAAGCATCGGTGTCTTGGCTAAAGTTGAATATAGTGAGTGGCTGCTCCGGCAGTTTACTTAAAGAAAAGACCCGGGAAATTCGCGTTTGCGCCGACTTCGCGACCGGACTCAACGCGCCCTTTGAAGATTTTCACTATCCATTACCTAGTCCAGAAGATGTGTCCACGCAATTAAATGGCGGCAAGTTTTTTTTTAAGATCGACCTTAACGACGCTTACCTACAGATTCCGGTAAACGACAAACGCGCTAACCTCCTCTGTATTAACACTCATCGGGGGTTGTATAGATACGAAAGACTCGCGTTTGGTATCAAGGTGGCACTCGCAATATTCCAGCAAGTAATGAATACTATGCTGTCCGGCTTGGACACCGCAATCGCATATCTTGATGACTATCATGGCGAGCAAAAGCAAGGAGGAACATGAAATACATATCAGACAAGTATTCAGTCGAATACAAGATTATGGATTTAATCACGGACTCTCAGCGGAATAGAATTATTCTCCGATCGACCCTAGGAATTATAAGCCCTAGGAATTATATTTGCAGTTTCAAAATTCCACACAATATTGCAAACTGACCATAAGCCGTTGATATCCATTTTTGGATCAAAAAAGGACCTCCAACATTCACTGCGAACCGACTATTAAGATGGGGAACTATCCTGCTGAACTATAATTTTACAATTCAATTTCTCCCCTCAAAACAACTAGCCCATGCAGACAGTCTATCGAGACTGATCCTGCCAAAATGGAACCTCTTGAATATTCAGTAATCGCGGCACTACGTATTAATAGTGATGTAAAAACCATAATAAAGAATATTATCCGCGAACTGCCAGTTACACTTCAGGAAATTAAGTCAGAATCCCTACATAACAATTTCATTCAAACCACGAAGCAGAAATTAGTACTGGGTGACACCAGTTCAGACATGTTTTCTGGTTGCGACGAAATACTGTTATACGGTGAAAGGGTTGTCATCCCCCACACCATTCAAAAAGAATTCTCAGGGATATTCATATGGGGCATCCAGGAATAAAGATAATGAAAAACCTAATGATAAGTTTCGTTTATTGGCGAGCTATGGACCAAAATATTACCGACATGGTGAACAGATGCAAAGGTTGTGCTTTGGCTGCAAACGCACCGCCGATAACATATAAACCTTGGCCTAAGGCTGAACAACCATAATCGAGGATCCTCATCGATTATGCGGGATCTGTGGAGGATTTTTACTGCCTGATAGTAGTTGATTCTTACTCTAAATAGCCAGAGGTATTAAGATGCAAAAAAATGACAACGGCATGAACGTCAAATGTGTTATTGGAATTGTTTGCTCGGTTTGGGATTGTAGACTGTTTGGTTAGCGACAACGGTACACAGTTCACCTCGACAGAGTTTAGAGAATTCTGCGAGATCTATCAAATCAAGCATATTACGACACCCCAGTACCACGCCAGAAACAACGGCCAAGCAGAACGCTTCGTCGATACGCTTAAAGGCCATTAAAAAGGGCATCCGGTACACCGACAGTAAAGACCCTTCAACAATTTCTGCAGGTCTATAGAATCACGAGAAATCCGAACAAACGAGATACGGAATCCCCAGCAGAAATCATGCTTGGACGGAAAATAAAATCCGTATTTGATAAACTGCTACCCAAACACATAGTACACAACAGAACCTCTACAATGCCAACGAAACGGTTTAACAGCGCAGATAACGTGTATTTTAGACATTTTAGAAATAAGGTTTCTTTTTGGAAACAGGGCACGATCTTACGAAGAATCGACCATGTTACATACACCATTCAGGGCCCAAAGTTCCAACATAAGAGGCACCTTAAACAAATCAGGAAATGCTTATACGAGGATCAAGAAGAACCACCGCAGGACGGCAGTGAGGCGATTGAAACTGTGTATGACTGTTTTGACATGGACTCTCCAAAAGAGATGTCAGAACCGAGACGCTCCAGCAGAAAGAGGAAGCCCACAGACCCCTTGGTGGTCTGCCCCAAAAGGAAGAAATACTGATTTTTACAACCGCGGAAATCAGCTTGGGAGGGGTGTTGTGGGGGAATCACCTTCCAAATGGACTGTTCTATCCAATATATCAACCATAGAACTTTTGCTCCCAGTTGTGGATTAAACACTAGAGCGACCCTCTCCTGTTCGGTGACGTTTACTACTATTTTCAGTTGTAATCTTCAGTAATACATTGTTTAAACTCTATTCCGTTGTTCTGTTTTCTTTGTGGCTTATTGCAAGCCATAACACTTTCATAATTAATTATTACCTGAATTGACTTTGATAATTTGCGAATGTCATGTATACCGATGTTTTAAATGGATTTTTTTATTTTACTTTTGGTAAAATCGTCTTTTTATAGTATACGATACTCAAAAGTAACCCTTGTGATTAGCAATGTTTTAAATCGACATTTACCGGTTGTTAGCATCGAAATTAGTTTTATTTTTACTTTCATATATGCGGATTGCTAGAAGTGTTTTTCTGATAAACAATTCCTGAAAGTGGCCATCATTTTTATAACAATCACCTCTTGTCACCGCCAGCTATAACGCTTATAAAATTATTCCATTAGAATTTTTTAATAAATATTCCAAGTGACAATATGTTTGGTTCACCAAATCAGATTCTCAATCTACAACTCTATAAACGTGGGGTTGTATGTGCGAGGAAATTCTCAATTTTAATACTCAATGAATGCTTGATCTACACTTTTTTTAAATTAGTATATAGTGTATTCAGAAATGTTGTAAAAATATTTGATCGATTTTCTGCAAAAAAGAAGGGCTGCAAAGAAGGCAAGATTTTAGAAAATAGTACGTTGGGCTGATCGGATTTTTATCTACTTGTCAACTGTTTCACGGATGCGCATGCGTGAATCCTTCAGATGAAAAATTACTTATGATAAAGATAATAGGTTTGGAAATACTTTTAAAAGATCATGTCAAGCTGACCCAATAACTATGATACTTGCATCAATTTCTTACTTTAGCTCGAGTATTTTTTTTTAAATTTCAAGAAGTGAACTGTTTTGAAGAAACATAAAACTCGGATGAACATATTTCACTTCCTTTCCTAATTTTTTGTACAGTTTAAAAATGTATGAAACATTATGTTTAATTCCGACGGTATTTCTGTTTATATTAATCAATAATTCTTCATTAATCAAAAAATAATATTTGCGCGTATTTTACGACAAAGCAATGTCAGAAAGTTTGTCAGTGCATGTATAAAAATTATAATGTGTGTGAATTAGGACATTTCTCAGCTGATAATCTCAACGAATTGTTGATGTACATACCTTTAACTTAGTGTATAGGGTATCAGGACATGTGGAAAACTTTTTAATCGATTAGCAGAAATACAAAAATTGGTACTTGGCTGTCATCGAATATTATCTGTTTGTCAACTTCTTTACGGCAGCACATGAGCAAATTGTTAACATTAAGTAAAGCAAAATAACTTTTTAAAGTCGTATCAAGCTGGTCTAATGGTTATCGTAATTTAGGTTTTGATTTCCATCTTACCTAGATTATTTTCTCACAAGACGTGAACTGTTTAGAAAAAAAAACATAATACTCGCATGCACATGTGTTAGTTTCTGTATGAATTAAACTAGAAAATGGGTGTGTATTTTATTTACTTCTAGTAATTAAAGAAAAGAGGAAAATGTTTATATACAGATTAAATAGCATACAAAATTTATGCATGGAAATAAAACACATAGCAGTTAAATACAGACTAGAAATATAAGAAATGTTTTATAAGGGTAAATATTTAAATATGTTCATTAAGCTTACATAGAGAGAAAATGTGCAATAGAACAATTTGATAATTGATACAATTATAATTATTATATTTCTACGGTTAATGAAAAAGAAAGATCGGTTACACTTTTTCCATGAAAAAAAAAATGATTAAATAGAAATATTTAAAATTGTTTCCGATGTCAAAAATGATAAATCCCTGATGTTATAACGTATAGGTTTCATATTCAAATTTGTGTAAAATTTGAAACCAAAAAAAGTCAAATCAGCGGAAACTGAAGTACACGTTTAAAAATTAAGTTTATAAAACCCAGAGGACAAATTACAATAGAATTCAATAAAAAAAAATTAAAATTGAATATTTTTAAAGAGAGAAAGGCTTGCAATAATCCGTAACTCTGTACATTGCTAATTGAATTCATATAGAACTTACTGCACTGCCGGTCTTTAAATTTTGGAATAAATTTCATACTTTGTTGAAATTGCAAGAGTAAATAAAAATACATGTGCGTATCAGCGTATAAATGCAAAGTATTCGTGCGCAGAGTGGAAGCATACACATAAACACACGTTTTCAATAAATATTACTTGATACAGTTCTTTAACAAGTTAGCCTGAAAGAACTACTATCTCAAGTTTAAGTAGACGGTCGTTGACAGTTATAACTTCGTGCGTATGATTTGCACAGACAAATGGGCATATTTTTCATTACACCGGTTCCTTTATTCGCCCGCGCTTGCCACTTATGTTGAAGATGCCGGAATAAATGTTCCCAAAATTTAGATAGAAACGAATTAACACTAGACACTTTCCTTATCTGAGTTCTAGGTGCATTGATTTTGGCATGCATGTTATGCTGAGTAGAATTTCCGGTTAATCTTGAAAACAAATTTCTACACATTATTATCGATTATTACACTATGAGGTTGAACGTCATGTGTGTTTTTTTTAACTACGAATCTCTATTTATGTTTAGCATATAAGAAAGTTCTTTGTGTGTTTTCTAAACTTATCTCGCCGAAATTACAATTCTCTGATCTTTGACCTTTTCAAAATTAAGGCTAATGT
The DNA here is from genome assembly GCF_053919585.1 of Euprymna scolopes. Lineage (NCBI taxonomy): Eukaryota > Metazoa > Mollusca > Cephalopoda > Sepiida > Sepiolidae > Euprymna > Euprymna scolopes. The sequence goes on from NC_136506.1 coordinate 99,263,757, forward strand.
TTGCTATTGCCCTCGGACTGTTATTGTTTGTATTCACTTAATAACCCGATTATTATTTGCTTACAAGTTGGTTTCTTATCACAGATTCGATTTGTATCTGTTTCACTTAACCGTTCAAACTGCACATTTGTCTAGATAGATGATTCGATATTCGCTATCGTAAAGCCCCAGTCTTTTACCTTACGACGAGATTGTGAACAATTATTCTCTAACGTGGCGGTTACGCTCGAAATCTCTTTTTACACTTCGAACGTCTCTCGGGTCCCCACGCTGTCTTTCCTCCTCACAAAGAAATAAACAAACAAAGATAAATAAATCTGACTCGGCTTTGTTTTCGTTTAAGCAGGAGTAATTTATGTTTACTTTCTAAACAATGCCAGCTTCTTGTTTTTTTTACTTGATTCGTTTTCCATGAGATTAACTAAATTCCACCTTCTAAATACAAGCTTAAAATATTCTCGCCGACACCACGTGGCCACACGTTAATCCCGCCAGGCGCGCACTTTGCCTCTCCTGATGTATGCGCTGCCATGTGTTTGTTTGTTTGAGACGCAAAACAAAACATTTATTTGCATACGTGCTCAAACGCTGTTGCTGCTGCCAATACCTTCGCTTGCCATCTATCTTCAGCTGCTACCAGTATTTTTATTCGCGCTCATACGAGATCTATTACATGTCCTGCACTTTTATTAATACGTAATCTTATAAATATTAAGACCATGCCATCAGATCTCTGTCACGTCCCGGTAATTAATTAGATCGCACAATGCTATACTTTTACAACTGTATATTTACAGAAGAACAAAATATATGTTACGAAAATACAGATTCTAATTAGTCGTATGTTTATTACATAATCTCGGAAAGTGCCCATATAGTCACGACATGGAATTTAATTGCATCACCTCACACCACCAATAGAACAAATACTTTTAAACGATAGAAATGTAATTATTTGTAGATATCCTTAATTGTCACAACGTTTGTTCTTGTATGTGAAGTTGAATGTTTATGTGTAATATATGGTAAATAGCAGACAGACTATCATAGAACTCAATAGAAAAACAATAAACACAATCTTAAACCAGGCATAAATGAGATTTTCAGAGATATTGATAATTGGACACGACATGACGAGTTGTGTTAACCATTGGACAAAAATAACACGATCACTGTTAGACATTCAAAACTCAATCTGGAACAAAACCATCATATACTCTTAATGACGTTAACGATGAAAAAAGCAAGAACACAAGATGATTTTTGTATATGCATAGAAAGCTTTATCCATTCTCATTTCGTTATTCATAAACAGCATTCTTTAATAAACGCTGTTTCACATGCTAATCCTTAATGTTTAATGATCTTAGCCTTTCAAATGCTAAAATGTGACTTGAAACTCCTATTAAGCTTCACTTGTCACACATTAGATAGTACATAAATAATCTTATTCTCGCGTGAACCTAATATTTTATACGTAAAAGTAGTGAATGCCAGGCAGAGATAAATTGTTTATCTCGTCGAAACTGAACTTCTATATTATTTCTATAAGGTTTTTCAAATTTTCTTCTGACAACCACCTCAATTTTATTTTTAAAGGCATAATCCGGTCAGTCTATAGCTCATCATTTCCTTACTCGAAAGCACATTAAATAATTCCATATTCTAGACTTATATTCAATGTATCTGCTATTCCAATGCTCAAATCTCTAACGACGTATTCGTAAAACATTGCGAGCAAAAGTTTGACTTTAAAAACAACGGTCAATGTTCTATTTTATGTTTATATCTATAATAAACGGATTATCTACGAGTGTATTGAGTTTTAAGAAATATACGACTGTGAGTCACAGCGGGCCACCCCTTCAATGACTAAAAAGCAGTCGTCAACATATACATTGTTAATACGAGGTGTATTCAATAAGTGTGCAGGCATTTTTTGTGCATAAATTTAAAATTGTACTAGAGTCTTAAATTCTTTTTTGTTATTGCAGTACATCCTGGATAATGACTGACAATTTTTATGGTTTCCATTTCAAATTAACGGCTAAAGTAGGAAGTTGAATATATTTTACTAAAGCAGGATTGTCAAATATGATGAGTTTACAAAATGCAATGCGAACATGAAAACGCTTTAGAAGAACAATATGTACTAAAATTCTGTTTTAAATGTCACTAAAATGTATGGAATGCTTCAAAATAGGGTTTGAATATCTTGCATAAATCGAGCGCCAAATTTCGGTTGGAATAAGAGATTCTTGGGGAGCAATAAGTCTGCGAAGGATAATGAAAATTTTGATAGAAGTAAGAAGACAAAACACGGGAGTAGGTTGGCAAAATAAAGAATTTAATAGATAATGCCCATCGTGTGTCTATATAGAGATTAAATGCACAGTTTGATATCAGTGTGTAAACTACAAACAATTATTTACGTGGAACAGAAGATGCTGAATTTTGCTCGAATGATCCAGCCCACAAATTTCATCTGGTCACAGACTATTTGACCAAGATAAACATCAAGACAGATCCCTGCCCTCCCTAGAATCCACACCTATAACCTAGTGATTTTTGGTTATTCCCTAAATTCAAGAAAACTACTAGAAAATGTTGTTCCGAGACAATTGCGGGGATGAAAGAGGCTGTTACGAGGGTCAATAACAAGCTCACACAAAAAGAGTTTAATAGGGCCTTCATGAAGTTGTTGGAACGATACAAAAATACATTGCAGTCGGGGGAGATTGCTTTCTATGTTACTTGAGTTCCATGGGTTTACTATCAATAAAAATACCCATACGAAAAAAATCTGGAAAAATATTGAAGGCACCTCCTAATTACTGGTCCCTCTGCCTTTTCAAATAAACAACATTTTCCCAGTTTCAAACATTGTCTACAATCTTCACATTGTTCTCCCACCGTGTACCTGACAAACGCATTAAACCCCATCCTTAATATAATGTGTACGTTATTTAGCGATGACTCATTATTACAATCGTGGTTCACATAAAAATCGATCAAAATTAAAATGCCTATATATTACGTAAATGTTACTCTAAAAATGGAATCGACAAATGCATTTATAATAGGCAAATTGATTTTCTTTCTTCAAAGCATTTAGGGAAAATTATGCTTATTTATCTGAGTTTGTTTCTGTTTCATGTTCTTACCTCGTTGGGGAAACCTTAATGACTTTCATTCCTAAATGCGTTGATCGTATTTCTCAAATGAGAACTTGATCGATCAAATGAAAGCGGAACAATATGACCGCAATATTCAAAGTATTTTCTCTGTTGAATGTTGAAAACATTAGAACTGATTTTGTAATATATGAGTTAAGTTCGTTTCAGCTTTCAGCTTTCATTTGCATCTTTCGTATTTACTTTTGTAGTTTTTATAGAAAAACTGAAATTAGTAATATGAAATGTTTGCAACCAGAGTTACTTAAACGTAACTGATCCTTAATTGTTCATATTACTGCAGCAGTAGATGAGTAATAGATAACGACATATAAGCACAATTTTCATCATTAAAGTGTTATTATTTTTTAGAAGTACAATATAATAATTGAGGAAAATACTTTAAAATATGTTCTTAATACGATTGTTGCATTCCTTATCTTTAATTTTAGTCACGCACGCACACACAAACACACACCCACATACACACACGCATATATATATATATATATTCACGTATATGTACATAGGTTAAATACAATATGTTGACACACGATTAAGTATGAGTAAAAACATATTTATTATTTGAAAAAGAAACACAAATACACGTGAAAATCGTTATTTCGCGGGGTTTCAATAAAATTCGTTCCTTCTCGTCAAAGGAAGATTTCAAAATGCGTTAAGAAATTTTACTTCTAAAGCATTTAATACAATTAGTTATGCACACAGGCCCACGCCCACTTACTCACACACACACACACACACACACACACACACACACACGCGCGCGCACACACACATATATGTATCTATATACATATATATATATATATCTATATATAAAATAGTTCCAAATACTAACATCCATTTCTGTAAGATCTGACGAGGCTGTTGAATCATAAACATGGTCCAACATCCGAAATATATGTAACCAAACCGATACAACGGTAATAAAAAAATAAAACACATATTTGCTCTGCATTAGTCTCGATCACTCTCTTCAGGTTTTTAATAATTACTAGTTTTACTATATATATATATATATATATATATATATATATATATATATATATATATATATATGCGTGTGTCTGTGTCTGTGTGTGTGTGTCTGTGTGTGTGTATCTTCTTAACTAAAATAACTTGGACGTAAAGGACAATTATTTGAGATCAGTTTTAACAAGCTACTATTGGGATTTCAGCCTCGAGATAAATGGTCACAGTACAAGTAAACTTGTGCATATAAGCACAGTAAGGGAAAATGATACCTCTAAAGCTGCTTTCAGGACTGCCAACAACTAGTGTAAAAGAGTAATAAAAATGCAAGAGAGCCATATGCTCAATCAATTAAATCCAAAGTAACTGAGCAGCGGCTTGGTTCCCACCAGTTTTGGCAAATGACAAACAGGATCCTTAACAGAAGCGTGCGTTCTATCACAACCACCATCAATGGACCCGTGGTCATCTCGTCAGAATCAGACAAGGCTAAACTATTTGGCAAGAGCTTTGCAGCTAATTCTACCTATGAGGGGAAGACCATCAACTATTTCTTCCTATAACAGACAACACGCTATGCACATACACATATCTGTGCGTGAGATCGCTAAGCTAATCTAGAACCTGGAGTCTGGTAAAGCAACTGGCCCTGACGGCATTCGAATTATAGTGTTGAAAAAGCTTCAACCAGAACTTTCCCCATACTTACAAAATACTTTAAGCGTTGTCTTAAGGAGAATTGCTTCCCAACATCCTGGAAAACCTCATCAGTATACCTAATATTTAAGAATTCAGGTGACAAGTCATCTCCCTCTCAATACAGACCAATGAGTATCCCATGTGTTATGAGTAAGATGCTAGAATCCATGTAAAATAAAGAAGTAGTCAACCACCTCAGCAGACCAAAAAACGTTCTTAGTGACATGCCGTATGGTTTCTGTTCTCCCAGATATACAGCACAGGTGCTAACGGTTATATCTCATAGGATTAGTGAATCTCTCGACAAAGGCTTCCTTTCTAAGGTAATTACTCTTGACATATCAAAAGCTTTCGATAAGGTATGGAATAAAGGCCTACTTCACCAGATTTCCAGCTACGGTATAACTGGAAATGTTTTCTCAATCATTAACTCATTTCTCTCTGATAGGCTCATAAGAGTAGTGGTTGATGGGCAGAAATCAGAGGTCAGAGTATTAATGCTGGAGTCCCTCATGGGTCAATCCTGGGCCTAACTCTCTTCCTGATCTACATCAAGGATGTCCCAAAGCACATACATAAATCATTTGTTGACATCTACGCTGATGATACGACTATCAATGGCAACACATCAAAGGCCGTAAATGACAAAGTTATCTCTGATTATTTCTCCTCTGATCTTAAGCGTCTTGTACATGGTGGAAGAAGTGGCTGGTTACTTTTAATGCGTCTAAAACCAAGCTCCTATGGTATCAGTTGAAATGGATGGCTCTCGTATGGGGTTAACAAACTTCTGGGATTTACCTTTTCTTCTGATCTGAAATGAAACACGTACATCAAGTCGTTTGCCAAGGTCGCTGGAAAAATATTAGGATCTATCTATCGCTCCAGAAGATATCTCACTGCTGATGCAATTCTCTATCTATATAAAAGTCCAAGGATGGAGTACTGTTTCCACATCTGGGTATGAGCTGCTAAAAACAGCCTATCCTGACTTGGCAGAGTACAAAATAGACTCCGTGGCTTAGTGGGGGATGTCCTTTTCTCTTCCCTGCAGCCTCTCCCCCACAGAAGAGACGTTGCGAGCCTGTTTTTTTTAAACGTTATTTCCATGGAAAGTGCTCATCTGAACTCCAATCTCTGCCCCCATCGCCAATCTTTCATGATAAATACCCGTCTCGCTGAAACCACTGTCAAAAATGTTCCCTATTCTTTATCTGTGCCTAAATCAAAACGTAGATTCTATGAACAAAGCTTCTTTCTTAGAAGTGCACACTTGTGGAACACTATTCCGTTTGCCTGTTTCCCACATGACGACAACTTGGATGTTTTCAAGTCCAACATAAAAACAAATTCTGATAAACCGGCCCCTTCAGTAAGACACTTTATCAACTCTCCATTACTAACGACTACTACGATATTATCCCATTGATTACTGTACATGCATTAACCCTTATCCCCCGAGTGGCTTCCGTGCTTTGATAAGTGGTGACCTATTGCAATTTCCAAAACCTCGCAGTCCGAGAGAAGAAACTAAATGAGTAAAAGACTTTCCGGAATCAACCTCAAAAGTAATGGTGTAAGAAATTACTGCTTGTTGGGTTACTCTATGATGCACCTCTTTCAGTTGAGCAGCAGATCACCTTTCATCAAAGTATTCACAAAGATGTAACATTGCGACTATGGGCAGAAGTTATAACATGACAGTGCGAGATTAATCAGATATTAGAATATTATTACTTCGGATCTAAGTCTGAGAGGCATGTGTAGATTCAAAAGCACAGCGTCGAGTACAATACTATATAAATTTGTGAATTATTACGATGAAAACTATATAGAGAATCCAGGGTTGGAGACAATGACTAGTTACTAAAGTTATGTTTATTGTATAAAACTAATTGTTTTTTTGTAGACTTTCAACGTATACTGAATACTAAAGTAAAATTCTAGCCAATATCCATGAGATAGTACGTGTAATGTTATTTAGTTTGACTCTGTGATAATGGCGATCAGGTCAGTTTGAACAGGGTTTGACATAGCCACACTGTGTGCATGTCTTGAAAGCCAAACCAGCTAAAGTTAATAATGACCAGGGGTGAATAAAAAAATAGATGGCGTAAGCACCATGCCAAACGGCGTAAACACAGACATAAGAGGGAATGAAGCAGTAAAGTCATATTTTTTCCGTCTGCTACAAAAGAAAACATTTAAATCAGCGCATCTGTGAGATCTGCGCGAATAAAATCATAATAAATTAATGTTGCCGGTGTTGTAGTTACTTGACTTACCGTCGCTAGCGAAGTATAAAAATGCTTATCACCAAGTGCAATCTGTTGAATTTCACCCAAATATTTAAGTAAGACGATAATATAAATCATATTCTTTATAAAATTACACTTCTGCGTCATCTCGTGATACGGGGTTCGAATCGTTCGACTGGTATTGATCGTGACACCCTGCACTGAAGATTCCCGAAAGGATGAAACACTAGTGTCTGTAGGTATTTAATTATTATAGTAGAAAATAATTATGACAGCCCCTTTAAGAAATTCGTTTCTTATCGTTGAGCACTTTCAGTTGAATTAATGTCGGTCAATTTAGCTCTTATGCGTAGATCATCGTATAACGATTAGATCACTGTCTGACTGACGTAAATGAACATTTAAAATTAAGATGTTTAAAATTCACCGTTATTTCAAGCGGTTAATGGTAGCCGAATGGATTAGGTCTCCGCTAATCGAGCCAGAGATGTCTCGTGATACGGGGTTCGAATCGTTCGACTGGTATTGATCGTGACGCCCTGCACTGAAGATTCCCGAAAGGATGAAAAACACTAGTGTCTGTAGGTATTTAATTATTATAGTAGAAAATAATTATATATATATATATATATATATATATATATATATATATATATATATATGACGCAGCAGTGATTTACGTATATAGCTGGTTATCAGCTCACAGGAGTCCCACATATTCCAGTTATCAGCTCACAGAATTCCAACATATTCCAGTTTTAATTGATGGGTATATCACAACACATCTACTGCTGCAAACACAATGAAATACATGGTCACTGAAATAGAAAATGATAATTTTACATTTCGTTTTGAATAGTAGCTTCCTATTTTATTATTATGCTCTATTGTGTAATGCAGCCTCATTTATATATTCTACATAATTTTTATTTACATCAACCATACGTAAACAGGCAAACTGCTGCAGACAATGGTTAAATATTAAAGACTAGAACAACATTAAATTAATAGTTTTATTTGCCTAATTTCCCTTTTACATATTATTGTTATATTCCGCCTTCCTGTCCCTTTCGTCTCCCAATAAATGGTTATCCGACTTTTGTCAATATCCTTGCTTCCTGATTCGTATTTTGTCTCTCTTTCTCTCGATCTTTCTCAACCAGTTATCTCGTGCTTCGTTTATGTCTCAGTCATTAATCATCTATCTATCTATCTATCTATCTATCTCGATAAAGCCCGAGCAATCTTAATTACTTATGATTCCTATTTTCTCTCTCTCGATCTTTATCAAGCACTTATTCGTGCCTCGTTTCTCTCTCAATAAAGCCCGAGCAATGTTCGTTACTTCTGTAAAAGCATGTCTCTGGCGAAGGCAAGAATGGAATTACAAGACCTAAAACAATTTAACCAATTTCTGTGAAGCATCGCGCGCATGCGCATTGCCAATGTCGTCGTTTAATTGACTTTAATGGCAAAAGCCCGCGAGGACAATTGCAATTATTATATTAGGAAATAATAAAATATTAACAACAGAAAATGAGACACAACAAAAGCAAAAACAAAATCAATACTTGACAAATAAGTACCATGAACGAAACACTTTCTCATCATGTTGTTATATAAATTCTTGGCATAAAGGCCACATTTTTCACTCGGCAATGAACGTCATCAAGTTGACGTTTGTACTAACGGGGTGCTCAGAATGTTCTACATAATTATTCTAGCATAAACTACAGTATTTCATATTAATATCTCTTTTAGTTATTCGGACTGGGGTCACTGAGTAATTTATTGTTCCGCGCAATATGTGGTTTGAAGTTCTCAAATTTTCGACGTATAGCTTTGTTTAAGAATGGGAAGCAAAAAGTGTACCCGATATATGTATGTTTATATCGAAGCCGGAAATCCGAGATCACAGTGAGAACAGGTTAACATATTTACAAAATATTTCTCCCATAGTACGGCATAATCATATGGGCACACCGGTTCCCACCAGATAACAAACATTAAGCAACAATAAGTAGTAGAGAGGTGACGACTAGGAAGGTCAAGGTGTTATATGTTCTTTTCGCTTATATCAGCATTGTTTAAAATCGTCCTGGACTTTTCCTTTCTATTGGATTCAAACAGTGCCGATTCAAGAGAAGTCCGGTTGGGTTTGCGCAGCCCTTGCCACAGAATTACACACGCAGCTGTCATTACAGGGGGCATCCTTTGTCTTTCTAGACTGTATGAAGTTTTCGATTTCTGCCATATTGGCCGACATTTATTTTCGTTATTGTTTTCGTTTATGTTGTTATTAATAAGTGTAAGGCCGATAACTCTGTCACAAATTTCTCCTGTAAAGTAATGTTAATCCATAAAGTAGTATTTTATATATGTATTATACATACAGACACAGACACATATACACACATACACAGATGCATTTACATATTTACCTATTACCTACCCCATATATATATATATATATATATATATATATATATATATATATATATATATATATATATATATATATATATATATACACACATACATATATATATATATATAGTGGAAATGGTAATTAATAAAAACTGAACAAAGGGCTCAATACTGTTGTTGAGCAAATATGCGTTTTATTTTTTATTACCGTATCTTTCTGTTAAGTTACATTATTGTTTCAGCTACCCGGCCGTTATTTTGACCGTCTGTAGCTTCCTCAGACTTTTACAGAAATGTTCGTTATTATGGGACAGTAATCCCACGAACATTTCTGTAAAAGTCTGAGGAAGCTACAGACGGCCAAAAAAACGGCCGGGTAGCTGAAACAATAATATAACTTAACAGAAAGATACGGTAATAAAAAATAAAACGTATATATATATATATATATATATATATATATATATATATATATATATATATATATATATTGAAATTCTGAAATATAAGGATGTCCCTAAAGTTTGTAAAAACTGCGGAAAATAAAATTCTAAAGAAATTGTAATTGTTTTGGCGTTTATATTTTTAACGTTATCTTTATTCTAGATAGCAATTGTTAAAAATGAGATGCGAGTTTTTATCTATTACCGCTGGATGCGAGCTCTTTCAACGAAGAAAACCACAGAAAATATGTTTGCTGCCGATTGTGAGGGAATCTTGAAAGAATAGTGCATTTTGAGTTGGTTCTAAATGGTTGTGCAACCAGTGCCGAACTTTACTGTAAGCAATTTGAACGGGTCTGTGGCATGTTGAAGTAAAACTACCCGGATATGATCAAGCGAAAACGCGTTTTGGCAGCAGGAACATGCCAAGCAGTACATAGCTAGAAAGATTAAAGATTAGTTTGAAGAATTGGACGGCGTTGAGGTTCTGCCTCATGTAACCCCCAGTCTTTAATTTGCTCCACTAGATTAGGGCATTTACGCTAAATGTAATAAGTTCTAAATGGTTTCCAAGTTGACATGTTTGAGTAAGTCGGGTTAGGGTGGAGTGTCACGTGTTTTGATTCAAGCTAAATGGTACTTTGGTCAAAACCTAAAGCCTGCAGATCGATGGCAACAAGTCTTGGAAAATGATGGTATCTATTTTGAAAATAATAATTTTTTTTTGATGTTACTTAACGAGTAAAATTTCATTTTTGAAAGAGTTTAAGAACTTTTTGATCAGTCCAATGCTTTTATATTGAAGATTTCATTATGCTGTAAAATTAAAGTCTGTATAAATATAAGCATTAATATTTATAAACATTGAATTTACAGGTGTGCCTAATATGTTTTTTTGGCATTTATATGAGCAAATTTCATTTTTAATCATTGCTTCTTTTAGGGTTGTATCCAAACTCTTAAGTTTTTTTTTTCAATATACGGGCTAACTAGCAAAATTTATGATATCTTATAAATTTTATTTTGCTAAAAATTTTCCTCTAATGAGATTCACTGTTTATTGCAAACCCATAGATAGAACAAAACAATTTAGCATTTTGTATTCCTTGTTGAAAAATTAACTTCCACTATTTTGTTTTAATTTACGAATTTAACTAAATTTCAAAATTTTCGAATATATATATATATATATATATATATATATATATATAAGCTAGATTTTACCTTGGATATGATGGATAGGAGACCTGATACGAATAAATCATATACCGTCATAGTTCCGGCATAATCACGTCCACACACCGGTTCCCGCCCTTTTCCCATCCATGCTCAGGTTTTTTCGTTATTCTCATCTTTTGTCATTCTTATGAATCTTCCGTGGAGTTGTTTCTCTTCCCATTTCTCTTTTCTCGTCTTGTCATTTGTATCTCTGTTTTCTGTTTTGTTGGTTTTCTTCGTATCTCTCGCTGCCATAATTATCCTTTCAGTGTTTTGCATTATGTATTTTTCTAATTCTTTTTCGTGTCCTTCACACAGTCTTCTATAAAGATCACTCCTCTCCCGCCGCCTTTCCTATTCACGTAGAGTCTGTCAATATTATCCTTTGGGTGTAGTGCATTATTCATGGTCATGAGTTTCCTGGTTTTCTGGTCGAGCTGTCTCAGTTCTTCTTTTGTCCATCCTATAAACGGTCCAGCGTACCTCACTAGTGACACTGCCCATGTATTTATATCTTTTATTAGGTTTCTGCTATATAATTTAGTTTCCAGGAGTTTTCTTGTTCTCCTGAGGTATTCCTTTCCAATTTTCTCTTTCATTTCAGTTGTTCTGATGGTGTCCGCTTCGAGAATTCCCAAGTATTTATAGTTGTCTTGTTCCCCTAGCGCCCTCATTTCTGTTTGGTTGGGTAGTTCCATGCCTTCTGTAGTTTACAGTTTCTCTTTTTTATAACTAGTAGTGTGCACTTTTCCATTCCAAATTCCATTAGGGTATCTTGGCTGGAGATCCTGGTAGTGTTAATTAGTGTCTCTAGCTCCTTTTCGGTCATTGCAAAAAGTTTCAGATTGTCCATGTACATCAGGTGGTTCATTTTTTTTCTCTGTATTGGGGAACTTGTATCCGGCTTGGCACTTTCTCAGAATACTATTCAAGGGCATCATGGCTATGGTGAACAGTAATGGTGATAATGAGTCTCCTTGGAAGATGCCTCTTTGTATGTTAATTTCTGTTATGTGTTGTCCATCTGCTGTCAGTTCCAGTCTCCATGTTTTAATTGCCTTTTCCATTACATTGGTGATCCCGCTTGGTATTTTACAAATTTTTAGGCATTCTATTATTCATGCTTGGGGGATCCTGTCGTAAGCTTTTTTGTAGTCAATGTCATGCATATCATTTTTATTATTCAGATAACTGTTCTCGTCTTGAGCGTTATTTTCACGTTTCGCTCGATGTGGTGTTTAGCTTTTTACATATGTATATTATATATTTGGAGAATATTTCCGTCGAACTCAGGACTCTGTCTGTCGAACTAAGAATGAACACTCAATTTCCACGCTATTGTTTGTCAAGCCGCCTTTTCACCAATTTTTATCCACTAGGTCTAAAAGCCTTGCCGTTCTGATGACACGCTAAATAAGAAGAATTTCCCAAACAACCTAAATAATACGAAATTCAAAAATAAGACCGAAAAAAATCTAGATGCAAAAGAATTTTATATTAGTTATGACGTAACATAAAATATAGTTTATTAGTATATGGATAAGTAATTGTTCAAATATTTAATAAAAATGTCAGTAAAATGCGATTATTTGAGTTAATTAAAAACATTTCGTTAATTAATTTCCTTCATTGAAACATTTGTTATTCCTGGACGTCTTAATGACATATCATGAGTATAAGATACAGTATTTAAAGACTTGAAACGAAAAACTAAGATGGATGTACATCAGGAATGTTTTTTTGCTAAAGTTTATTCTTTATCCGACATTTTGTGTTGCTTTCCTTTCCCCGTTTTTTACCCTTACAACACATTAATGTTGTCTTGCTCACCTACAAGACATTAATTTAATTGCATCCGTATTAAGAGACTGGAGCGGTTTCTTTCTTGTGATTTATGAGCTGTCTTTTTTTTTTCTTTTCTATATCTTTTCTTTCAGTTTTCTTTCTTTTGTGCCAGTAGAAGTTCAGTCTAAACGCGTTTATGTCCCTTGAACCCGAAAGAAACTGTTTTCACGTAAAGGCCAAAACGGATTTTAGCGGTGCATTGTCTAACCTTAAGGGCAGGAGTTTATCTGCTCATAAAATAAGGGAACTACAAATTTGACATTAGGATATATGATAAGCTGACTTTTAAATACCAGCAATAAGGCATAGACAAGCAATTTGACTCAGTGCCGACAGTTTTCCTGTTATTTCACCTTTCTTGTCTTATTTCTCTTCATCCCATTCTTTTTGTGAGTGAAAAATAAAATACCTTTACGTGTTTTTTAAATATTTTTATTATTTTCTTTCTTCTTTGGTTATTTATTCTTTTTGGTCTACAGCATAGCCTGTATATAAAACAAACTTATGCAGTAAACAAAATTTTAAGCGTTTTTCGTTTTTATGCTACTCTTTAAAATCAACAGATGTAATAAAGAAACGAATTATTTTTCTTTTATTAAAAGAATCAAACCTTTTAGTCAACGTTGAGAAATGTTAAAACTTGGGCTACCAGAATAAACATGCCAGTTAATATATACTTGGAATTTGTTGATATGTGTCTTTTCCGTAGCTCCACAAATCAACAGAGATTAAACCATTCCTATAATGATCTTGTCCCTATTTATTTTTCGATGCAGTATTATTCTGTACAGTTCTATGACGTCCATCCTCCCCAGCTTTGCCTCCTCTCTCAGAAAATATGTTAGCTTTTTGCTAATCGCCTAAGGCGCCCTCTCCGGAGAATATCGGCAGCTATGTCTAGGCACCATTTGCAGGTCAGAGTGCCCTTATTCGGGGGTGTTGATTTTTCAAACCGATTTTCCGAATTTGGTGTCTAAGCTCTTGCAGTGAGAAAGAACAAAACAACCTTTTATCATCAGAAAAGTGCAAAATTAAACAGATCAAAACCTTCATTAGCTTATTAGTTATAACCTGTTAAGCGATAGTTTAGTAACGTCACAACTAATTGCACAAAACAAGTCTCGTTCTTTAAAATACAGACAACGTGACTCTAAATTGTCTTCGAGCTTATTTTCCCTCGACACAAATTTGAACATTTCTGACATGGCATTTCCCTCTATCATGTTTATAGTCTCGGGCCTTTCTTGTTGATACATCCTCCTATGCTTAGCCTGCACGCTTTTACATATACTTTTTTTTATTGTTTATTGTTTTACTGGAGAATATCAATAGGGATACCTAGAATGTTTTGGTCCACCCAAATGGTATACTTTTTGACACTTGTGTCACATCTTTCAGCACAGGAACATAAATAAACATTGACTATAACGTATCAAAAATAAAATTATACCTAAGATTAAGAAACGCATTTCATCCAGAAACATGAGAGGATTTTTCAGGGTTATGAACAATTTGAACGGCATCTCCTTGTCAGTTTATCGAAAAAGGTAAATACCCAAACACCTTTGTACATGAATACGTGTAAGGTCTAGAGTAAGAATCATTTGTAGTAAATATTATTGTACTGCTATTGGTTTGTTTTAATTGTCTTGAGGGGCAGGACGTAACTCTGTATATAGGTATGGATGCGAAAATGCTGGTAGCATGACACACACTCATATGTACATGCACATAAATGCACGCTAACCCGAGCTGGGCGTAAACTGTGTGATAAATACTAAAAGTGAACAATAACCCAAACTTTGCAGGTTTTGATATAAAAATGCATCACAATAGAGATTAATATTGCATTAATAACATTAAGCAACACATTTTTTGTTCAAAGTTTATAAGCAGATAAAAACTAATTTGAGTGTGCTGAATCCGAAATTCATAGTAATTTCTTTTCATCGTATCGATGAAGCTCTCGACATATTTGATATACATATATATATATATATATATATATATATATATATATATATATATATATATATGTATATATATGTA
Organism: Euprymna scolopes; assembly: GCF_053919585.1. NCBI lineage: Eukaryota > Metazoa > Mollusca > Cephalopoda > Sepiida > Sepiolidae > Euprymna > Euprymna scolopes. The sequence continues at coordinate 99,278,865 of NC_136506.1, forward strand.
TATATATATAGTGATTAAATATTATGAGGGTTTTTGAAGCATGAAAAACGATGTTACTTTTTGTATTTAATATTTTTATTGTTATGTTTGATATTTCAAGCGGACCTCCGCTCTTGGTCACAAAAAAACATCGAAAAAAAAACTTTTTTGTAACCAAGATAAAATATTAAATACAAAAAGTATCCAAAATCCCTCATAACCTTTAAATCACTATCCTAGAAGCATACGTGGACTTTTAACATTATATATATATATATATATATATATATATATATAAGATGTGCTATGCCCCCCTTCTTAACCCCTTATCTCCCTTTAAAATACTCTTAACTGAAAGATATTTTCTTCCTACTTTACTCTTCCGGTAGTTTTCACTTCTTTTTGCAACCACTAAGGACACACACCGTTTTCTACTTTATCCTCAGATTCAACGTACTTTTTACTCATTTTTTCTGAGCAATATGTTAGTTTACTTTAGCATGCAAGTTTCTATTTCTTTAAGAACTTATTCAATCTTTCGATTTCTTTAACTCCTTCATTTTCTTACCTTCGTGTGTTGTTATTGTTTTTTTACTTTCTCATACTTTTCATTTATTCTCTTTCAGTTGGTATTGTTTTTTCTTTATATAAATATACCTGTGGATTATGTACTAGTATTCAGAGTCGTTATTATTTACAATAGTTTATCTGCGTGCGAAGCCAAGGTGCCTGCGACGACAGTACATTATACGTGTTTCTAAATACATCCTAGCTTTATGATTACACTCTTAAGTTGTTATTATGATGTATGTTAATTGATTATGACATCACAAACCTTACAGTAAAAGTCAAATTTTCAATACGATTGGCGGTGAAGTTGATAAAAGCTAGAGACTTAGTAATAAATATGCCTACTGATTGCGGTATGCTTTTGTCGATTACTGGGATGAGATAAGTTTTATTCTGTTAAAGTTAGGAATTGATTAATTAGTCAAAGAGGAAATGCATTATATTACTTCCGTTGCAAGTTTTAGGGCAAAAATTAAGCAACACCATCTTTTAGGCGATGTTGTTTAAACAAATCTATATTTGCGGGGAATACACTTTTGAATCCAACAGAGAACGGAACAGTGAATTTGTGAAGTGTTCTTATCTTGCTTATTTTAAAGTAATGCTAGGTGATCAAGGTAAGGCGTGAACACCCCATATTGTATGCAAGTAATAGTTTAATCCTCTTCGAGAGTCGACAAAAAAAGGATAGGAAGTCACTCGGTTTTGATATTCCAACGATCTAGCGTAAATAGAAAAAACATTTCGATGCCTGCCATTTCCGTGCAGTTAAAACGAATTGAATCAATAGGAAGTACAGAAATCCGTTTGTTTATCCAAACCTCAAGTCTTCAATTAAGCGCATTCCCACACTGCAATAAGATTCCTGTTTCAGTGTTTATAGGCTGACATGTCGGTTTTTCTCCTTCTTTAATATTACAGTCTCTTTTTAAAAGATACCTTAATGATATGACTAAAGATTTTATTCTTTGAATCCGTGGCAGCTTCTTGCCGAATAGTATTATTCTGAATATTTGTGGGGTTTTCTAGACAGTTCAAAAAGAAGTTCATAATATGTTTTTCTTCACAATGGCTACTTATATGGAGCAGTTTATCTAGGCTATTCAACCACCCTCAAAAATATGATATCATCAAATATTTTGGGGGAAAGACAATACGGATAACACCAAGGAATTGTATGTGTCGATTTGAAACTGATTGGCGTTCTCTTATGGCTAAAAGATGGCGACACAAAATTCTTTTGGATTTTTTGCTTGCGGGATAGCAGGGCAAACACAGAGTACTGGGTAAAAATGAGTGAGCTGTGCACAGTAGATTGATTCCTCTCTCTCTCTCTCTCTCTCTCTCTCTCAATGTTCTGGTTTCTCCATTAGTGGAGAGTTCCAAAATTATGTTTCCTCGTCATCACATACAGCTTGACATCGTGAAACAGTCTGTGAAGGCTCTTGAGAAGGATGGCGACTGTTTCAAATATATTTGCATGGAATTTTCAAACCTAACCAATGAAAAAGTAAAAGCTAAACTTTTTAATGGAAACAGATTCGTAATTTAATGAATGACTCAAATTTCTGTAAGTTTCTGAATCATGCAGAATTGAATGTCTGGACTCCGTTTACAAATGTAGAAACATCTTTCCAGGTAGAAATAAAGTCGCCGAACTACAAAAAACACGTTGAATCATTACTTATGAATTTCCATACACCGGGTGCAAATATGAGCATCAATTTATATTTCTCTGTGATCTTGCTCGTTTTCCAAAACATCTAGCTGATGTGAGCGACGAGCAAGGGGATCGGTTAAAGCGAGATATTTGTGAGATGGAAGTTCGCTGTCACGGTCGTTGGGATGCCACGATTATGCCGGAGCCGCCCATTCTAGAAAATCAGTAAAACGTCGATTTATGGAAGCTGATGTCTGTGCATAGCATTTCTTACAAGATAAGATTTAATTGTGAATGTTTTAGTATGGTTACATGAACATGTGTCTTAAAGTTACATAAAAAATATTGTTTCGTCGATTTGCCTGTTTTTTTATGTATCTATCGGCTTTCTTCAGAGGAGTCATACCGTAGCAGAAATACTAAACCTTATAAAAATGTGACAGCATTTATAGAATCAATGCCCTCAAATTAGGTAAAAAAAAACAACCAAACAGTTTACACGTATTAGGCACTATGTCAATATTTTTGTTGTTGTTCAGTGTATTCAAATTGTAATTTTACGATGAAACAATTTTTCTCTTCGTTGTAAAGAGCGTACGTTTATAAATATTGTTAATTGTAAACATCTGAACTTTTATACATATTGCTACAAGGTGCACTGATGACTTTTTAAGTGTGTAACATTATCAGCCGATTATTTATCATGGCACATACTAATATAGGATTCGTAAAATATTTTGAGATTTTTTTTCTTTTACAATATAGATCCAAGGGAGCTGCTGTAATAATCATGGCGCAACGCTCTCCATTACAGTTTAGACAACATTAACAGGGTTCATCATCTCATTAGTACAGCTTCATCATAGAATGTCTGTTTTAGTCGCAATATCTTCAACAGGAAGTCTTTAATTTCATGCTAACTTCTAAAGTGTTTTCAAATTGTTTTTAAAAATCTAATTTAATATAAGATGCGAAAGATATGTTTTAAACATTGATGAACGGACGCATATACACTCCCGTCACATTAACTCTTTATTTGTTCACCTCCAAATGAAATGGTTTACAGACAAATTTTATTGAACTGAGTGTGTTGCTCCATGCATTTTTATTTTCATTGAAGAGATGTAAAGAGGAGCAACTATTGAAACTAAATTATTTTCCATGAGAGTGACCTTTCCTTATAACAATGGAGCTTAACTGACTTATAGTAGTTCAAACAAACAAACAAAAAAAGAATATCAAAACAAGTACGCAATAAGATTGACAATACCTAAGAGAAAATTATTAAAAAATAATCTATATATCCGTAGAAGTGAACGTGTCTGCGTATCTGTGTGTCTGTGTATCTGTGTGTCTCAGGGTACTAAGATTTGGGAAAATCTTTGTTATTCGTTTTCGGCCAGACATTTGGATGTTAAGGGGTCAAAGTTCAACGATTTGAGCTTTGAGAACTCTACCAAACTCCTCCAACAATTCTGGGGCTAAACACTTGAAATTTTAGATATAGGTTCGTTGGACATGGATCTAATTTAATAATTGAGCACAAAACAATAACTGTTAAGATGTTATTATAGGGGTGAAAGTGTTAAAAAACATGACCTCCGCAGTCTCTACTAAATTACTCAGGCATTTTCTGGTCTAAACATTTGACATTTTACATAAGGGTATTCATAGATAGGGCAAGCATTTTAATCGGTTTGGGTCGATATCTTTAGTTACAAATATCTAAATGTATGTATGCATGCATGTATGTATGTATGTGTGTATGTATGTAGTATGTATGTATGTTTGCATGTCTGCCTAAAACTTTCCACAGAGACGACGGATTTTTACAATATCAGTATCGTTTTGAAGTTCGACCTTTCAGACGACAAATAGAAAAAAATTGGGTAATATCATTAAAATCTTCACCTTTAATTGGGCAAATTTCTACAGTGGGGGTCGCCCTTTTCGCCGATATTTTCGAAAGTCATCCTCTCCTTTCGATTGTCTAGCCTAAATTTAAAACTATGTAACTTCTGGTTTGGAGGTGGTCGTAACAGCAAAGACGTCAGGTTTTTCCCCCGGTCTTTTCTTCCTTTGGGTTACGGGTTCGAGCCTGCCTTCGTACTACCACTTTTTTATCAACATACATCTCCCAACAACGAAAAATTAAAAATACGAAAATAAGGTTATAGTGACTTGTAAGACTGACACAAAAATAAAATCGTTTTAGTATGGTAATTTATAATAATTTGAAAGATGATAGAACATATACTAGACTTTAATCAGAAGCCTGAGTGTTTGAAGTTGTTGTAAACGTTATTAAAATATCAAAGATACCAACTACTTCCGAATACGACTACCGGAATTTTAATAGCATGACTTTTGGTAAACAATGCTCTTTAAATGTCTAAACGTCTATGGTCATTGTCCTAGTAAGTGGAAGGATAGACAGCATTCTTACACTCATTTATGTAGATTTCCGAAACAATTGCATAGCCTATATCTACTTATATACAGTTCGTATAGGTATATGTTTATATTATTTGAATTTACCGATTACACTTCTAAACTATATCATAATAAAATCTATAATATATATATATATATATATATATATATATATATATATATACATATATATATCATAATAAAAAATACAATATATAAGCAGGACACCCGGCGTCGCATAATTATAAAATAAGCATGCGTTTTTTTTATTGTAATCATTGCAGAATTCTCATTTATCATGAACAGAAATACCGTATGTAACGTCACGTTAAATTCCTAAAAATGTATATAAAAGAACTGAAAAAAATGAAACATGTATGCGAGCATTTATTTTTTTTGTAAATATTTCATTTTTGGAAGTAAGAAAGAATACCCGAGCTGAGATCGTAAGCAAAACTTGATGACAGCGAGTCAAGCACGTATACTAATAAATCAGATCGACATTATATGTAAAAGGTGTTTTCAAATCAGCTTACATTTAACATAAGGAGACTGTTATGTTTTACAACCGCGTATGCGCAGTCAGGAAACAGTTAGATACAGAACACCATTTTTTGCCTTAAATAAAAGATAAATAGAAGACGCTTCCAAAAATCAAGATCATATAATTGATTTGATTAAAATCAAAAACAGTACTACAGACATGTGGTTTTTAAACATGATATTTTGGTTTATACAGATTGCGTACGTATTATAATAGAATCACTCCTTTATTAAATATATATAATGAAGAATATTTTGCCGGCTAGTCTAATTCGTAACAACTTTAATAATAATGATGAGGTTGTTCATCAAATTTCATGTGTGTTTGTTTACAATATCACGTCAGCTGATACTTCGTCTTGACGATGTTAAAAACGGTCTTTCTTTTATCATAGATAACGGAGAAACATTTTACAGGAGATTATTTTACGGTACACCGGTGTAAAATAAATATCTTGTAACGAGTCTTTTTATCTACAGGAGAAAAATGATTATTATTAAGATCAGACTTTTTTTTCGATTTTCGATGCTTATGTGGTGAATTTCTGTACAAAACATATATTAGAACACTGCCAGTCTTACAAATTATCTTAGTGTAAAATTTGCAGATGGCAGCCTCAGTCGTTTTGGAACCGATGAGAAAGGAACTTACATTTACCCCCCACACACACTCAACTTCCCCCCCCCCAGACACACACACACACAAAGTGAATTTTGTATAATAGTAGAGATAGAGATATACATTTTACTCCTTGTGTGGGATATGGAATATATAGAAACTTGTAGTGTTTTGTAGATCAATATTAGTCCTCTTGCGGGTGCTATTGGCAAAAATAACAAACAACCTCACTAGATGAGAAGTCGTAATATAACACTCGAATAAATATAAAATAAATGCCATTATATAACAGGATTAAGAGGAGAAGAAATAACACTGATACAAGTACATTGTCTTTTAGACGACATAAAAACACATGTTGATATTTATAAACGCGCTAATGGCATCTTCGCCATCGCCTCATTTTATATGAACACTACTGTATAATTATGTGTGTATTTCTATACGTGCGCAAAAAAAAAAATCAGTTTTCTAACCAGCAAATAAAAAAAAAAAATACATGCCAAAAACACAATGTACGCGTCTGGTTCTGTTTTTCGTTTTGTTTTTCCATTACGAACTGAATTGAACATTCAGGAATATCGACAAAAGTTGTCCATAGAGAATTAACAGTACGTCTTTTGCAATTTACAAATATGACACGAGATATTTTTCGCAACGATAATCATGCACTAAAACGGAATAATCGATAAGATGTTCCTAATTTCTTTCTGGTGAATAGGCGTTATGTGAACCACTATTTAAAAGGTCAATGATTTATTTTTAAAAACAGTAATTTGCAAAGCATTTTTGTGTCGAGTTATTTATGAATATACTAGAATTTAAGACCGGCCTGGCACGGGTGTTTGGAGGTGTATGTTGAGCGAAAAACAAAGCGGTTAATTTTTTTTTTACTTTGGTCCCTATTATGACCCCTTAAGATTTGTTTTATGCTCAGATCTAGTTATTAATTTAGAACCATGTTTAAGGAAGCTATATTTTAAATTTCAAGTGTTTAAACCGAACATTGTCGGGGGAGTTTGGTAAATTTCTCAAAGGTCAAATCATTAAACTTTGACCCCTTAACAACCAAATTTCTAGCCGCAAAACCGCTCACCTAAAGTTTCCCAAATCTCAGTACATTGTATATCAAATTTCGAGTCTGTAGACTAAAAATTGACAGAGTTATTGCGTAGGGAAATGTACACACACAGGCACACACACAGACACACACACAGACACATAGACATACAGACACGTTCATTTTATAGATATACTAGCATGGTTGCCCGGCGTTGCCCGGCGTTGCCCGGGTGTTTTGAGGTGTATGAGGAGAAAAACAAAACATAAAAAAACAAAAACGGTCAATTTTTTAAAATTTGACCCCTATTATGACCCCTTAAAATTTGTTGTGTTGGGCTCTTCTTGAGTAATTAAGTTAGATCCATGTCCAAGGAACCTATATCTAAGATTTTAAAGGTTAATCGTTGAACTTTGACCCTTAACAGCCAGATTTCTGTCCGAAAACCGATCACATCGATTTTCCCAAATCTCAGTACCCTGTATATCGAATTTCGGGTCTGTAAACTGAAAACAAACAGAGTTATTGCGATAGAAAATGTATACAGACACACAGACAGACACAGAGGTCGCTTTTATAAATAGTATAGACTAACATGGGTGGCCGGCGTTGCCCGTGTGTTTGGAGGTGTATGCTGAGCAAAAAAAAAAGGAAAAGAAAACGGTCAATTAGTTTAAATTTGACCCCTATTATGACCCCTTAACATTTATTGTTTCGGGCTCCAATCAAGCTATTAAGTTACATCCATATCCAAGAATCTATATCTTAAATTTCAAGTGTTTAGACCAAAAAGTGTCGGATGAGTTTGGTAGAGTTCTCAAAGGTCAAATCGTTGAACTTTGACCACTTAACAGCAAAATTTCTGGCCTAAAGCCGCTCACATAGATTTTCCCAACTCTCAGTACAATGTATATCAAATTTTGAGTCTGTAGACTAAAAATTGACAGAGTTATTGTGTACGGAAATGCACACAGACAGACACACATACAGACACACAGACATACAGACACGTTCACTTATATATATATATATATATATATATATATATATATATATATATATATATATATATATACTAGCATGGGTTCCCGGTGTTGCCTGGTTGTTTGAAGATGTATGCTTAGCAAAAAAAAATAATAATAAAATAACGGTCATTTTTTTTTAACTTTGACCCCTATTATGACCCCTTAACATTTATTGTTTTGGGCTCAAACTGAGTTATTCAGTTAGATCCATGCCCACGAAACCTACATCTAAAATTTCAAGTGTTTTGGCCCAAAATTGTCGGAGGAGTTTACCAAACTCTTAAAGGTCAAATCGTTTAACTTTGACCCCTTAACAACCAAATTTCTGGCCGACAACCGATCACATCATTTTTACCGAATCTCATTACCCGGTATATCAAATTTAGGGTCTGTAGACAAAGAATTGACAGAGTTATTGCGTAGGGAAATGTACACAGACACACAGACAGACACCCACAAACACGTTCTCTTTTATATATATATATATATATATATATATATATATATATATATATATATATATATATATATATATATATATATATATATGTAACCTATTTTATAGATATATTTCATGATGATGTAATATATAGTACGCTGGCTGGGTGAGATTGCTTTCCAATCAGACACGACATATATAGTCACCAGGCAACCGTCAGGTGTATGTGCCTTTTAATATATAATATGTTTATAAAGAAGTTTTTAGGAGTCTCTACGGCACGCCCGGCAATGCTAGGTTGTAATATTTGTGGTCGAATATGTAAATTTAAAAGTGGGCTGGCACGGTATTTAATGAGTCACAATATTATACTGCGATCACCTTCACAGGAATGGAATTTTTTCACATATGTGCATTTTCTCTGTGGGATCAAGGCTGGATTTAAAAAAAAATCACCTACGCGCAAACAGTCGCAGAACACTTAACTGAAGAGATGGCAAACTTCTGTCAGGAAAACATCAACCATCATATACATATGTAAATATAAATATAAATAAATAAATAAATAAATATATATATATATATATATATATATATATATATATATATATACAAGCACATTTACATATATATTTTCTTGTTTTCAATGATTTGTGTTTGATTTATTTTATAAAAATAGTGAAGTCATAAATAATCAGATGAAAATATTACGTAAAATATTAGGGAAATAAATAAGGAAAATACATTTTCTTATATTTAATAGTAAAAAACAGCATTCGACTAAAACCTTACAATTATTAACAAAAAACACAAATACAAAAATAAACTGTCTAATAAACGTTCGATAAGTTTAAAATAAAACTAACTTTTTAAAAAAATAAATAACAATATTTATTTTTTAAAAATCACACGTTTTTTATAGATTTAATTTCAGACTATTATCGGCATCTTTTATAGTTGTTGTTTCATGGCGTTTCGGCCAACTATTTCTTTGGCCTTCTTCAGGTTGTTAACAACAACAACAACAACAAATGAAGGCAGTAATTACTGAAGATACAGTTGAAGATTCAGCATCACTATCTCGTCTCCATTAACAACAGGAGAACCATTAAAACAACAACGGAAAAAAGGGAGGTAATAGTTCGCAAATAAATAAATAAAATGTCATTTCACACTGGTCTGGTCATTCTTACTGTCCAAAAAAATAAATCTGTAAAAAAAAAAAAAACTTAATTTTATTTCATTGCGGACTTGTTGTGAAATAGCTAAGAAAAGATGAGAATAATAGTCCGCAAAAAAATAAAATTGATAAATAATACGCATCTCAATGCATTCTAATTAAATAATATATATATATAAAAACGGTAAAAAAATAATAAATCAATTTGTAAGATTGAAAACTGGAATCCAAGTATACATTCTGATACATCTTCAACCGTGAAACGTCAGCACATGCCATTTTAAATTACAAAGATAAAATTGTCTGGATCCGACACTTTTTATATGTAATTTCCATTTAAAGAACTGTACTTGATTTTCTGATACGTGTTTAATAGGTTACTGGATTTTATCCAGCCATTGTGTCGTTGATGGCAGCTTGTTCATTGCACCTGCTTTTCAAAGTATGGCGCATATAATCGCATATCAAAATATTAGCAACAGCAGAGGGAAGGATAGCAATAGATTTTATTATCAGCAGGAGCAACGTTTGAACGCGTGCATAAATTGGCAGTTGTGCTCACGCTTGCGTCAGACCAAAAAAAAAGACACCGTGTGGTGCGACATTAAAGTATCTTTAATTTCGAATTAGAGCTACGGACTTACACTACGTAAATATTAATACGTCCTTTACCCCCTCCCTCTTTTTAAGGGAGATTAGACATTGTGGATGCGTTATCGTTAGCTCTCGTAACTCTTGCTTCTCCTTGTTTGTCCCTCAGTCCTCATTTCCAATGAATGATTTTTCTGATAAAGGGCGAAGAAAACGCTGCTTTCCAGGACGGCTATACTTCGTGAACAGTATCCTGAGATGTCGGGAATCTTCTGTCTATGTCTATTCTTGTGGCCATGTCACTAGTAATAGTGCTGGAGGTAAATGTTTCGTCTGGGCTGACGTTATGCGCCTGGTAGTCAGGGACCCGAACCTTGGATTAACCACTTAGGAGGCTGTCCTATCAGCAGGTGCAACCTACTGAGGGTGCTGTATTGCCATCTGGTGAATTGATTCTGGACCATGCGGTAGTTTCTGGTGGGTCTCTCGGTTCAATACTAGTGGGTAACTGATACAGTTTTACCTTATCATGTGCTAAAAAAAGTCCTGCCTTTTTCTCTCCTGCTTTCTCTCTCTGTCCGGATTTATTATTCGTAAGCGAAACTGGCATAGGGCTGACCATTTCCCCAAACGAGTTCATAATTAAAGGATATTGTAATAACATCTAAATCTGACCCTCAAGATCGCCATGAGCATGGAATAAGTGCTTACATTAAAGATGGCTTTCCGTGTGGTAGGGATATCTCCAGTTAAGCCGCCCCTAATTTACCTTACATGTGCTTCCGGGTTGGACTTGCTTACACTGCATTTATATTTGCCCTCTATCGCCCCTACGACAGTGGAGTTACTCTCTTTAAAAGGATATCTGAGAAAATTGACCACATCATGTCTGCTCATCCTTCGGCTAACATCCACATTTGTAGTGACTTCAATGTCCACAATGTTGAATGGCTGACCCACTTGAACAAGACATATTATGGGGGGAGGTTCTGTCATGATTTCGCCATTGCCTATGACTTCGCCCAGAGTGTTCACGAACTCACCCGTTTGCTCGATACTTGCGGCCAGTACGCAAGCCTTCTAGATCTTTTTCTCACAACTTCACCTGAGCTATTTTCATGTTCCGTTCTGTCTCCTCTGGGATCTTCAGACCACTCAGTTGCATCAGTTAAGATAAAAACGAAATGCAATACGTCTTTAGACGTACCTCACCACCGTACTGTACATCGATACTCTACGGCTGACTTAGATAGCTTCCGTACATTCATATCTGATCTACCCATGCATTCCATGTTTAAAAAGAATGTGTCCTCCATATTATGAGACCTGACTGAATGGTTAATTGTAGGCATAGTCCGATTCATACCATCCAAAAATTCAAACAAAAATCTAACAGCCGGCCATGGTTCTCCCCAGCATGTGCTACTGCCATCGCGATGAGAAATGACTTTTCCATAGCTACAAACGTAAGAGATGCACTGTGACTAGACTTTTCAGGAATGCCAGCCACCACTGCAAAAGAGTAAGAAAAATGCAAGAGAGATATATGCCCTGTCCGTTAAATCCAAAGTAGCTGAGCAGCGGCTATCTTCCCTCTGACAAATAGCAAACACAATCCTGAACAGAAGCGTGCGTTCTATCCCAACCATCATCAATGACCTGAAGTCATCTCGTCAGCATCAGACAAGGCCAAAGTAATTTGCAGCTAATTCTACCCTATGCGACTAAGGCCATCAACTCTCCGTATTTCCTACTATAACAGACAACACCCTATTCAACATACAAATATCTGTGCCTCAGGTCGCTAAGCTTATTAAAAACCTTGATTCCAGTAAAGCAACCGCCCCTGACGGCATTCCAATTATAGTGATGAAAAAGCTTCAACCAGAACTTGCCTCCCTACTTACAACACTGTTTAAGCGTTGCCTTAAAGAGAAGTGCTTCCCAACACTCGGAAAAACCTCATCAGTATGCCCTGTATTTAAGAATTCGGGTGATAAGTCGTCTCTCTCTCTCAGTACAGACCAATAAGTCTCATGTGTCTCATGAGTAAGTTGCTGAAATCCATATTAAATAGAGAATTACTTAAACATCTCAGTAGAAATAACCTTCTTAGTGACATGCAATATTGTTTCCGTTCTGCCAGATATACAGCAGATGTGCTAGCGGTTATATCTCATAGGATTAGTGAATCTCTTGACAATGGCTTCCTCTCTAGAGCAATTACTCTTGATATATTAAAAGCCTTTGATAAGGTCTCGCATAAGGACCTACTTTACAAGATTTCCAGCGATGGTATAACTGGAAATGTTTTCTCAATCATTAAATCATTTCACTCTGATAGGCTCATAATAGTAGTGGTTGATGGGCAGAAATCAGAGGCTATCGGTATTAATGCTGAAGTTTCTCAGGGGTTCATCCTGGGCCCAACTCTCTTCTTGATCTACATAAATGATCTCGCAAAACACATACTTAAATCATTCGTTGACATCTATGCTGATGACACGACCATCAATGGTAATACATCAAAGGCCGTAAATGACAACGTTCTTTCTGATTCTTTCTCCTCTGATCTCGAGCGCGTGGTACCGTGGAGGAAGAGGTGGCTGGTTACTTTTAATGCATCCCAAACTACGATCCTATCTTTACATCATCAACGATCTGATCCCAATCTGGCATCAATTGAAATGAATGGCTCTCGACTAGGGGAAGCCTTATGTGTTGATAAGCTTCTGGGATTAACCTTTACTCCTGACCTGAAATGGAGTATGTATATCAAGTCTATTGCCAAGGTCGCTGGAAAAATGGTAGGATCCTTCTACCGCTCCAGAAGATATCTCACTGCTAGTGCAATTCTCTCTATATATAAAAGCCAAAGAAAGTCGCGTCTTCTCTCTTGACAACTTACATTAACTTTATTCGAAATGATTTTCTTCACAAGTGAAAACAGCTAATAAACATCATTATATGCAAGCCTACAAGGTAAGCGGTTTCTTTCAAAACACATCTTCTGTTGTTCGCTTGCTTTATGGCGAGTGTTTGCTACTGTTCTAATAGTATTTTTTAAAATCCGATTTTAAGAATTTTTATTAATTTCTTTTAACTGTTACATAGACACCCCGCAAAATACGTGTTTATAGTTTGCCATTTTTACCAACATTTTAAATCATGGCTGCACTTGAATCCTAGCGGTCAAACATTAGTTCTGTATGAAGTCATACTGTGGTATATGCTGCCATCTTTGTATTCTATATCCCATATGCTTTTCCTAGGGAGTAATCTATATTTAACCTTCTCGTCGTAAACAGAAACATGTGTGTAAATGTGTTAATATCATAGTTCGAATTATCACGCTTTTTATATTGTTACAGATCTTCGATTTTATATCAACCCATAAACGGCAGAAGAACCCACATGATATGAACATGTTTTTCATATCAAACTATTTTCTGTTAACACGAAGATCTTTTATATATAGCAGGTAAACTGTTCTGCTAACAAAAAATAAGGCGAATAATGATGGAGCTGTGGTGGTTAGGTAATACGAAGAGCAAGATGAAAGTGTCACGAATGATACAAAATGATATTCTTCGAATCGATTGTTCACGCTTTTGCGTGACTCAGTCGGAATATATTAGTTAAAAATATAGGTCGCCTGTCGACATTGATTTCTTTCTCATCAGACTGTCTTCCGAACATTGCACAATTATACAGATATAGGCTAGTATGACTGTTTTTTATGAGCTACTGTTCACTTCAAACAAGGCATATTGATAATGATATTGTCGTATAAACACTTACTTTAATAAAGGCCAGATTTAAAGAGTTAATTATCTTAATATATACATATATATATATATATATATATTTATAGTAAGTTATAAAATGTGTATGGCAATTCAGCTACACTCAATATTCCGCGTTTCATCCACTCTAGGATTCTTCAGGCTTATACGCGCATTCTGTGGTTGTTTGTCGTTTTCATATGCATATCTTCTAGATTTGAAACAGATCAAGAAACATAATATCAGGCTAATTAGCGCACGCACAAGTACCAGGTAAACCAGAGGTCAAATTGCCCTTTTTCCGATAAATGCATGATGATTGGCTGAAAGGAAGGGCGCGATGGATACTAGAAAGCTGATTGGCTAACTAAAATCTAAATAGAAGATGTGCATATGAAAACGACAAACAACCACAGGATTCGCGCATAAGCCTGAAGAATCCTAGAGTTGATGAAACGCGGAATATTCAGTGCAGCTGAATCCCCATATACATTTTATAACTTACTAATTAGCTCTACCTACGTATTGAGCACTTTTGAAGTAAATACTTTACGCATACATAGTTTACGCATACATCTATACTTTCGTATATTAATTTTATGTGAGTAAATTAATATATATATATATATATATATATATGTATAACTGGAAATTTTTTCTCAATCATTAAATCATTTCTCTCCGATAGGCTCATAAGAGTAGTGGTAGATGGACAAAAATCGGAGGCCTGCAATATAAATGCTGGAGTCCCTCAGGGGTCAATACTGGGCCCAACTCTCTTCCTGATCTACATCAATGACCTCCCTAAACACATACTTAAATCATTCGTTGACATCTATGCTGATGACACGACCATCTACGGCAACACATCAAAGGCTGTAAATGACGAAGTTCTCTCGGATTCTCTCTCCTCTGATCTCGAGCGCCTTTCTCCTGATCTGAAATGGAACACGTACATCAAGTCTGTTGCCAAGGTCGCTGGAAAGATGGTGGGATCCTTCTACCGCTCCAGAAGATATCTCACTACTGATGCAATTCTCTATCTATATAAAAGCCAAGTACGGCCAAGGATGGAATACTGTTGCCATATCTGGGCAGGAGCTGCCAAAAACAGCCTATCATGCCTTGACAGAGTACAAAATAGACTTCGTGGTTTAGTGGGGGATGCCCTTTTCTCTACCCTGCAACCCCTCTCCCACAGAAGAGACGTTGCGAGCCTATCCTTGTTTTATCGTTATTTTCATGGCAGGTGCTCGTCTGAACTCCAATCCCTGGTCCCCCCCCGCCAATCTTTCACGAAAAACACCCGTCTAGCTGAATCCACTGTGAAAAATTTTCCCCACTCTATATCTGTGCCTAAATCAAAACGCGGATTTCATGAGCAAAGCTTCTTTCTTAGAACTGCACGCCTGTGGAACTCTGTTCCGTCTGCCTGCTTCCCTCCGGACTACAACTTGGATGTCTTCAAGTCTAATGTTAACAAATTCCTAATGAACCGCCCCCCTAATTAAACACTTCATAAAATCTCCTCACTAACGTAATGTACTTGCAATAACCCTTATCCCTGAGTGGCATCCGGGCCTTGATAAGTGGTGATCACTGTGTAAAAAAAAAAAAAAAGAATATATACATAGTCATCCACATACAGTACCGTTTCGCTGTTTCCAGCTCATCATTGCGGCTAGACATGAAACTACCTGAAGCCAGGATCGAAACCTGGTCGCTCAAATGAAAGTCGGAGCTTCTAACCGTTGCGCTATAAGTTTGCTGCTATGCGGGAAGTGAATTAACAATGCGTTTACACTGTCCAAATACCTAAGCTCAATTTGTTTACAGAAAGAGTATCGTTTAATACGCTAATGGTAATTTGTATATCACTTTCAAATTGCTCAACATGAGATAGGGAACATTATAGTCATCCCCATGCAGTACTGTTTCGCTGTTTCACTGCTCATCAGTTGTGCTAGACAAGAAACTAGTATATATATATATATATATATATATATATATATATATATATATATAAGTAGATGTTTTCATGTGTGTGTATAAAATATTTTACACATTTAAACTACTGATAATATAGCACTGAAATTAACAGGAAGTAGTAATTATACACCACTGATAATTTATAACTAGTACAATTTATTTTTTGGATGGAAACGCGTAGAATATTTGTAATTCATTAGAACAAGCCGAAATATGCACAAATTCAGTCATAACTTGAGATGCTTTCATTTAAAATGTTTGTTATATAACAGTCGATATCTCAATCGATAGGGAACGCAGCTGGAGCGTTAAATGCTTTGCTTTCGTTTCTATATGATGGATCACATATAATACTTTAATCTTTGAAAATCAGTCTTGTATATTAGGTACAATAATATGTTCAGTAGAGAATTTGCCATGTATTGATAAATTAAACATTTGCATATTTAAATATAGATTTCAGCGTAATGACAAACGGGGGAGAAAAGGTTGGTAGATTTTTTACGGCATCTCAACGCTTTTCAGGTCATTTTATGCCGAATCCAATGACTTTGAAGAACAATTTTTTCATAGAATACATTTGTTTTTTTTTTCTAAGTCGGTTTCTATTTAAACCATAGTTGGGACCCTAAAAGGTACTACCACTCCGGATCAGGGTGGACCTGGGAGCAAATGCAATTAAGAGGTGACTCCACACTCCCCAAAGCCCGGAAGCTGGGCCTCACCATCGGATATAGTTTAAGGTCATGCCCAGGACTAACCTGTTGATGCGTATGAACAGACAAACGTTCTGGATGCTGAAAGCAAAAACGAGGAGCCAATTAATATTTTTTTCTAATATTTTCTTTAAAAAATTATCAGTAAGTAGACCCGACATCTTCCGGTATTGAATGAGGGCCAACAAATATTCTACGCTAAAGTAGATTTACTAAGTCGCTTTTTAGACCATACAAAACAATCTCAGACACTCAAACAAAGACCCACAGACAATGTTTTTACTATATATTAGTATAGTCACGACATAACCGCGTTGACACACTGATTTCCTCAGATCATCGAAGTTAAGCAACGTTGAGCCTGGTTAGTACTAGTTACTAGGCGCTGTATGTGATCTCCGTTTATATCGATATTTGTTTCCAGTCGCCCTGTACATGCACTTAACTTGACACTAGTATTAACAATGTCAAATCAGAAGACTCAGAAGATATGTGGTTGGAGATTGCGCACATCTTACCATAAAAATTTCACGCGCAGGCATGACTTCGTGGGTATACATAGTCTGACAAATACTGTGAGAGCCATGTAAAAAAAAAATGGATGGATAAAAATATATTTTCTGTTTCCTATTTATACACTTATCTTCGTATAGTTAGAGGTTTACTTCTTAATGTACGTGTATGTGACTTGCTGAATAAATCTTTGTATAAGATTTTTTTCTTCCCAAACAATATAATTTATTTCGTTATTTTCGCGACAATATAAAATTAGATGGTCTTTAAATACAGAAAGTGGATACAACGGCGAATTTCAACAATGAATCAAATGAAAATGCGACAACAATTATTATTAGACGCTATTATTCTTACACTCCGGTTATTCAGTGCAAAGAAAAATCGATTTTAAAGAAGTATTTATTTATTTTTTTTTTTATGAAGTAGTTCCATAGAAGAATTTGACATGTATACATGTTTGATTGAAATATAATTGCAACAACATGTTTTACCAAAGTAGAAACAAACACGCACGCACATACACACGCACGCATACACACACACACATATATATATATATATATACATATATATATATTTATGTATACATATATATATATATATAATATAAAGCTGAACGTCTGTGTGTGTGTTTGGTCACAAATAGGCTCCTGTGTGGTTGACTATTATAGAAAACTGATCACATAATGATAGCAGATGTATCGAGACAGAGGAATGAGATTGTTTGATCTAGCATAATGATGATTCAGTAAAATTGTGGGGTCTGCGTACGCGCCTGGTCCACAAAGTATGGAAATAAAAAAAATGTAAAAATTAAAAAAAAAAGTTTACAAGTGTTCTTGATATAGATCTACATAATAATACTTTGATAAGTATGTTTTAGCTTAAATAGGGACGGTATAATAACATTTTGGGGTCTGCTTTCGCGTCTGGCCTCCATAGAATGGAAATAGGCACAAGCTTTAATAAAGACTTGTCATATTAATCTGCGTAAGTATATTATAATTAAAATTATGTTTCAGTTCGAAGAAATATGGTATAATAAAATTAAGGGGTGTTCGTTCGCGCCTGACCTCCAAAGAATGGAAATATGCCATAAAGTTTAACAAATTTTTTTTTAATATAGATCCACAGAATATTGTGATAAGTGTTTTAGTGTGAACAGGTATGATATAATAAATTATGGGGTTTATCTATTTATTTATTTTTACTTTCATCATATTTTGCTTTGGTTTTGATACCCCCAACTTCGATACTATCTCTTTACAACCCTTCCTTTTCATAGCCTATCATACTTTCATAAATCAGAGTCCATTTTCTGTAGGCTGTCTTTGAACCCAGTCAACGACGGGTACTTTTGCTAGAATATATATATATATATATATATATATATATATATATATACATCGATATATATATATATATGTGTGTGTGTGTGTGTGCGTGCGTGCGTGTGTGTGTGTGTGTGTGCAGTTATGAAATCAAAAAGATGTAGTATTTACCTGATATACGCAATGGTAATCTTCAATCCAATAAAAATACCAGTGTTTTTATATAGATAATTTAATCCCAACCGAATAAAGCCGCTCAATACACAATAAAGAGTAGACCTTATTATAAGAGAAAGAAAATTAATATTGTAAGTTGAACTTTTTAATCAAATTCATTCAATATTTAAATTAGCTTTTCCGTAGCGCAAAGATAAATGTTTCTCACATGCTTTGGCCGTTAAGGGATTTTTTTCCTTTTTCTTTCATTTTTCTTTCTCTTCGAAAATGCTCTGTTGCCAAAAAGTGTGTTTGTTCATAAAGTCTGAAGAAATGCTGGTTTTGGAAAATTTCCAAACGATATAATGTTTGAAATCGTCGACTGGACATAGAAACAATTGTAACGTAAAATGAAATACACTTTTTGTTGCCATCAACACCTTTTTTGAAGACTTGATTTTGCTTTCACAGTATATTAATGCTCAATTATGAAATAAGATACTTTTTTTAACTTACTCCTTAAGTCAACTGTTTTTGGCTTAAAACTTATTGGCATATGAACATTTACTGAATTACACGAACTCAGTATATTACATACAAGTATATATATATATATATATATATATATGTGTGTGTGTGTGTGTGTGTATATATATATATGTATATATATATATAATTACACGTTTTCTCGAAAGCAGTGTAAACACATATCTGTTTTGTTTTATCAATATTATTGGAATTTTTTTTCCCTCTTTTCCTTGTACATCTTTGTGAATTTTTTCCACTGATTTCGGCCTTTTGGATTATTTTAGACCATCTTCTCTTTACGCTATTTCCTGGGAGTTTACTTGTGCGAATGGAAATTTAATTAACTTTCTTGGATTTACATTTTTGGATGTTACCGTCATTGGATACTTTACCTTTCACCAGATTATACATTCACGTGAAATCACCTTTTTCTTAACCCTATTCCCTCTACTTCACTTTTTTTTTATCAAGTAAGATCTTTGACTTACTTGCAGTTTAATCAAATACTCTTGTATGCAAAATCCGATCCGCATTTTGCTAGTTCCTACCCTCTGATGAGAAGGAAAGTATTCTTCGAAACTCCGCGGATTAAGGACTATCCACATATTAAGTGTTTCCTTTTCAGATTAATATGTTTTTAAAACGTTTTCAAAGTGTTTTTAACAGGTGTTATTAACTATTTTCTCATATATATATATATTTTTATATATAAAGAAAGAAATAAGTAGATAAATTGATAGAAGAAATTAGAAAAAGAGACAGGTCACATATATGTAATAATGAGAAATGTTACTTGTGGCTGCTTCATATTTTTCTGACAGTCATCTTAGTACTCGGTATCATCAATAAGATTTCTGTTCTTCTGTAAGTTGTCTCAACTTCATATACAATATGAACACTATTAATTTCCACTTATATATATATACATATATATATATATATATAACTATTTCATTTACTCGCATAAAATTAATATACGAAAGTATAAATGCATGCCTAAATTTTAAGTATTTACTTCAAGAGCGCTCAATACGTGCGTAGAGCTAGTTAGTAAGTTATTAAATATATATGTCGACACCACACACTTTGCCCACTTCAAAATAAATATCTAACCAACAGCGTAGTTTACCAGGCCACAATATTTGGGAAAGAAAACCCGAATAACAAGGAATATTACGTAGGTATAACTTCCTTAGATTTCAAAACTCGATATTATGACTACAAAAGTACATCGACAATAAAAAATACCGTATGAAAACAACGCTAGCAAATGAATGCTCGGAACTCAAAGTAAGTGGACATTCGCCGGTAGTCGCATGGCAAATAATAAGACAAGCTACCACGTGTAGAGACATAGACAAACCATGTAGATTATGCCTGCATGAAAAATTCCCTACACTGTACGTTAAAGAACTCCAACATCTATTAAACTGTAGAAGAGAAATAGCAAACAACTGTGTTCACAAGATTAAGTTTACTCTGGGATAGCGATACAAAATAGTTTTTTAAACTAACAAAAACAATAGAAAATAAACAAATAAATAAATTAAATAAACATGAATATACATAAACGATCACACATATGTGTATGTATATATATGTATATATATATATGTGCATATATGTATGTACATATAGATATTTGTATATAAACTAACATAAAAAACACAACCCTAGATTTAAAACAGGTCAGGAAACTAGATATCCAGGATAAATAGAGCACACACAAAGGAACAGGTCAACCAGATGTCAAATAAGCCTTTGTCCGAAAAGTGCATGTTCGTTGGCTGAAAGCAAGGGCGCGGTGGATACGAGAAAGCTTAGGGACTAACTAAATTCTCAATAGAAGGTGCGTATATAAAAACGACAGACAACCATTAAATTCGCGCATAAGACTGGAGAGTCCTATAGTGGATGAAACGCGGAATATTCAGTGTAGCTGAATCGCCATATATATGTTATAGCTTACTATATATATATATATATATGTATATATATATACATGCATATACATATACATATATATATATACATGCACATGCATATACATGCATATACATATACATATATATTGTAATATACATTTATGCAGGCAAATACATGCACATATTGCTATATTCTGCTTATATTTTTATATATATCATATTTATGTGCATATAATATTTATATACATAAATTTATATACATTAAATACATAAATTTATGCGAAAAATGCATTCAGATTGCCTAGGTAGTCGAGACAGCTAAAAAGAAATAGCAATCATATTAATAATTCCTTCAAAATAATGGTGAATTTCAACCGATGAAGTGCATCAAAATGAGAGTCAAACACCTGCTAATAGTATGACGTCAACGTTGTTTGAAAAAATGTGAAGTAAACGATAGAAGCATATTTCTGAAAGGCACCTTACAGTACTTAGTTTCTCTATAAAATAATTCATTTTGAGAATAGGATTTTTAATCCGCTGATAAAGTCTTATACATCTATCAGTTTATCTATCTGCTAATATATATATATATATATATATATATATATATATATATATATATATATATATATATATATATATATTCTAGTGTCAATTTATTTATCTAATTTTTTGACTGTATGTCTCCCTGTTTTTACACGTTCTTTTTCTATACACATATATCTTCACAAATACCAGGTATGTGTGTATCTCACTCTATTGTCTCTCTCCCCAGATATATATACATATATATATATATATATATATATATATATATATATAAATCTGTTTATTGTTTATTATACAGACAGTATTGGTTACAGGAGTGCATACATTTTAGAGTGAAAATTCCAATTCAAGGAGACTACTTCATCAGATTAAAATAAGGGGCGATATTTTAACCCTTTTTTGGTCTGATTTTGTCGTATCTTGGAATTGGGATTCCATAAAAACATGTATGCGCATATATAACAAAAATGTTTGCAGACTAAATACCAACTTTGTCTTCTATTTAGGATGCGTATATAATCACGGAAGTTTCATTGGATTTACATCTTAAATACCAATCTATACAACCATTAAACATACATAAACACCCATACAGACACATCCACGCACATATCCACACACACACACACACACACACACACACACACACACACACACACACACACATATATATATATATATATATATATATATATATATATATATATATATATATATATATGATAATCCGGGCAATCTCTTCAGATTAAAGAAAAGAAAACGTAGACTGCTTTGCTATCTACAATTAACATGAATTCATTCAATGACATAATCTTATACAGGACCAACCATAGAACTTGTCAGTCATTCTTTTACAAGTTAGTTATTTACTGTGGATTACGTAAAAAAAAAACGCATGAAAAAAAAGCTTAATAATCTAGGAGCTCATTGATACTGAATTTATACTTTGTAGAATGAAAATGTGCCGTGTGAAATTCCATAACCATTGTGTATGGAATTTCCCAAAGGATATCATTACACGAATGAATGTGTATTTAACTTGGAACAGGTTTCCTTCTACATATTAAACCTCTCTTTACTTTTTCCTCTTCGTGAATTATCCATTGTTCTATATTTTTATTATTATTATGTTAATTCAATAGTAACTGGGCTTGCCGCTCAATAAATACATTTTTAATGCCCCCTCAAGTTTTTATGACCTTCAAATTGCTTATTTGCAGACACTATTTAGAGAGACTTAAAAAAAAATTGGGTGTAATGCTATGGAAGCTCACCTTTACATTCGACCGTAAAACGATATCCGTATACTTTAATTATACGAAATTGCGATGGATTTTTTTAGCGCTGAAACAAGAAAGAAAATGATTAATTCCATCGCCGGTCCTATTATATTGTTATATAGTTGGTTGTTATCTGTCTATATATCTATCAGTTTATCTAATAATCGGTGGATCTATCTATGTATCTGTTTATCTATCTATATATCTATCTTTTAATCGGTCGATCGATCTAACTATATATATATATATATATATATATATATATATATATATATATATATATATATATACGTATCTTTCTATTGATCTATCTATTTCACGAAGAAAATAAGAGATGTAAAGATATGTTTTCATAACCCATCAAAACATCAAAATATGTAAAACTTGCTGACCCCATAAAGCTTGCACCGGAAGATATCTGAACAGCTGGCCAGAAGGACGTGTCCTATGCCATGTGTTTTGGTTTGCTGCAGCAAAGCGTTGTGTTCGATTGAAGACGTCAAAGGAAGAATATGATCTTAAGTGTTTCCTAGCGAGGGGTGGATAGGTTTCGTACGTGAGACGTAGGGGAACTAAATTCATGTCAAGATCGCCGGTCACTCCTCTGCTGGGGGTAATGTATGGGAGTAAAATAAAATATGTATAAAAGCAATTATTCCTCAAGGGTCGTTGACAAGGTCTTGTTACAAGAGATTTCCAACTCTCATTCAAAGGACGGATGTCAAATTCCCCATATAGGCCCAAAAGACACACGCGGCAGCCGGCAAAAAACAGTTATGTTGTCAAACACATATAGTATATGTAAATACATATCTGACAGACACGCACACATCAACACACCTAGACGATACTAAATAGAATGTTACGTATATATATATATATATATATATATATATATATATATATATATATACTAGCAAAAGTACCCGTCGTTGACTGGGTTCAAAAGCAGCCTACAGAAAATGGACTCTGATTTATGAAAGTATGATAGGTTATGAAAAGGAAGGGTTGTAAATTTGGGTGTAATTTGGATGGATCAAAACCAGAGAAAAATATAATGAAAGTAAAAGTAAAATAGATAAACCCCATAATTTATTATACCATACCTGTTCACACTGAAACATTTATCACAATATTCTGTGGATCTATATTAAAAAAAAAACCTTGTTAAACTTTGTGAGATATTTCCATTCTATGGTGGTCAGGTGCGAACGAACACCCCACAATTTTATTATACCATATTTCTTCAAACTGAAACATAATTATCAAAGTATACTTACGCAGATAGATTTGACAAGTCTTTATTAAAGTTTGTGCTTATTTCCATTCTATGGAGGCAAGGCGCGAACGCAGACCCCAACAATTTTATTATACCATCCCTATTTAATTAAAACATACTTATGAAAGAATTCTTATGTACATCTATATCAAAACCACTTTTAAACGTTTTTTTTTTTAATTTAAAATTTTGTTAACTTCCATACCTTGTGGACCAGGCGCGAACGCAGATCCCACAAATTTAATAAACCACCGTTCTGCCACATCAAACATATCCACTCCTGTGTCTCGATACATCTATCATTATATGCAATCAGTTTTTAAAAATAGACATCCATATAGGAGCCTATTTGTGACCACACACACACATACACACACAGACAATTAGTTTTATATTATCTCTCTCTCTCTCTCTCTCTCTCTCTCTCTCTCTATATATATATATATATATATATATATATATATATATATATATATATAAGAAAGCATAGTACAAACAGTGTAGAACTACCAGGTATTTTAGTGACACGTATATACAGTCAAACACTACGATCACACAAGTATATACACATCACAAACGCAAATCGGTCACATAGACACGTATATAAACACACACGTTAAGATAGTAAAATATATACCCTTTTTGGGATAACACACACATTCACATTGTGATACCACGTTATAGAACATTGCTCCTTTTTTATATACTAATATGATCTCTCATGCCAGTCATCAAGTTTGTAGTATTCAGTCATTTTGATTTATGTCTGTTCGCCTTGGATTCAGACGTTTAGATTAATATCAATCATTATCACAAGGTAGCAAGTTTTCCAAGTTAGACTATAGGCATCACATTCAAGTTTCTGTCAACGGGATCAAAAGCAAAAGATGGAGAAGTGTGAATTCCTGTCCTTCGTATTCTGAAATACGGGACGGAACTAGACACTAAGTGGAAGAGAGTGCGCAATAAAAAGTATAATTGTTGATATCAACGATCTTTTATTGCTCAATAATCACAGACAACTTGTATATTATTATTTAATATCGCTCAATACGAATAGTAAACGTTCGTACATCAGGATAGTGCTGCGTTTATGTTATCAGACATATGGGTACATCTGTAGTTTAAAGCAAGTTTTTTTTTCGTGATTCTCGCTCGGCAACGCCCGGCGAACGAGGGAAAACACCGGATTCTACCGAGTGAGCAAAAAAAAAAAGACGCAAGTGAGTAGATGGTACCGAATATAAAAAAAGACGGGGCAAAATGTAAAAAAAAGACGGTACAACTTATGGACAAAACAGACGGTACAAAATGTGAAAAAAGACGATACAAAATGTGAAAAAAAGACGGTACAACATATGGACAAAATAGACGGTACAAAGAAAGGTATGAAGAAAAATAAAGACGGTAAAAAATGTGAAGAAAAGACGGTATAAAATATGAAGAAAAAAAAAAGTACAAGAAAGAGTTTAAACGGAAAAAAAGAAAGGAGAGGGTATCATTACGCCTCTTCAAGCAAAAAAAGTCCTGTGATAAAGAATGAAAATGAATAAACACTCAGCAACCTCCCCATGTTAAGAACGGTCTAATGAAAATAAGTGCCGGTTTTTTTTATCATGGGCAACCTATTGCATGCATGATATCATTCATGTCATTAAGCTTAACATAGAACATTCTCAAAACGTTAATAAGTATCACCCTTTTCTTGCTCAGAGATTGGAATAATTAAAGCATAGAAGATGACTAAAGTAGCATGAGTGATCTTATCAAGATCAGGTGCCAGCATCAGGATGCGGTCTGAGATTCCTACTCGTCGGGATTACAAGAATTTTGGTAATATTTATTTGGTGACAATGCCAAACGCGAATTTACTGATAAATTGAATATATATATATATATATATATATATATATATATATATATATATATATAGAAGGAGAGAGAGAGAGAGAGAGAGAGCTTAATGTGTAAGAGGAAAAGAGAGAGTTCAATTCCAAAAGATAGTAAAGCTTCCCCCAACATTCTATAATTCCTCTTAATCTTTTTCGTCCCTAATGAACCCTACGCCAGACGCCGCATCTTCCTCATGCTACTTAGCACCTCCTTTTCTGATGAGAAGCATTAGGCTTAAAATGCCCTGGCATAAAGAGTCCCTTATATCCCCAAATTTTGATTGCATTCCATTATTCAATAAATGATCCATTCTATATCTACCAATATATAGTTTTGTGTCTTCATTTCATATTCTCGTTGTCCTATTATATATATATATATATATATATATATATATATATATGATTCTCTCTCACTCTCTTCCTCTCTTTTTCTCTTGCTCTACCTATATACATATATATATATATATATATATATGGGTTTGGGTGTGTGTGTGTGTTTGTGTGTGTGTGTATTTCTACATAAATGTTCGGGAGTAGTTAACACCTCTATATTCATGGCAGTTGTGATCCGTCTGGCACTATGTAAGCTGGACATTTCTGTTTTCTAGTGAAGAGAACGCTCACTCTGCACCATAACCTGGTGGTCGGGGTGTGATGTCTGCTCGAACACTGCACCAAAAACCTTTCTACATTGAGACAATTTGATTTTTTGTCAAATAGTTATTAGTCGATGGACAAGGAAACCATTTCTTTACTATCGCAATTTTATTTTTGCACACTATCAGAGTTCCCCCTTTTGGAGGAGTTGGTTAGCGCCCACATTAAACCGGTTCTTGTGTCACATTTTCCTATCCTTGTCAAACAAATAAATACCAAGAACATACATGCAGTATATTTTCATGAAAAAATGTTGGTCATTTAAAGCAACAATCACTGCCACTTGCATATCTGCAGGAAAAAGTTCTCAGAAATATTAAGAACAACATTAGGTCTCTACATGAGATACGTAGATATTTGAATGTTCCATTAAGATATTACCTAAAAGTACTTCGTCCAAACTCCTCGGCTTACTGTTCACCCAAAACCATGAGTTTGAACAGATACATCGAGGGCATTGCACCGGCTTCTTCGAGGAAAGTGAGCTCCTGGTGTAACCTGTGCCTCTACAAGACTACTATTCCTCCATGTATGGAGTATGGCAAAAAAAATATTTTATCTCATAAATATAGAGTTATCTAAGAAGTAATACTATGTCGAAGTCAAAGTTTTCATCAAAATCCAGATAGTCAAATAACCTTTCCATTCGATGTACGTACAGAGATAAAAGAAAAAAAAATGAAAACAAGAAGACCGTTTTGTCAAAATTGACATGATAAAATCTATGATTGTTATTTCGCGTCCAATTTATTTTTAACCCTTTTCCTTGGAGTTTAAAATGTAATTTTACATTTTCTTTTAATAAGTCTACTTACAGCAACCGCCTTTTCTTAATGACCTGATATTTTCGTTAGCTGACATTAACGGTGAACCTTGCATATCCGTTATCAAGTCGGAACCATGAAGAGTTTTCTTCTAATATGCTACTGTAATTAATATTTTTCTATTTCAATATATGATATTCAATCTTCCCGTCTTAAACCGAGTGTATGCAGTTACTGCACTGCTATATTTCTAGTGCTTATCTATTACTAATCGGAGTTGCTATCTAAATTTCAAGGCGACACTATTACATTTGATGTTAACGCCAGGATTGCGGACTGATATATGCATCCTTATGACACTTTAGGGGACTTACTGCTTCCATGCTGGCCTGGGATAAAGTCGACGTGATGTTCTGTTTGTAATAACCTGACTAGAAAATCGCCTTACAGATGTAACCGTTCCTTCCTATCCTTTTATTTTATTTTTCTTTCGAGCTTCCTTTACATAGATGAATTTTCTTTACCTCTGATGAGGTGCTCAATTTATTATATATACGGTATCTCTAAAATATTAAAAATAGAGCTTAACAGGTGCTTTTTTATGTGATCAACTCTATAAGCTTTTTTGCATATCCGCATATCTACACATACGATTTTTCCTTGTTCTTTATTAATTCTGTTTTCAAAAATATCTGAAGATAATATACTAAATTTTAATAGCCAATTCTTTAGAATTAGTGCTCTATCTTGTCTGTAGGCATTAGACTTGGATTCGAGGGAAGAATTTCAATTTTTAATATAGCCCTGTGCAAAATCTCTGATCTTTTCAGGTTACCATTCTTCTAGCGGGTACCTTCTGTTTTGGGGCATTGTTTTTATGAAACCGTTTTTTTATTATTATTTCTTTTCTACTAGAGGTAGTGCAGTATACGTTTCTTATTATGCTATCATGCTCTCAGAATTAAATCCTCTTTTATTATTGGTAGCATAGTATAACCCATTATTCAGATTCCTATCACACCCGGTATTACCTACCATTTTTCTGTATAAATTTAATGTATGTTTCTCTCTAAAAAAAAATAGATACACCCCATAATTAATTATACCATACCTGTTGACACTGAACCACTTATCACACTATTCTGTAGATCTATATTAAAAAAAAAAACTTGTTAAACTCTGTGACATATTTCCATTCTATGGAGGTCAGGCACGAACGAACACCCAATAATTTTATCATACAATATTTCTTCAAACTGAAACATAATTATCAAAGTATACTTACGTGGATAGATATGAAAAGTCTTTATTAAAGTTTGTGCCATTTTCTATTCTATGGAGGTCAGGTGCGAACGCAGACCCCACCATTTTATTATACCGTCTCTATTTAAGTTAACACATACTTAGCAAATTATTCTCATGTACATCTATATTAAAAACATTTGTAAACGGTTTAAAGATTTTTTTTTTTATTTCCATACCTTGTGGATCAGGCGCGAACGCAGACCCCACAATTTTAATGAACCACCGATCTGCCAGATCAAACATACCCATTCCTAGGTCTCGATACATCTATCATTATATATAATCAATTTTTTTTAAATAGTCAACCATATAGGAGCCTATTTGTGACCACACACACACACATACACACAGACACTCAGTTATATATATATATATATATATATATATATATATATATATATATATATATATATATATATACTAAGAAAAACAAACAATATCACATTTTTACTAGGACAAGTGTATACTTCAAACCTGTTAGTTAATAATACAGAATACTTTTTAACACATACAATACATATAATAGAAATCAGGTAATCGTTTTATATGACCAATTATTTATTTCCTTATTTATGTTTATATTTGTGAGCTTATGTAGAAGACGCCGGAATGAAAGCCATGACAAATGATTCACGTCATCTGAAAAAATACGCAAGTTGTAGTTAGATTCAAACGACAGCCCTGGGAAATGATAAAATAGGTCTGAAGAGCGTGTATCATAATTCTTGTGTCTCTGCTAATAAGAGAATGACGCGAAAGGTTTTAATGGCTGGATAGATCAAAAAAGGGAGACAACTCCCTGGGGTAGCGTACGTAAACGTGTTCAGGCGGATAAGATTACTTTGCGAAAGGCCACGTCGAAACAATTAATTCTTTTTCCAGCGAGACTAATAATTCGTCTGTCTTGTTTTATTCGACGAGATAAGCCGTTTTTCTTTTTACTTTGTGTTTTTCCTCGTCGCGCGCACGTCAATAACAATAAAGGGAAATGCTTCGTTCTAGATTTACTTGGACGTGATTTCGTATAATTCATTTGATTTATGTTTGTGCTTTATTACTGCTATCCAAAGCCATACACAGTTGTGCTGGTGTCATGTAATCGAAATTTTTCTGTTACACAGCATAGTCATCAGTTACTGTTGTGGTGTGCTGACACTACGGATAACAGTACATTCTTTCATTTATTAAAAAAACGTCGGGAGTATATGTCTCCCGGTGTTAGCGCACAACTCATGCAGAAACCGTTCGCATTCGGCGGTTACACTGGTGTATAACCACAACGTTTATTATTATTTTTTGTATTTTCTTTTATTGTAAAGACGTGTTCTATCAATTATGTAGCGAAGTGCCTCTTTCTCCTGGAACCTTACGGAACCACAGCATTTACTCATACATTAACCAGCAATGCAGGTAAATGTCTAGGTATTATCTTTTTCTTCGTGCGTTTTCGTTATTGTATTTCCGAATTTTTATTAATTCGATTGCTAATTATTATTACATTAAAACCACGAATAACGGTGGGCCTATCATGCGGTTTTTATTTATTTTTTTTTCAGATAACGATGATGTGAAATACGATGTTCTATCATGCCCCTGGTTCCGGCATTTGGCCTGCCTTACGGTATTATTTATATTGTTATTTGATAACATACATGTGTGTCAAATGGCCTATTGATGCGTCAAGTGTGGGGTACTGTGTGCTTGTCACCTTCCTCTTCCAGTCCCTACTGCTAGCTAGCCTAGGCAAAAAGGAAGCAGAGTGCGTAAGTCTTCCCTATCAGTACATAGCCTCTCCATAGGAAAGCTCCATGTAGTGCCTCCCCGCGGCGACACATGTAAATTGAGTACCTTGCGGACTCAAGCAGAACTACAGGAGACTCGGAGGTGGTCTGCCCCCAGACATGCGGCATGCCAGGCCCATCGTTGTGTGGACAAGCCCTGATGCCCATGAACAGGCCCCCAGCTATGGGTAAATAGTACCACTGCCTTGTGGTTATTCGTTGGTTCGATAAAGGCTAAGGGAGTAAACCCTAACAGAAAATCTGGAGTGTAGCCCCACAGGCAGACAAGTGCTGTACTCAGCCTTGCTCTGGTAGCTACTGCAGTCAACCTGGTGCCGGACGTACTGGTACTTCCATTCCTCTGGGCAACACCAGCAAGACCGAGAGGGGGATTCTGACGATTGGGCAACCCAGTCTCTCCACAGATCTGCCCTGGCCAGCGCCCTGGAGAGAAAACTTCAGCTATGCATCTGTATAGGACTAAACAGGGGAGCGACAGTTACCGGTTATAAGCCTACAGCTCAATTGGCGTACAGTTGGGCGCCAGGGGTCGGTCCTAACGGTGGGAGAAGTTATTTAATTTCATTGGACAGCTACCGCCCGTCACAAAGCTGAGCAGCCCTCAGTCAGTAAGGTGCTATCCCGCCACTTCCCCCCTACCCTACTGGGTGCGTAGGGTATAGGATGATTCCAACAAGTGGCCAGTAACCATTGCACCAAACAAAACAAAAAGAAACACAAAGAACCCAACACTCAGGCTAGGGTGCTGGAATGTTCGTAGTATGACGACTGGCCTATCTACCGACATACGCAACATCTCCGATATTCGAAAAACTGCCATCATCAACAACGAGCTATCGAGACTCAAAGTAGACATCGCTGCACTCCAAGAAACACGCTTAGCTGACACCGGATGCCTAAAGGAATCGGACTATACCTTCTTCTGGCAAGGAAAACAGGAAGAGGAGGTCCGGGAACACGGTGTTGGTTTCGCAGTCAGAAACTCACTGCTTCAGAACGTACAACTCTCTGATTCAGCTACTGAGCGCCTAATCTCACTATGACTGAACACCACAGATGGAACAATTAATCTATTATTTGTGTACGCCCCAACACTCGCAGCGCCTGACGACATCAAGGAGCACTTCTACACACAGCTGGATAGCACGATCAAGGCATTTCCACAAAATGAAGACCTGATTATACTTGGCGACTTTAATGCATGTGTGGGTGGCGACAACGATGCATGGCCGAGCTGCCTTGGTAACTTTGAAGTGGGCAAATGAAATGGTAACGGTCAGCGCCTTCTAGAACTCTGTGCCTACCATGACCTCTGCATTACCAACACATTCTTTGCTGCCAGACCGCATCACAGAGTGGCCTGGAGACATCCCAGATCAGGGCGTTGGCACCAGCTCGATCTAATCATTACTAGACGAAGGTACCTAAAACATTTTCTGATGTCTAGAGCCTACCACAGTGCTGACTGTGATACAGATCATTCCCTAATATGCAGTAGAGTCAAATTTCAACCCAAAGATTTCTACCACACTAAACAGGAGGGTGTTGCCCGTACTGATGTTAGCAAGACCACATACTCAGATCGCAATGCAAAATTCAACGAGATGTTAACCTCCACCTTCAAAGGAGATAACACCCGGACTGCATCTGAACAGTGGGAAACACTGAAAAATGCCATCCACTCTACAGCTCTCAAAGTCTTTGGGAGGAGGACAGGTAGCAAACGCAATGACTGGTATGATGCCAACTCTGCTACCCTCAACCCTCTGATTGAGGCAAAGCGTTTGTCCTTGCTCTCATACAAGGCCAACCCATCTCCTACATCGCTGGCTGCACTGAGGCTTTCCAAAAGGGCAGTTCAAAAGGCTGTTAGAGAAGCTGCAAACAACTACTGGATGGAACTCTCCAAGTCTATCCAGCATGCAGCTGATACAGGAAATATAAAAAATATGTATAACGGGACCAGGAGAGCTACAGGACCCATAATTAACAAAACTGCTTCACTGAAGTCTAAATTGGGTGAACCCATACTAGACAAAGTTAAACATCTAGACAGATGGGTTGAATACTACTCCGAGCTTTACTCCAGGGAAAACATGGTACATCAGTCCGCCCTGGATTCCATTGATCGTCTACCACTGATGCATGAGCTCGATGAGGAGCCTTCCATAGACGAACTATCCTGAGCAATAGACAGACTGCCATCAGGAGAAGCCTCAGGAAAGGACTATAGTCCAGCAGAGGTCTTAAAAAGTGGAAAGGCTAGCCTGCTTGAGCCCCTCCATAGTCTTCTGATACAGTGTTGGAGAGAAGGCTCAGTGCCTCAGGGCATGAGAGACGCAAATATCATCACTCTCTACAAACACAAAGGGGACCGCGGTGACTGCAACAACTACCGCGGTATCTCACTGTTGAGTTTCGTTGGCAAGCTATTCGCACGTATAGTATTACTGCGACTAAACGTTCTTGCCGACCGAATCTACCCAGAATCTCAATGCGGTTTTCGTTCAGAGAGATCAACAATCGATATGATCTTCTCCCTACGCCAACTGCAAGAGAAGTTCAGAGAGCAAAACCAGCCTCTGTATGTTGCCTTCATAGACCTGACCAAGGCATTCGATCTCCCACTGATCGGATGCCCACCAAAACTCCTCCGCATCATAAGATCCTGTCATGATGGCATGAGGAGCACTGTGCAATTTAACGGTGGCATGTCTGCTGAGTTCGGGGTGAGGCGTGGTGTCAAACAGGGTTGTGTGTTGGCCCCAACACTCTTCGACCTCTTCTTGTCCCTACTCCTGAAGCATGCTTTCAAGAACACAGCGGATGGTATCTGGTTGCACTCCAGGTCAGATGGTGGTCTCTTCAACATCGCCAGACTCCGCTCCAGGACAAAGACCAGGACAGTTCGGATAAGAGACATGCTGTTTGCCTATGATGCAGCTATAGCATCGCATCAGGAAGATGGTCTTCAAAGACTGATGGACAGGTTTGCTAATGCTTGCAGCCTGTTCGGTCTCACCATCAGCCAGAAGAAAACTCAAGTCATGGGACAAGCAACTGCCTCCCCACCCAGCATCACAATCCAAGGCACACCACTAGAGGTCGTACGCCAGTTTCAATATCTAGGCTCCACTACTTCAGACACCCTCTCATTGGACGTGGAGCTAAACAAAAGGATTGGAAAGGCATCTACAACCCTCTCTAAACTAACTAAAAGAGTCTGGGAAAACAGGCACCTTACCACCTCCACCATGATGACCGTCTACAGAGCGTGCATCCTCAGTGTTCTACTGTATGGGAGCGAATGCTGGACTACATACTCAACACAAGAGAGGAAACTCTAGGTCTTCCATATGAGGTGTATACGTAGGATACTTGGTATCACATGGCAGGGCAGAGTGAGTAATACTGATGTTCTGCAGAGAGCGGGCATCCCATCCATTTACTCCCTACTGCGTGAGCGACGTCTTCGCTGGCTAGGCCATGTGCGCAGGATGGATGATGGGCGCATCCCTAAAGACCTTCTCTATGGCGAGCTTGCCTCAGGCTCAAGAATGAGGGGGCGACCCCATCTTCGCTACAGGGATGTCTGCAAGCGTGACATGAAGGCTCTCTTGGTGGACAGGACTACATGGGAAGCCTCTGCAGCTGACAGAACTGCCTGGAGGAAAATGATACGCCAGGGGATTATCATCAGCCAGAGGACCCTCCATGTTGAAAATGCTGCAAAGAGAGGTAGGAGAAGAGCGAGTGTATAGGCGGAACAGCCGGACGAAGCGGCAAATTGCATAACAACCTTCGTATGTCAAGGCTATGGCAGACTATGCAAATCAAGAATTGGTCTCTACAGTCACACAAAAGAAGGCAAACAGGCAACATCTTAATACGGCGCTGATCCATAGTCGTTTCGACTGACGGATGCCACACACAAGTGTATTAGATACTGTTCTGTATTTTGTTACTAATTATTAATGCCGTATGCCGAGGTTCTACTGTATTTGAATTATTCAGACCGCAAAGACCAATAGCGTAACTGATAAACTAAGTAGTAAAAATTCGTTGAAATGTACACGTTGATGAAGGTTAAAGGTCTAAGCATATGCGATGATCCAAATATAATTGCGAAAATCTTAGGATTTCTCCACGGTCATGGCTGACGAGTGGAGAGCCTGCTACCAACGTGGATTACATAAAGAGTGCCGATCAGATTTCTGTGCGGATTCAGCAGAAATATTCCTGACTTTAACACGATACACCTGAATAAGGTCGGATGTAACATCGGCCGAATCGTTGTAAAAAGAACATTAAAGATAAGTACAGTCGTGAAAGTTATCTAAATAATATGAATGATGCGATGTTTTAAATTTATATGTGGGTGTTGTTATCTCTTTAACAAAAACAATAACATACGGTTAAGTACTATCTGCCACAAAGTTAGGTCTTCCCATTAAAACCGGTTATTTAATCAGAGATTATATGTTATTGTGATCTATTTATATGAGCAAAACTGAGGAGAATTCGCTATATGCCTTTTTGTATTGTAGTAGTATTTCTTCCAAGAGCTTTAACTGTATTAAAATATGTGTATTCTTAGAGGTATTATTAAACAAATCTATAGCACTAATTCACAGTGAGAACGTCAGGTTTGTACAAACATACACACACACATATAAATATATATGTATATATACATATATATATATATATATATATATATATATAAATATATATATATATATATATATATGTTTAA
This sequence comes from Euprymna scolopes, assembly GCF_053919585.1. Lineage (NCBI taxonomy): Eukaryota > Metazoa > Mollusca > Cephalopoda > Sepiida > Sepiolidae > Euprymna > Euprymna scolopes. The sequence continues at coordinate 99,314,200 of NC_136506.1, forward strand.
TTATTATACAGAAGTTCAGAAAAACATTGGTACCGTGAGTTTCCAGCCCAACACAACGGGAAACCGTTAATGGTAACGCGTAAATGATATTCAGCTCTCGTCAACCATCTTGTTTTCTGATGTCTCACGAGAGCTGAACATCATTTACGTGTTACCATTAACGGTTTCCCGTTGTGTTGAGCTTGAAACCGACGGTACCAATGTTTTTCTAAACTTCTGTATAATTAATAAACAAATATTTTGCTCTTATATCGAAAAAGTTTTTCCGTGTAATCGAACACTTTGTCGGAACTCTTTCCCCAAATTACAGTAAACAAATATATATGTGTATGAATATATATATATATATATATATATATATATATATAAACAAATATATATATATATATATATATATATATATCTATATATATATATATATCTATATATATATATATATATATATATATATATATATATAAGTCAGAAAAGCATTTCATCCAAGGCATGCAAATTGTTAAACTCTTTCCCCAAATTACAGTAAACAAATATATATGTGTATGAATATATATATATATATATATATATAAACAAATATATATATATATACATATATATATATATATATATATATATATACAAGTTAGAAAAGCATTTCATCCAAGATATGCAAATTGTTAAACAAAATGTTTTTACTATAGGCTTTAAAAATAAAGGAACAAAATTCAATTTGAAATTTATTTATCTTCAAAGTGCACTTTTATAAATTTTATAAAGTAAGGTATAAACATTTAATTTAAATTGAATCAAAAAATTACCTTGGATTTATTATCATGTAATGTATATTCTGTTGCACTATAAAAAATCATTGTACAATTTATATCTATATCATTAATTGCTAGATGAAAGATAATGTTTTTAAATTGCAACAAACTGTACAAAACATAAAATAAATCCAAGGTAATTTTTGATTCAATTTAAATGACATTTTGATACCTTACTTTGTAAAAGTTATAAAAGTAGACATTGAAGATAAATACATTTCAAATTGAATCTTGTACCTTTATTTTTAAGCCTATAGTAAAAACATTTTGTCTAACAATTTTCATGCCTTGGATGAAATGCTTTTCTAATTATATCTGATACTTTTAAGATTATATTCCCCTTCTTTCTATTTCAGTTTGTATTTCTCCTCACACCACAAGTAAATTTTGCAACCCCCTCTTTGCATTATTACAGGTCTGAATATTCTCTCGGTTTAAGTTTGTTTTTCTCCTCCCAAAAAAAATCATTTTTGCAACACCTTTTTTATTTTTACAGGTCTGAATATTCTCTTTGTTTCAGTTTGTATTTCTCCTCACACCACCACTTATTATTTGCAACCCCCTCTTTGTAATACAGGTCTGAATAATAAAAAAATGTGAATCATTTTGTAGCAAAAACTTTAAAATAACTTTTTTTAGATTAATTTTTTTAAAACTTCTTTCGGAATAGAAAATTTTAAAAATTTAATAGGGAACATATTTCATATAGGTTTCATTAACAAATATTTAGTACATAACGAGAAAAATAGAAATGAAAATGTCAAAAGAACTGTAAAACTGGTTACGGTCAATAGTACTCCTCGCCAGCGAAAGTCTTTGTTATTATTATTATTATGAAAACATTATGTGTCCTGCTATTTTGCGCAAGGAATTATATATATATATATATATATATATATATATATATATAAATATATATATATATATATTTATATAAATATTTATATTTATATATATATACATATATATATATATATATATATATATATATATATATATACTATTATATAAACGTCACTTTGTGTGTGTGAGTTCCTTTCCTTTAGGTCCAAAACAATCGAGCCAATCCTTTACAAATTTCCTACAAATGTAATTGATAAGTCTGACAGTGTTCTTTGATATGTTTTGTACAGAAATTAATGCGATAAGTATCGAAACTCGAAAACATCAGATCTTAAAAATCGTCTTTCTTTCTCATGGATGAAAATATTTTTTACAGGGGAATTTATGTACGTTACATTGGTCAAGGGAGATAATTTCCAGTAAATCAAGGGAGATAATTCCCAGTAAATCAAGGGAGATTCAATTATCTTAATATGATTTCTTCTAATAAAGCGTAAATCTTTTCATCTGGTCGTTTAGCTGAGTGGTAGAGTTTTCGACTACAGACCATATGGTGCAATATACAACCCCAAGGGTATCACACGGTTTTATTTTATTTTACTTACTAATGAATTCAATTCACGATAAAAGAAGAGGTACTATTTAAAATTACCAAAAAACATTTCTTCATTTCATATTTAAAAACAACACATAAATCAGAAGTGACATTTCAAGAGCATTTATCGTCAAAACCGGGATCTGATGAAGAAATTCATTATTATTATGTATTTTATTTTTTGCGAATTAGTCCTCCGGGCAAATTATTCCTCATAATATATAATATCCAATAGGGGATTTATTCTGCAATGACATGTACGCAATCTGCACGAGTAAAACTACTATTCTTAAGCGTATTGTATGACCGAGCAACGCTTAGACTCCAGGTAGAATATATATATATATATATATATATAACAGCAAATAGTTAATTAAACATGTTAAAAAAACACTTTGAAAAAGAGTTAAAAACATATTTATTCTGAAAAGGAAACACTTAATAAGTGGATAGTTCTTAATCCGCAGAGTTTCGAATAAATACTTACCTTCTAATCAGAGGGTGGGAATTAGCGAAATGCCGGATGGGATTTTTTATACAAAAGTATTTTATGAAACTGCAAGTAAGTCAAAGATCTTACTTGATAACAAAAGTGAAGCAGAGGGGAAATGGTTAAGAAAAAGCTGATTTCACGTGAATGGATAGTCTGGTGAAAGGTAAAGTATCCAATGACGGTAAAATCCAAAAAATGTAAAACCAAGAGAGTTAATTAAATTTCTATTCGCACAAGTAAAATCCAAGGAAATAGCGTAAATGGAAGATGGTCTAAAATAATCTAAAAGGCCGAAATCAGTGGAAAAATTTCACAAACATGTACAAGGAAAAGGGGGAAAAATTCCAATAATATTAATAAAAGAAAAATACGATCTGCTATTTTTATAAGCTCTATCTCCTATTTAATTTTATCGAGCGTTTACATCTGGTTGATATTACTTTATAAATATTAATTCTTTAATATTTATAATATAATTTAGTTTTACCATCTTGGATCATTTTGGTAAATTTAATTGTAATTTTTATTATATATATATATATATATATATATATATATATATATATATATATAATGCTATTATAATATATGCCAGCTCGAATTTTTAATGGTCTTACAAGTTGTCCAAGAGAAAATAGAAGACAGACGATGAAGGAACTCCGTTGGTGGGGGGCGGGGTTTCTGCATAATGAAACTTTGTAGCAAACCTGTGCCTTTCTGTGCACGTGAAGGAGGCAAATACAATCTGAACGAGTTCACAGTTTTAAAGGTTGACGCTGTCAGTGTGGGCTTGATTGACAAGCGTTTTGTGTAACCGAGTGCAAAGAGGTGAAAATGTCACGCCTCCTGAAAGCCAAATAGCATTTCATTTTGAACTTGTCAAATTCTATACATGCGTTTCTCCCTATCTCTCTTTGTCTGTGTCTTTCTTTCCCTCTCCTTCTCTCTCTTTCCATTGAGAAAGAGAGAAGAATTGGATAATAATTGTACTAGCAAACCGCTCGCCTTTCCCCGTCGTAAAATGCGCTTAAATATGATTTTTTTTATTAATGCAGATGTCTTATTTATTATGATATTATATTGGACTCAATAGATACTGATGATTTAAAAGGTTTGTAAAATATAAATATACTCGTGCGCCACCACCAAGAATCGAAACCAAAACCTTTATCTTACGGTTTACGTTTTTCTTTGACGTTTACTTGAGCTATAAAGACGTTTTCTGCAGGGATTAAAATTAAAATATAAACCAATAGCTATTACATTAAGCATGCATATTCGTAATGCCGTCGCTCCACATTCACCTATAAAATTCTCTTTATTTTAAATTTGGAAACTTTTGCACAGAGTTTTCCCGGTGGAAATCCAAATACAAAGTTTCGCATAGGTGCAAATACCCTATGTGCTAAAGTTCATATTTGTAGACGAAAGACTGACACATGAATTTCGTAGGCAAAGTTTAAAAACATATATATATATATATATATATATATATATATATATAAAAGTTAGCGTGTCTGTGTGTCTGTCTGTCTGTGTATATTTGCTACGCAAAACCTCTGTCTATTTTTAGTCTGCAGACTCGAAATTTTATATACAGGGTACTGAGATTTGGGAAAATCTATGTGTTCGATTTTCGGCCAGAAAGTTGGCTGTTAAGGGGTAAACGTTCAACAATTTGACCTTTGATAACTCTACCAAACTCCTACGACAATTTGAGGTCTAAACACTTGGAATTTTAGATATGGATTCCTTGGATATGGATCTGACTAAATAACTTGATAGGATCACATAACAATAAATGTTCAGCGCGTAACAAAAGGGGTCAAATTAAAAAAAAAATGTCCGCTTTGTTTTTCTCTCAACATACACCTCTAAACACACGGGCAAAGCCGGGCTGAAATGCTAGTCTATATATCTCTAAAAGTGAACGTGTCTGTGTGTCTGTGTGTTGATCTGTCTGTCTGTCTGTCTGTGTGTCTGTGTACATTTACCTACGAAATAACTCTGTCAATTTTTTGTCTACACACTCGAAATTTATTATATAGGGTACTGAGAATCAGGAAAATCTATGAGATCGGTGTTCGACCAGAAATTTGGCTGTTATGGGGTCAAAGTTCAACAATTTGTCATAATATGGGTCAAAGTTAAAAAAAAATCTTTTTTAAAAATAACAATTTTTAGTCTAGAGACTCGAACTTTGATATACAGAGTACTGAGATGTAGGAAAATCTCTGTTATCAGTTTTCGGCCAAGTTTAAGGGATCAAAGTTCAACAATTTGACCTTTGAAAACTCTACCAAACTCCTCCGACAATTTTGGGTCTAAATACTTGAAATTGTAGATATAGGTTCCTTGGACATGGATCTAACTTAATAAACTTGATTTGAGCTCAAAACAATAAATGCTAAGGGGTCATAATATGGGTCAAAGTTTAAAAAATTGACCGGCATTTTTTTGCTCAGCACACCCCTCCAAACACCAGGCAACGCCGAGCACCCATGCTAGTATATATATATATATATATATATATATATATATATATATATATATGTATATATAAGGTTTATGTATACTATAACCTTTGTACGCAAATATTACACAAGTATAAATTATGTGGAATATCTTCATGAATATATTTAGTTTACTAAAGGTGATAATCCTATAAGAAAACAGGAAAAAAACTAACAGGGAATTAATTAAAAATAAGATTTGGAAGAATATGCAAATCAGCCAGATCTTTTGCAGATGAAAGCAATTCCACTACTCACATATAACAAAATTGTATTTTCTTTTTAATATATAGAAAAAAAAGATTGCTATAAGAATAACAATACGCACCCACACACACACACACACAAAAAAACAACAAATTTATAAGATTATAGCTTGTTTTACACAGTTGAAACTGACACACTGTACAAGATGCTTGCGTTCCATCGACGCTCAAGGTAGTTTAGTCTGGTCACCGGTAATAAATTTCATGAGTCGACAATCAGCGACCTTCAATATTATCCGTCAATGTTAAATATAAAACGACTAATTCTATATTAATAATAAAAAAGATGGCGTTCGTATATGCTTTGCGGTGTTCAGGTTTCAGTAAGCAGCCCATGACATCATTAAGGATAGAAGGTTGTTATGATACCGATCAGAAAGATCCAAGAGACGACATACAAGCTGATTATATTCGACATTGCGTCAAACCTAATCACCCTAGTGGTTTATGTGCCTATCGTTTGATATCCTTTCTTACACCGGAGAGTTAGTTGCCGTGCCATAACAAGTTCAAGAAACGTTTACAGAAGAAACCTTCCCCGGCAAACGATCATATCATAATCTTAATGAACCTGCAAAGTAGCATGTCCTTTTCTAGCAGTTAAAATAAAATAAAAATATAAGCGAAAATACTTTACTAATATTAGAATTAATAACACGTTGAATAAAACAAAATAAATAAATAAATAATAGTAGTTGAGTCCTCTAACGTACTAGAACAATGTCCATACTAATTTTTCAACGAAGCCATCGGCGGCCGATGCATAAAATATTGTTGCAACGAACGGCTCGCTTCTATATTAGCTAGAGTCCAAAACAAGCCAGCGATCTAATAGGCTCACATGGTCAACCAAAGATTGTCGCCGCAATATTATAAAATTGTACTTTTAATAAGTACATTAATGAAACATAATTCCAGGAACCCATAAAAATGCAACTTTATTCATAGGTTAAGAATTACCTACTTTGAAATTTATTTTGTTTCTTCTAAATTATTTTAGCAGGTGCCCTAATTTGTTTTTTTGTCCTTTTTATTAAAAAAAATCACAAATTTTTCACCCCCTTACATTAGGATTTTGTTAAGATGACAGTCTTAGAGATTAATAGGTTGGGACATTGAAGAGCGGGCGGTTCTTTAAAGTTGAAATGCCAGCTTCCATCATTTTGTTTTAAATATAAGTTTTGCATAGTTTTCCATGTATTCATCAGCGTGGGGGGCAACTTTGATTTTTTTGTTTTTTTTGTTTTTATTGTCCCATATTTTTTTTAATTATAGACCTATGTTGTTTTTACTTAATTATCACTGAATAATCGGAAAAGAATAAACTGTTCACCTTGAACATATACGTCTTTCATAGACGAATACATGTGTACTCAAAATGTTTCCTTTCCATTAAGTGTAACAGCCTTCAATCCCCGCGCTATATCTTGTTTCACCGAATATTTATATGCAGTAGTTTAAGTGTAATGTAAACTGTTATCCCACGGTTTACCTCCATAATTCGAGTGTCATTTTATATATAAGGTTAATTCTTAATATCTCCTTTTTACTCAATGTTAATTATCCTTTTGGAGATAGATATACATAAAACCTGTCTCTAAAAAATCAGAAGAATATGATATGTCTACAATACAGTGAAAGTTTTGCTTTGAGATATACAGAGAGGTTTGTTTGTTGAACTCTTCCCACGTAACTGATGGATTCTCTTTAGTAATGTGTTTAGTAGTTTTTACCAATGTTGAAAAACAAAAACTATATATATTATGATTATAAATATGAGTGCAAATAATAAAAAAGGTTGTTAACAAGTGACAGCATGTAGATCTCACTTCGTTTTGCTGTTTGTTCTTGGTGGGTTTTGTAAGAAATCGAATAAACACCGCATAACTTTAAGCAAAGAAGATTCTACAACAAATTAAACAGATATTTTATAAAGTTGATAGCTAGTGTCACATATCGACTGGTAAACGTGTCATGTTTAATCCTCCTCACATCATCACATTTATATCTGTGATCATTGTCGCTTTGGGGAACCAGAAATAGTGGTTCAATTTTAATTTAAATGTCACTAAAACACCTTTTCTGGTTCTACGATGATTATTGTGGCACATGAGATGTTGAAAAATATGAATTTCTGATTGGCGTACTACAAATGATTAAATAATCAATCTTTTGATGCTGCAATGGAGAAAATTCATTCCACTAATAAATTTACCCGATACGTATTAATGTTTTATCTGTATATTCCGGCACATCAAACTGCGTTATGTACGTAAGCACAATATTTATATATGTCATTCTTAAATAAAATAGCTGGAAGTCCTCGATGAATACTTAATCATTAATGAGAATTGCTTGTTTACGGGAAATAGTACGATATGTTTTATTTTTATTTTAAAAAATCAATACGATTAAGATAAACATTTCTATCAATTCTATCTTTGTAAGCATAGTCATATTGTAGGAATCCAGGGATTGTAGCTTTAGTATTCGTTTCCTAGGTTTTTAGCAAAAGTTTATTCCAGAAATATACCGGGATTTTACGGAAGCGACCACGTAAACGTTGTTAATAGCATAATTGAAAGTAGTTTTTATGGAACAAATTAGAATTGAGATTGAAACACTCGGTTGGTTGGTTTCTCGCTTGCTTTTGTGTTACGTGGTAGGTGGTATTTTTAGAAGGTACTACTTATGCGTTTGTTACGTTAGTTCTTATTAGAGAGTCTTAGTGTGTTCCTGCGTGTGATTATATATCTTAGAATGTTCATGTTGTAAGCGATGGAGACATTGGTGAGAGATACAGACAGAGTACATATGAAGAGAGAGACAGTTCTGTATATATATATATATATATATATATATATATATATATATATATATATATAATAGACAGTGTACATGTTACTACAAGAAAAACAATTCAAAGAGAGGAGATTTATGAATATCTTGATAGATAGACCGAGAGATAGTGCGTATGATATTAACGTTTTAACAGTTGTGCATGTAATATAAACACGTTACCTTTCTCGTTGTAATGATGAACACAGAAGACGCAGATACACAAAGATGATGACGTCCTTTATTCATGACCGGTCATTGATTTCGCGTGAGGAATTCAAAGGTTCTTTACATGGTTATTTCTAAAACTCTCCTCGCTTCCAGAGGGTGCCGAGAATCGGTCTGAACCTCTCTGCACCTCTGATGTGACTGATCTTACTCTCTCTAACTTCGAACTCTTTCCTATATTGAGAACTCGTAACGTCATCGCATGATTAAACATGTGCTGATAAAGCACGTTGCATGACATGCATCACGTTGCCAAACTTGACATGACCCCGAGTTCAGTAACCTATTTCTCAAATAACATTTTACAAGATATGTTTACAATTCCAATTGACGATTAAATTCCTTATTTAAATTTTCACAGAAACAAATTTCATTATTACATTCCTTTTCCATATACAGATATGTAAGATAAACATTTGCAATTCCTTATTTCAATAACAGTCTGTATTTAACTTATGATTGGAATTTTAAATTCCGAATCTAGCTTCGCAAGATCGAATCCTGGACTATCCTATTTCATATTTACATTTAACTAATTCCTTTTGTTTTACTTACATGAAAAAGGACAGCCCCTTATCATGTAACATCCGTTTTACGGCATATACAACCTTTTTCAGGTTATTTAATGCTGAATCCAGTGATTTTGAGAAACATTTTTTAATAGATGTTTTTTTTTCAAATCGGTTTCTATTTAACTTATAGTTGGGACCCTAACAGGTACTACCACTCCAGGTCAGAGTGGACCTGAGAGCAATGGCAATTAAGGAGTGGCTCACCACCCCCCAAAGCCCGAAAGCTGGGAGCTCACTATCGGATATAGTTTACGGTCATATCCAGGACCTGGAACATTCTGTCTTCATCCGTGTCATAAACATTTAATCATCGTCACCTCCCTTCATCTTTTTTAATGTAGCAGGCTCCTCGATTTTTTTTTACCGTGGATTCATACATCATAGCAACATAAACACAGTAATATTATACATAATATATATTTAAATATATTACAATTCTAATTGGTTATTTTCAGTAAATTTCTATGTTCTGTTACATTTTCTTCAATGATAACTATTTTATGTGTTTTTATTATTTGATTCAGGCTTGCCATATGTAAATAGATAAACACCCCAGAAACCATACAATAGTAATGCGATAATTTCCAGTGCCAGTCACATCTCTATAAAAAATAAAAAAATAAAACAAATAAAACAACATTATAATGGAGAAGCCATTGATCGGATTAGATATGATATGATGCAGTGCCTGTTTTAAGTTACAATTTTTTTTCTTTGAGATTCTTTAAGTGCGTGTCAAACTTTATGGCAATCCGTTATCTGGAGCCTGAGATAAATTGTTTAAACAAATTCTAATTTAAACTGACGGCTCAATTTATTATAAAACAATTTAAAACAATCATGCTGCCGATTTTGCCCCCTGATTTTTGATAATAAAATTTAGAATGAAAATAATAGAAATTCTTCAACTTTGATGATTGATCTTTCTGTCCCACGATCAATTACTTTCATCCCGGCCGAATATTTGTGAAACGATTATAAAAAGCAAAGGATGTCCTAAAAAATGAAGTGCAATGAAAAATAGCTGATTTCTTTTATCACTTTATGTTTTTTTAATCATCGCTTATAAAACGTGATACATCTTTGCCATGTATGCAAGTTAGTGTTTTACATGATTTCATTTGCATAGAAAATACGAACATCCATATAACAGGCAATAATATATCACGTACTATCAACATATACACCGAAGGAACATATCTCCTTTTGACATCTTTAAGCGACATGTCCATATACATGTCTAGCTCAGATGACGTATAATTTCAGATAAAATATATTTTCTCTTCTATGGAAAAATCATTTGTATGAATGTATGTGTTTTTATGCTTAGCTAAAACTATAATAATACCAAAAAAAACATACAAGAATTTGTGATTTTTTGTCCATACCATTCGAATGCACTCAATGATATGGTTGACTCCAAACTAACAATAATAATTAAATTGGACACGATTACAACTAAATTATAATAATTAATTCTATAGTAATGTCTTGGATCAAGTTAAATAATTCCTGCGTATTCGTATTTAATTTTGAACCAAGAATGTCAATGAAAGAAAAAGCAGGTTTTTCATCGCGGGGGCAAGTTGAATATCAAATGTGGGAGGCTGTCTTAGGAACACACACAAGAAAGAACATTTGGAAATAAGTTATATACCATGCAATCCTTACATCCGCGTACTTAGAAAACACGGCTATCAAACCTTACATAATGATATGTAATAAGAAAGACAGATAAGCAATGTTAGTTGAAGTCAGTGTCACCAATGATGTTGGGTTAAAGATATTTGAGAAAGAAAAGATAACAAAATCTAAAGGTCTTATATACGACATGAAAAAGAGTTGAATCTTAGAAAGAAATCGATCGTTCTGGTAATTATGGGCTTAAATTAACGCGTAGAAATAAATTTCGAAACTACCTGCCAATTATACCCTGTCAGTGAAATGCAAGGAAGATTAAAATAATTGCCCTCTGAGCGACGGTTAAAAGTTTTTAAATATCTCACCTTTGAAACAAATGAAGTAACGTGTGAATATCTTGCATCCGGTAGGATGCATCATCCTCAGCTATTTCTTGTTAGACAGGATTGCATATCTAAAGTAATGGCAGAAACACTAGAGGATGACCTCAAATCAGTAGTGGAATGGGGACAAAAATGGATGGTAACGTTCAATGCCACCAAGACAAAACTGGTTTCATTCAATAATTACAGGAAACCTTCTCTACCACCTATAGCAATGGCCAACAACTCTTTAGCTGAGAGTACGTCTTTCAAGCTCCTTGGCCTAACGTTCACAGAAAACATGAGCTGGAACAATTACATCGAGGGCATTGCCAGGGCCGCTGCGAGGAAGGTGGGCTCTCTCTACCGTGCTAGAAAACTTCTAACACCCGAAAGTATCCTGTACCTCTATAAGGCCACTATTCGCCCATGTATGGAGTATTGCTGTCATATTTGGGCCGGTGCATCGGCTACTAGTCTCTCTCTCCTTGACAGGGTTCAAAAGAGAGTCGCAAATCTGATAGGCCCTAAACTGGCATCAAAACTTCAGCCTCTGTCCCATCGTCGAAACGTTGCATCCCTCTGCCTGTTCTACAAGTATTATAATGGTGAATGCTCTGAAGAACTGCAAGCACTTGTGCCCCCACGACGTGAACACCCTCGACAGACCCGACAAGCTGCAAAGACCCACCCCCACACGGTAGAGATCCCTAGATGTAAAAGATCGTTCTACTCCAGTAGTTTCTTCCCCAGAACTGCTAGACTTTGGAATTCCATTCCAGGTCACTGCTTCCCCAACTGTACTGACATGCATAAGTTCAAGTGCAACGTGAACCAACATCTCGCTGCCCTAATCCCTACATAGTGCCCCAGTAGATGTTTCCCCTGATAGTAGCCCCCTACACCAAAGTGGCAATGTGCCTTGTTTGGGGTGAAAATGTAATTAAAAAAAAAACTTATATGGGTAGGTTGCTGAGCCTTTATACTTCCGTGCTGGCTCATGGCACATAAATAAAGGGTGTTTTCTTTTATTTGTTTTTTTACAGCCACGACCGCTGTAAATGCAGGTACAGGCCGGTTCACTAAAAATGACGTTAGTACTGAAGGTCTAGCATTAAGATCCGTCAAACGGTAAAACCGTCAAGAGTGAAAATCTTACAAGAACGCATTAGAAATCAAAAACACATTAAAAAAAAGAAAACAATAATATTCAAATTATATTTAAACTTAAGATATGAAAAAGAGGGGAAAAAGAACTCAAAATGTAAAAGCCATGTGTATATGCGTTTATTGATATATTTGTAAGAAACATATCTGTTTATTAATTGCTGAAAATTTGCTTTTTACTCAAGAATAGAAAAGATTCTGATGTTATTTATATTCTGAAACTGAACTATGTTTAATGTAATTTCAAAACATATGCTTGTAAAATTACATGCGTTTGACGCCAAAGACAATCAAATTTTGCAAAACGTGAATTGGAATAAATTATCATCATTAAACAAATGAAAAGCAAAAGTTTAGTTATTTTTATTCCAACCAAAATGATTTTTTTAAAATCAAACAAACAATAAACATTTAAAAAATCAAAGCAAATAATAATTGTTCAAGAAATCAAAACGAACAAGAAATATTTTTAATTAAAACGAACGAGAACTATTATTTTGAAAATAAAACTAAAAATAAACAGTTTTTTAATACTCCGAACAGACGATAAATATTTTTATAATCGAGACGATAAATATTTACAAAAAAAAAAACGAACGATAAATAATTAAATATTAAATTTATTTGATTTCATTAGCTATATTTATTCGTATATAAATTTAGTTGAATTGAAATATTAATATTATCGATCGTGCAGTAAGTATTACAAAATGAATCATTTTTTTTTTGGAGATTTTAATTGCTGTGTTTCTACAACCTCTTTTCCGTGTTTTTCATCAAAATCTCAATATTGCATAATTTATGCTGATTAAACAAATATGCTTTAACTGAACTCATCAAATATTACTTTAAGTATAAAAAGAAGAAAAATTATTTAAAATAGAAACATTCTGAGTTGTTTCTGAGGAACAAAATTCTGCAAATACAACTTCGTTGTTTTATCGATTTTAAAGACAAAAAAATTGTTTCTTGAATTAAAAAGTAAACAAGATTCGGCTTATACTGGAATTGAACTTTATTTAATATTAAATTAAAACACAAAAATTAGATAAGTATAATTACATATACTATTACGTAATTATGTAGCATATTGGAGACAATGCAATACTACAACAAACACCGAATTATGAATTTATAGAGTAAAACACAATAATTGACCAGAAATTAAAATCGAACTTTGTAACGTAAACGATAGATATACAATTATGAAAATATAAGTTATATATAAACTTACTAGTGTAGAAGTATGTATTTTAAAATTTATCTTATAGAACATTTTTTTTAATAATTATATAAGTGGATTTCTTAAATAATAAAGTTATTACTTAAGTAATGTTCATATTCTCTACGTATGCGAGGAAAACGTTTAATTAATGAGTTTTGTAAGTGAAATAAAACTTATTAACCCATAAAAAGTAAATATGTTTGGTAATAAACATTGAAACACATTTTGTTCAAGGAGTTTTATAGATATATGCTAGCCATTGACTTATAATTTGAACGTGGATAAAAATTATTTTCATAAAATTAATTATAGAAAAAAAATTACTGACAGAAAATATAAACTTTGAACATATTGTTTAACCAAAAATTTGCAATGGATATAATGAATTAAAAATAATTTTACGACATCTGTCGTCATGTAACGGTCGGGACTTAATTATGTATTTCGCTTATTGATTTCTGGTTTCAGAATTAAAATTATCTTATCTATATGTAAATTTCATTATTTATTAAGAAACTTCATTAGAAAATAATCCAATAAAAATAAATATTTTAATAGATTAAAACGAAAAATAATTAATTATAAATCCTTATAGCCAAAACTGAAATTTTTTGTGGCATTATAAAAAAATATACGACTAAAAGAAGAGCAGTGAATCAATACGTTTACTGTACTATCATTGAAATGTATTGTAAAAAACTATTATGTAAAATCCATTGAAAATAAGTGCATTAGTAACTTGAAATAAATATCACCATAGATGAAGATAAAAAAATCACAGTAATTTTTCGTCTCATGTCCAAATGTAAAATAAAATAACTTATTTCTTTTTTTGGAATCCTTTGAGATTAGTTATTTGTGTATTTATGTATTTGCGGACTGTTATCATCATATTCATATTTGTTGTATCATCAGGTTTCGGCCAACTTTTCCTCTGGCCTTCTTCAGGAGATTAACCGCAACGAGATAGAAATGGTTAGTCTCGTATCTGTACTTCCAGGAATTACTGCCTTGCATAGCTGTTGTTGTCTCACCATGTTTTGGCTTATCGAAAAGGATTTCAATAAAAAATCATATATAATACCATTCGCTACGGACCCGACAATGGAAGACCAGATAAGAACGATAACTTGTATTTATAAGTAAAAATATCCAACTTTGACCGCCCTTGTGGCGTGTAGCGAAGTGAATAGAGGCCTTGGATCTTTACAGTTCCAGATGAGCATGTTCTGAAGATAATGGTTACAATCCTTCCCGAAGCATCCTAACCAATAGCATGCCATAGGATTAGTTGACTAAAACCTGGTGAGACGAGAACAACTATGGATAGCAGTAATTACTGGGGATAACATTACGAGACTCAGCATACTTATCCCATCTCAGTTAATCACCTGAAGAAGGCCAGAGGATGATTTGGCTGAAATGCGGTGAACCAACATCAATTATAGAGATTAGGATAACAGTCCGCAAATGACTAAATAAAGATACAGTCACTTTTAGACCAGTTTTTTTTAATGAATTTATCGGAAATTTATTTGAAAATTGAAACAGAAAATAATCATGTTTCGTATGAGTCAGTAGTACAGGATCATGTTCCTAGAACTTAACTGTGACCTGAGAAGGTCACATGGTTAGGATGAAGAGGTCTGCTTCTATTTATTTGTAAACGGTCGATTTTCAACTCACTTTGGTATTATACACACGTGCATACTAAAGTACATACACTCCGTTGTATTTCTATATATGCACTCATGTGATACTAGCCAGACTACAAGTGTCTTAATTTAGGTTATCTAACGAGAACCGTAGTGTCCGTGATATTATACTGTATATAAGTTGTGATTTAAAAAAAATATATTGGGGTCTATTTACTTGTGTCATGTATATGAACACGTTTGTAATAACGAGTTTCGCATAATTGCACTGTCACATATGAACCGTTTAAAAGTGTCTGGGTTAATATTAGTATTTGAAGAGAAAATGGTCACAAACAATTAAATAAGAAAAACGTAATATATAATCGAAGACAGTCCACAACGCATCGCCGAGAAGAAACGGACATAGAGAGCATTAAGCAATAAAAACGACAGGAAATCGAAAAAAAAATATATCTGTGTCATTGAAACCAAAACTGCAGATATTTGCAAAGGAAAACTAAGCGAAGTTAATAAAGAGAAAAACACAACGATGCTTCCCATAAGAAAGTACTAAAAATATATACACGAAAAAAAATGGATCACAAATAAACAGCTTACGACATAAAATACACATGGGTTAAAAATTGCAGACTGGAGATATAACAGTCATATTTAGAAATATAGCATTTTCCCCATTTTTTAACATTTATTTCTCGAGCGGCCATTGTGTAAACGATATTAAAGGCAATATAATTCTTCAATATCCTTTAATAAATCACGTCGAATTTCCAATAATAGACTCCACGGTGCGACTTACAATTTAAATAGTGTACACTCTCTAGGGATAACGAAAGACAGAAAATAATATTTACTATAAAATGTTGCTGCTGCTGAAGATGATTATAATGAACATTTTCATAAGTCTCATCGTCTTCTAATACGACGAAAATCCATTAAAACAAATAACGAAATTGAAACATATTATAATGAAGCCAATAGAGGTGAAACTTGAATAATATACTGTGTACTTCTGCACGTAGTAAACCACATTTCCTTGGTGTTACCTCGGCATATCCTGGGAGCTGACTTAAACCGAGCGCTGATTATATTTTAAAAGATAAAAATTGATACCGTATAGTAATATCAATGAAGAAAATGGAAATACAATAAATATAACTTGATCGCAAGTTTAATGATTAAATATTGTTTTTAAATTGCTGAAAACATATTTTTGCAAGTTTTTTTTTTTTTTAAACTGGGAATTGAACATTTTATTTTACAAGAAATGTTTGTTTCTATAAATTTTTGTGAGAACGTTATTCTTTTCCTGAGTACAGAAATACAGCAAAGCCTTGATTTTGTAAAGCTTCGTTTGTAAAGAAATCCTTGAAGAATATTCTGTATATTTTTTTTCATTTTTTTCCATTACTATTTAAACATGTTATTTTAATTTGTTTGTATGGGAGGATATTTTTCTTTTCGATTTCAATTTCTTTCTTCTGGACCAGTTTGCATACTTAAAACAATGTTCGATCGAATGGAGCGTAATTCCCGACATCTACAACCGAACACATTCATTCTAAGATGCCTTACA
Organism: Euprymna scolopes; assembly: GCF_053919585.1. Classification (NCBI taxonomy): domain Eukaryota; kingdom Metazoa; phylum Mollusca; class Cephalopoda; order Sepiida; family Sepiolidae; genus Euprymna; species Euprymna scolopes. Next base: position 99,330,977 of record NC_136506.1, read on the forward strand.
CCTTAAATGTGTTGGTTTTTGTTTTCTCTCAAGGAAAACTGCTATGGCGACTGTAGCATAGTTTCCTAGGTTTCTAAATTCATGTTGATGGTTTCACTTTATTTTGCTAAGTCAAACTTTTGGGTTCGATTAAAACTACTTTCACATCCACTTTATTACCTGTACTCTTCTGAGAATTTCTTTAATATATAAAAAAGAGAGGGAATTAGTAATTGGTTTCTCATTGGCTGTGCCTCTTTCCTTTGATCATCGCTCGGGATATTCCGGTGATTAATGTTAATTGCCGTGCTATGCTGGCCGTAACATCACAGAAACGCGGATCACTAAATGCAGAAGCATGATCATATACTTCAGAATTGTTTTAGATGAGAATTGACACGTTATCATATGTGTGTCATTTATACAGATATATAAATCTTGGTTATTCACAGGATTTCAGCTGGTGTAACATCCGACATTGTTAGGATAGATTTTTTTTTAATTAGAGCTCTACTAGTCAAATATTGGTTGTTTTCATATCTTCTAAGAATATGTTGTTGGGACTTCGCTATGTACAAGATATGAACTCTTCGAACTTTATGGCTTAACTGAGAGTCACGACTGGTGGTAAGCGTACTTCCATAGTTTGCCATCTTGGCGATACGTACGACGATTATATGCTCTGTGTATATGTTGTTTATTTATTTCAATATATTTGACCTTTCCTAACGCACCCCCTGTTTGTCTTTTCTTTATTGACCGGTTGAGTGTCACAACAACATGGCTCCGAGTAATTTGAAAATTCAAAGGGAATATCCTCAACAGTAAGCTGTTTTTTTTATAATTTATCTTGTCAGTGCACCAGTTATAATCTGGTGTTATATTCCTATGTATTTGTCCGCTCTAGTAGGACAATGTTCGACGCTGTATCAGTTTTTAATGTGATTGAAAATTAAGTTCAATAACAGAGAACTGTTTTAGTGCATGAATTAAAATAGCTTCAGTTTCAAAATAACTCTTAATCACTTAATTCGAACAAATACATAATCAGGCCAGATACGTCGATTTATTAATAGTGGCCTGTGTATATTTCCGTGTTGTTATTGTTAATGTACGTCATATTCACTTCCTTGTTCTTGTGGAGTCATTAGGCATTGAACTCTCACAAAACTCTGGCATATGAACCATCGTTATCTAATGCGGTTAACGTGAATGTCATTAATTAGCTATACAAATGCTAGTTTGAAGTCTTAAAAATATCAAATAAATGTGATCGTAATGTGTAGTCTTGATGTAAGAGCTGGTTGTTTGTTGATCTGGACTACAATCGAAAAACTGTTAAGAAATACGTCAATTGGACAAATAGGAAAAACTGAAATGTATGTAATTAAAGATATAAAAGTTGCATTTTTTTTTAAATAAAAATGCGTGCATTAAGAAATGAGTTGATGATTTTGCGACTCGACAACAAAAGATTGAGTCTAACAATTCTGCTGATGCAAGCGTCCTTTGGAAGGTACACTGATGTATGGATCGGCTGTTCGCTACTCTGTTTAGACATCCTGGCCACACACGCACGTCCGAAACTCTATATACATGTCACAATAAAATCTGATTCGTCAGCTCTAATGAGAATATGATAAAAGAAAGTGTTGGTTTCTATTACAAGCGTTGTGCAATTATTACACCTCCGTGTTTTAAAGATGCTTACTCATCGAAAAACGGATGTACTTTAAAATATTGCTTCTAATTAGAATAAAATTTAATTTGTGTTCTGTACCCGCACTTCTTGGAACTGAGATCTGACGAGAAAGCGCGTTGTTTTAATATAAATAAATCAGCGTCAAGGATTCTAGTGAAAATATTGTAAACTGCAATCTGGTAATATACAAAATTGTTTGTCATTTCGATTTCCTGTTTAATTGTTAAACAAAATAATACATTAAAATAAAAATTAATAAACACGAGTAGTGAAAATAATGGCATGAAATGCCAATAATCGTTGCTTTTTGGTTGACCCGAGCACAACCGGGCATATAAATTCGACCGTATTTTTAGCAGTCTTATTATCGTTGCTTTCCGGTCGTCTACATTTGGTTAATATCATTTTAGTTGTTTTACTTCAGACTTGTATCAAATGATACGTGCTACCGTAAAATTATCATTCTACTCTTGCTGGTTTTATACTTTCAACCCTTACTTACGGTGTTTGTTTTCAGTGTTTTGTTATTACTTTCAGTTGAGAAAGTGCAATGTTTTTGTTTTAGATTTCCTTGAGGAAATTAACTATGTAATCCGTGGTTATTGCTTCAGCAAACGATAAAATCCGACTGTGTCTTGTTGTAGATTTTCTAGAAATAAACAATCGTCTTTTATTTCGGCGTTAGAAATTCGTAGTAAGTGATGAGTTATGTACTATTTAAGGTAAAGATACCAAATACATCTAGCAGTGCTCGTAATTGTATATTCCATCTTCGCAGGAATACATCATGCTTTCAATATATGCCCCCCCCCGCGACAAGTCAAAAACAAGATCAGAATAGAAGTGAAATCTGTCTTAGAAAAATCTCTGAACACACCTATCAGCATTCCACTATAAGGCCCTATCATGCAATTTGTTATTAGGTAATTATTTTCTAAGACAATGTGTTAATTTGTAATTCGTATCGGATGTTCATAGTAATTATATAAATAAGATAGCAACGGATATTGCGAAAGGTTCAATTATTATGTTAATGCAAAATCATTGTAGTTTTTTGACGTTTAACTTCAAAAGTAAAAACAAAAACCGACATTATTACTGCACCATCCTAATAACTTGAAATTGGGTGTTTTGACTTTACGAAATAAATTACCTAATCTTCTGCATGTATTCATTGAAATGATTGCATGAAGAATGTCTTAGAAAACTACACGCGCCTATTTTCTGAGAATTAGAAAAAGAATTACAAGCACTCTCTCTCGCTTACATCCTGTTTAAGTAGCGTATTCTCGAAAAATGTTAATATCCCCGCAAGAGAAGTCAACGAAGGCACGTCTGAACATAATCATTAAACACACGTGTTGAATACACAAAAAGGGTGACATATGTATTTTGTGTGTTGTCTTCGGATGCGCTGGGAACCTACAAAATGAAAAATAAATACAATTCCACGTGACACGATTCTATTGTCTTAATGCTTACCACTAATAAATATGCTCGTAAAGAAGGCGATGCGACAGTACTCTGTTCACATCTGTTTATAATTCATCATGAATCGGCAAGATTAACACGGTTCTTAAACTATGTGTTACACAACGCTCGTATGACAAAGTGCTATAAACATCCGTAATTCTGCATATATACTCCATAAAGAAAACAAATTAAATCGACCATTTTTAATTGGCTGTTTATTTTTAAACAGGCACACAATTAAAAACCAATTAAGAAAAATATATTTATTGCAATATAAACAGTACCTTCTTTTCTTAAAACACGACCTTTGTAAGACATTGAAATAAGTCTAAAAGAAGCAATACCACACGTTTAACAATATTCTACTGGACTTAAAAAATAGGTATTTGGTCTTTGTTTCGAATAAAATAAATATATGTGCTAAGATTATAATAGCAAAATGATACTGTCTATGTACTATGAACATCCCTAAAAAAGTTCCTCAATTTTTCTGTCTGATAATGGCATGAATTCAACTTTTAATTTATCTTAAAACATGATTGCTAAATTAAAATATATATTTTCGTTGTTCTTACTGATTATTCATACAGTAATTGCAAGGAACATCATCATCATCTCTCTCTCTCTCTCTCTCTCTCTATATATATATATATATATATATATATATATATATACATATATATATATATATATGTATATATATATATATATATATATATATATATATATATATGGTCATCCACATACAGTACTGTTTCAATGTGTCATAGCTAATCAGTATAGCTAGACAAGCAACTACGTCAAGCCAGGATCGAAACCCGCCCGCCTAAACGACGGTCGGAGCTTCTGTGGGCAGTGAATTTATAATGTTCTGACATTATCTAAATACCAAGCTCAATTTACTTACACAAAGAGCATCGCTTTATACACTAATGCCATTTTGTATATCACTTCCCAATATGCTCAACCCAAAATAGGGAGCATTATAGTCATTCGCATACAGTACTGTCTCGCGGTTTCACAGCTCATCAGTTCGGCTAGACAAGCAACTAACTCAACCCAGGATTGAAACCCGCCCGAACGACAATCGGAGCTTTGAACCATTGCGCTATTCGGCTGCTGCTGTGTATACATATACTTGCAATATGTATGCACTTATTCATACTACTAATAAGCATGTATATATATATATATTATATATATATATAATTATATATATATATATATATAATTATATATATATATATATATAAATACTTCAACTATGTATATATATATATACATAGTTCAACTAAGTATATATATATATATATATATATATATACACATAGTTCAACTAAGTATATATATACATATATATATATATATCGGGTTTATATACGCAGCATTCTTTACTTTAAGCAAACATAGTAAATACAATAAAATTATACATTTTGTTTCTCCTATTAAAAATGTTATGCTTTTTTAAATCTTTCCATTTTAAAATTAAAAACTTACAAAAATGTTCTGAGCGTTATTTCGTAATTCCCCCACATTTCCATATGTCGCCTTCGTTATAATTCATAAAAAGTGTGATGATTCGAAACTATTTCAATAAAGATCGAGAGTATTATTATATTAGTAATTCATACTAATGTTTCCAACTTAGATGTTACTCTTACCATGTCTCGGCCCATGTATTCTCAACATTTTGTTGGATATATTTCGTCGAACTCGCGAGCGATTATTTTCAAATCGAGAATATACATAGATGCCAAATTGATATCAGTATCTCTTCTTTCTATTTATACACTGTAAACGATTATACCTCTTCGAAAAAAAATGCTTACAGCTTTGCAAACGCACACACCACATGTAAATTAAATACTGTCAGGCTACTAGCAACCATCTCTGGCCATTTTTCAAATCACCGTTTATGAAATAACCTTGTATTAATTGAGACGAGAACCAAATTCCACATGGTTAATGTAGTAACACAAGTTTCACTCGCTTATCTTTTTCTTTTCTCTCAGCAACGTAATCGGGAACCTCTTTACAATAAACGCAACTTTAACAAGAACGCAAACGCATTTTGTTAATTTTTTTTTTATCCCATACATTTAAGATTAACTTAAATGTTAGCATACGCATTTTGGAATTCAGGAATAATAATGTAAGCGGTTTCCAAACAATTAAAAAGCATTTGCAAGAATCACACGCAATGTCGTCGTCCAATAACGAATAAATTAGTGTGAACTTAATAGGATTTATTTTTAAATCTGGCTTCCTGTCATGTATGGTAAATGCAAAACGTGTAGCATTATTCCATACTGGACAAGGTAATAAATAAATAGTTGGCAAAAGTACAACAGAATATGTAAGAAAAACTTCTAAGAAGAAAAAAATTATGACTTTATTCTAGATGTAAAATTTTAACAAAGCGTGCATCACAGTAAATTTAAAAATGTACCAGAAAACAAACGAATAAAAATTCCGTTTTATTTTTTGTCCAATTTCGATTGAGGCTACAACGGGTTGGTCCCTAAATAACGTTAAGAGTATGTTTGAAAAATATCGGTTTCAATATCCTCGGTATTATTTAAAGCTCATGATAAACCGTAAAAGTGCAAATATGTGGAAGCCAATACGAATAAAACTACAGTATTGCAGAGAAATATACTGCGCATTCAAACAGTCATATCGATTAGACTTAGTATGTTTACGGTAAAGTGTAAATACGTGTACTTCATGATAGCAACACGATAAATGATTTCAGGACACAAACACGTACAGAGTATTCACTACAGAGGTTTACAAAACATATTTTGTAAGAAACGCGTGGTGCTGATTGAGGTTGTGACTGAGTGTTCCTCAATGAATGAATCCAAATCCGTTGTCATCATATATAAAAATTCAAGTATTAAGAAAGCGCCGATGCATAATCGATACATTATTTCATTGTAAAGGCATTACTTAACCGATATATGCTTTCATAGATACTGTACCGTGCTATGAGATCGTTGTGGCGATGTAAAATGACAAGAACGGGGATGCATCTTTCACAGTAGACAGGGAAGAAATGACACCGTTTTCCGCTTTAGAAGAAAGAGAAAAGATATATTTGAAACAAACACAGGATTTAAAATTCTGTTGCTGAATGTTATAGACATGGTTTTACTTATTTGTATTAAATCGATCATTTGGACTGCTACACTCGTCTTGATATTTTTACCACGTTTTGATCGATGGAATCTCTAGTTAGAGTCTGTTGCGTAAATGAGAAAGTTCCAGGTAAAATTCAAGCGTTAGGCACTCTTTTGTGGAGGCTAATTTTTTTTAAATAACCCCCCCTTGTCCACTCGCCACACTGTTGCATAACCGTGGCTGTTTTACAAATAATGTAATGGAATGTGTCCCGCAGTGTACACATCCCCGACAAAACCGCTTACCATCAAAATCTCACCCCTTTCAATGTTGTGGTCCCCAAATGGCATAAAGCTTTTCTACTCTTTCTACAATGAGAGACTCCCAAATGTTACTAAATTCCCGCCTTGGTCTGCTTATGGTAAACACGTAAACTTTCGGCGATGAGGAGAGAAGTAATCCAACAGTTGATATTTACTAGAATTGCTTCCGCTTTGTCAACCAATAGTTTTTCTAACAAATTAGAGCCAAGCACCCAGTAGTAGAGATTGCCTCATAGAAATACGAAAATATGTACGAAGCTAGTAACTTTTTTCTTTTTTCTATTCATAACAACAACAGACTTGCTTAGCAAAGACCGGAAGCAAATCCGACCGAAACGTTGCACAACTAACATTTCAGATACGAACTATAGTCCGATCAGTGCAAGTAATAAACATGTCTATTTTATTTAAAACTGCTGCCTATATATATATATATATATATATATATATATATATATATACATATATACACCCACACACCCACCCACACACACATATATATGGGTGCACACACACACACGCATATATATATATATATCTATATAAATATATATATATACTCTTCAGAATAGTTTTTATTTAACAATCAGTTGTTATGGAAACGTGAGATTGTAGGTTTACAAAATATTACTGGCAGTAATATTCTATAAGTTATCCCATCTAAACAAGAATTGCTCGATATGCAAGATAGAGCAAATAAATTAAATTGTAATTCAATGAATTTCCAAAAAACTCTCATTGAAATGAAATGAAGTGGTTGAGTTTCATATCAAAGAATTTTTATTATTCTAAGCAAGACAAAGAATGCTTCAGAAAATTTATCTCTTTAACCTATAGTGTTTCGATGTCTACCATCTCATAAGAGGAGAGAAAATATTAGCTAATAGATATAAAGGTATGCACCCTATTTGCTAATGTCAGTGAGACATGGAAAGTCAAAGTGGAAATAATGCATTTATCAGAAGTCCTGTAGCAAGAGGATTTGTAGAAAAAGGATATGAATGTTTTTGTAGATCCAACTTGCTTGGTAAAATCCATGTTATACGTTCTCTACATCCGTTTGGTAATAATGTCCAAGCTATATATTGGGCAATCCGCATAGCTGTGTAGATATCCGAATATCGGGCAAGTGCTTGTTTAAATTTAATTATATATATATATATATATATATATATATATTCCACCAAAAAACTCTGCTAAAAAGTTGCTAATATGATTTCCAATCATCTGAAATATCAGCAAAGGGGGGCTTGATTCCAAACTTTTTAAATTATTCTCAATTTATTTGTGGAATTAAACTAATTGATAAAAATCACTATGTCTGTTTGTTTGACTGTGTGTGTGTCTGTCTGTCTGTCTTTGTATTTTCAAACTCGGTCTATTTCGAGACTAAAAGTTGCAGATTTGCGGTAGGAACCTCGGGTCTAAGAATTAAAGCATAAAACAACTCCTATTACATAACGCATATTCGTAAAGCCGCTTTTTCACTTTCACCTAACATATATCATATTTTAATTGTCAAACTTTTGCTCTGAACCCAAATATATTTTTATGAGTTCGAATACCCTACATATATATATATATATATATATATATATATGTATATATATATATGTATATATATATATATATATATATATATATATATATATATATTAAAAACTGAAAAGCTGTATTTTGGTCAGCGAAAATGAGTTGAAATTTAATTTAAGCTAAGTTTTTGTTTATGACATTCGAATGTCTATATTGGCTTTTATACGCAAAATTTTATCACCAATGTGACACTTTTTATTTATTGCCTTTGTTCCGTTCCCTGCTTTTCTCTTTGTTCCGGAACACTGAACGGCTATTTCTAGTATGTAAAATGTTTACTTTATGCGACTAGGCTAATGGGTTTACTTATAAGATTCTTTTGAATGTATTTCTATTTTCCGATTGGTCAATCAATGTAGGTTTTCGGCGCAGACACATCTGAGTAGTCACTGTTTACGTGAAAATATAAAACATTGTTATATTACAACAATTACACACAGATTTGATGATTGACAGCTAATCATGTGACTATATTTGGTGCATAAGCACTTATTAACCTTTTACACTCAAGTCAGCCATAATTGATTTTTTGATTCATGTGCACTTTTAAAATATAAACTTAAATCAGTCCCATGCTCTATAGTCTGTCACCGATTAATCTTACCTTTGTAGGATAAATTAAAATAACCTTTCAAAACACATTTTTTTGAAAATGTAAATTTCAGTATCTTTTTTTTCTGTGCAAATTATATGAATATTCCTTTCATAAGCAAAGTTAAAACTTCATTACCAAAATCAAATAAATACATGTCTAAACCTCCCGTAGTAGACTATGTATTATTGTTTGTTTTCAATGAATGTATTATATTACATTTAAATGTACGAATCCCCTTAATCCTATTAAATGAGTAAAATAATGTATGTACATCATTCGTTCATTTAAATGTAATATAATACATCTAGGCAGGAGCTGATAGAAAGGACTTGTCCTGCCTTGATAGAGTTCAAAATAGACTTCGTAGCCCCGTAGGAGATGTCCTTTTCTCTTCCCTGCAACGTCTATCTCACAGAAGAGATGTTGCGAGTTTGTCTCTGATGTATCGTTATTTTCATGGAAAGTGTTCGACTGAGCTTCAGTCTATGGTTCCCCCCACGCGAAACTTTCACTAGAAACACTCGTCTAGCTGAAAACACTATCAATAATTCCCCCATTCTTTATCTGTGCCTAAACCTAAACGTAGATTTCATGAACAATGGTTCTTTCTTAGAACTGCACGCCTGTGGAATTGTCTACCGTTTTCCTGCTTTTCGACTGACTACAGTATGGTTGTCTTCAAATCTAACGTAAATAAGTTCTTAATGAGCCGTTCCATATAAGTTATCAAATTTACCGAATTTTCATTACTAATGATCACTATATTGTCCAATTTCTACTATACACTCTTTACACCTTATCCACGAGTTGCCTCTTGGCCTTGATAATGTGGTGATGCCTGTGTATAAAACAAAAACAAAAGAAAACAATAATTATAAACATCGTCGTGTGATAGTTGTTTCAGCTTCCGAGAAGCACCAAACACGTTATTGTTTTACTTTTTTTTTTTCTTTCATCTCAAGCAAAACATATTGCAATTTTAAATTGAAGGGGCTACTAGTTGGTGTCGTGTGGGGTTAACTTGAGCAGCCTGATATCTGTTCACATTTTATATTAACTTCTGCGAGGTCGTGCAATCAGAGAATCATGAAATAGTGAGCCGATTTCATATGTAACAGTTCGGCGAGGTTTGTTGCTTGTTGGATTATTTTGGATTATCTACGGTGTGGGAATACACGTGCTTTGAATTTATTACAGCATATTCTATAAAGGTATTTGTAAAACAAACGCAGATATCTAACATTGCAGCGATGAGAAAGAGTTGAAGCTAACACGTATTGATGAATCTATTAAATTTGAAACTCTTTTGGGGGCAATGTCCAAATTCAGAGATTAGTTGCATATGAACTGGTCCAGATGTGGAAACAATATTCACTGCATTGGCAAATTGTAGCTTTATAAATATATTAGACACTCTTTGGGGTAATACATTTTCTATCCGCTTAGAAGAAATCTTCTCTTGAGCAGCTTTGAAAATATGCCCCATGTATTTGAGTATCCTGTAAATGTTAGTCTGAAGAGTTTGAAGCATTGGCTCTCCTGTGAGGTATTTGTATTATTCCAGCACAAGATTTCTTCCATGACATATAGTGAGGGAATCAGCATATTTGCATTTGCATAACTGATATATACTATAATTTAGAATTATGTAGCTAACGAAAGCTAAAAACTAGTTGCATATTAGAAAACAAACATCACTTATATAATAAATAGGAGATACAAGCTGTATATCTGTTGATTATTTAATAATTTCTTAATATATTCAGATTTTAGAACCGATTATAAATAGTGTCTTTTAAATGATTTTTAAAGTGCCTGGATATCGACTTTAAAAAAGGGTCAGAAACTTGACATATTGACCAAAAAAAAACTTCTAAAAATTCGTTATCTTTCTTTTGTATAAACGTTTATATTTTACCTCATCGGATTATTTGCTTACGATTTTCTGCTATTTAAGTTGTGTTACTATTCCAAAAAAAGAAAAAAAAGGAATATTGTATGTTGATAAAACATGTGTTTATGATAGAGACAAATAATGATCAAGCCTAGAAATTATCTGATAAGTGCTATTCAGACTTTATACCGAAAAGAATACAGGCACTATTATGTATTTCGACCTTAATAGAGTCACAAACACGGAATCGACTTGTTAGAAGTGTTTGAATGAGCCTCTCTCGATGATGATATACTATGTGGATTAATAAAATCTAAATTTCTCTGATCATTTAAACAAGTCACATATTGATTGCTTATCTATTACATCCCAAGTACGGTATTTAAAATATGTGACGCCAACTATGAAAATAAATAACGAATTTATCGATCACGACATATATATTGACAGTGATATTCATTTGTCACTATAACTTTATAATAAATAAAATTAAAGCGAAAGCAAAGATTCCCGATGGAAGATCATGGTAGCATGCTTAAAGTGTTTGATATTATATTTTATATGCCGTTTCGTTTAGGAATCTCCATCCACCTTGCAAATAATTACACCGTCATTAGTGAAACAATTCTGACGAATGCAGTTACCATCTAGTAATGGAAATACTATATTGCTTGATTAAATACGAAGAGATTAAAAAATAGATACTAAGCAACGCAATGCGCCCGTGATTTGCTACACGAAGACACATTGCCAAACCAACTGTATAGGAGAAAATGCTGTTTATATCAATAATAAATTGACGAAAACCTAAAACAACAAATTTCCGCGGCTAACATATAATAATGTACGTGTTTAAATTATATATTTTTTTTTTATTCCGGAAAAATTAATTTTCATTTTCTGAGATAAACATCGAAAAACATAAGTAAATATTGATACAAATGTTTAGATACAATTGGCAAAAGACTTAAAAAGATCTAACTATTAGTTCTTTATAGTTCTGCAAATATCCCAATTTGGCACAAATATTGCAAAAATATTTTGTCTATTTCTACATATGTATGTATGATACACACGCCCACACACACACACACACACACACACACACACACACATATATATATATATATATATATATATATATATAAAGAACAAGTAGATAACAAAAAATGTTAAAACACTTTGAAAAAGAGTCAAACACATATCTTATTTTAAAAAGAGAGAACAAAATAACTGAATAGTCTTTACGCCGCGGAGTTTACAATAAATACTTTCCCTCTCATCAGAGGCTATGAATTAGCATTATTCGGGATCGGATTTTGCTTGCAAAAGTATTTTGTATATACATATATATATATATTTGAAATTTGTGTTTACATAAGCAGTAGCCTGTTGCTACACAATCATGAGCATGTTTCGCTCTACTTGTATTTACTAACTAGACACCTCTTCAGGTAACAACACTTATTTTCGAAAACGGAATTCTAAATGAAGAGCGGAAATTTACATTCAGTAAAATAAGGGTTTTTTTAAACGGGTCATGATGGTGTAGGATTTGCAAGTGGCGAGGTCTTTCTAAGCTTTAATAGTATCTTGATTAATTACAGAGGTTGTGAGACATTTTTTCTTAAGGGGGCATTTAGATTTATTATTTATTTATTTTTCCCAAGTATATAAGTATATTAAATTGAAATAAACATAAAAAAGGGAATTTTATGACACATTGACCCTCGAAGGCCCCACACAGATAAACAAGTCTCATGCTTGTTGAAGTTAACGTCTGTGTAGCTCTAGCTTTAGAACCCAATCCCCTCAACCCACTAACCCGAAAAACTCTAACCGCAAAAGAAAAATGAATAAAGACACCGATAATAAGTAAATAAACAAATACGAAACTAAATAAACTAACAGATTCGCACCCAATTTAACCTTGTTCTCCGCGAAGCTGAATCTTCACCCTCATGACCCGTTTTTGCTGAATATTAATTTGCTCTTCATTTAGAATTTTGTTTTCGAAAATAAGTGCTGTTGCCTGAAGCAGACTCTAGTTAGTAAATACTAGTAGAGCGAAACATGTTCATGACTGTGTAGCAACAAAAACTTCTTATGTAAAGATAAATTTAAAATGTAACTTGCTCTACTTCTGTATTAAGCACTCTTGTATAAACCTCGTTATATTTCACTGGTTACCCTACCTTTGAAAAATTGCAACCTCAACTTATATATATATATATATATATATATATATATATATATATATATATATATATATATATATATATATATATATATATAGTGTGTATCACCCCTCACATTTCTTCCAATATTTTAGTATATCTATTCATTGAACAACATTGAAAAATTATTCTTGGACACAATGAAAAGTAGTTTGTCTGCAGAATATATATATATAGGGTTAGTTTTTTCCACAAATAACTTAAAATATAGCCATTAAAAGCTGAATTCCTAGCAAGAAAGTGAGTAGACCCCTCTATATTTCAACTCTGAATATTTTGTGTGGCTACCATCATTATCCAAAACTGCCTTTAGTCTGCTGGCCATGGAGTTCATCAGAACTTCACACGTAGACACCGGAATGCCTTCTCACTTTTCAATTACGACGTCGCTTTAACATATAGTGTAATTCTTAATAAACACCATGCTCTTTATTATTTGACAAGTATTGGAAAGGGAGGACAAAAAAGTTCTTGCGCCAATGCATCTTTTTTTCTCTTTTGGAGGCTCCTACCGACATTCCTGGGGTAACGCCATAAGACTCGTATCTTATCGAAAACATAAAAATATCGCTTTGGTAGTTTTTTTTAAATTTTTATTTTTATACGTTTATGATACTTATTAATTGATACAACATATACAGGGTGTATCCATTATGTTATTTAACCTCTGTATGTATTATATGAATGTCTGTTCGGAACAGGTCTGTTCGTCCGGTGTGTGCATTTCTCTCAAATGCGATGTTGCGAGTTTGTCTTTGCTTTTTCGTTATTTTAATGGAAGTGTTCGACTGAGCTTCAATCTATGCCCCCAACTTTTACAAGAAACACTGGTCTCTCACTTTTTATATCTGCCTAAATCTAAACGTACATTCCATGAACAATGTTTCTTTCTTAGAACTGCACGCTTGTGGAACTGTCTTCCGTTTTGCTTCTTTCCAGATGACTAAAATATGGCCGTCTCTAAGTCTAACGTAAACAAGTTCTTAATGAGCCGTTCCACTTAGGTTAACAAATTTAACGGATTTCCATTACTAACGATTATTTTCCAATTGACTACTATACACTCTATAATCCTTATCCTCGAGTGGCCTCTGGACCTTGATAAGTCGTGATGCTTGTGTAAAATAACACATCCTCTCATACTCATACTCACTCTCTGTATATTTTTATATCTACCAACACAACAATTAAACGTTACTATTTTTAAATATGTGTAATTTGCTTGTCAATTATATTTTTGTCGCAAAATGAATATGGAGACATACTGTTAGATGTTCTTTAATATTCAATATACACATCACTATGTGCATTTATTTTCGTAAACCGTTTAATATATAATAGACCGCTTGCATATTTTTATATGTCGAGTGATAATGTTGTGTGCATCCGTCATAGACCGTACATGTTATACAGTTCATTTGAAACGATAAACATATGCCTAGTTGTTCATAGACAAGGTTACACAGCAGTTTCTATCTATAATATAAATCTCACTTGTGGTTCAAATGTATGTATGTACGCTTTAATGTCTCGCAAAAATAATGGCAGAGGTGGCTGATTCTAACAAAATAGGTATTAATTTTAGAGCTTGACGTCTCGAACAACAAATATCGAAAACTTGACCGAAAACATTAATTCCTTCACCCTAAACTCGGCCGTCTTGAGCAAGGAGGAATCGATTTTTTCGCCCACATTTTGATAAATCATCGTCACCGTTAGATTGACTTCGGGTTATTTCGAACGTTTTTGATCTCGGTCGTGCAATGGACACATCGGCGAAAACGTCAGATTTTCTTTTACTTTCTTTCCCGCATTCGCGTCCCAAGTTCGAGCCAGCCTGCCTGCCTACTACCATTTTTTTTTAACATCTCTCTTCACCCTGGCTGCGTACTGTTGTTTTTATTTCCTCCCTACGCTACTACCAGGTTAACACACCTGTCCACATTCACGGGTTCGATCCTACCTGCCTACTAGCACTTTTTTTCATTCAATACAGCCCAAACACCCGGGCAACGCCGGGCACCGAGGCTAGTATTTATATATAACCCCATTTATTCTGTGGTCCCGGCCGGACAGTTTTAAAGATTACAACGTTATGTACACATGTTGGCTATCTTGGAATATGCCGCGTCCTATGATCAGAGGAGAGACTATATCATCTTCCAACATGGCTCTGGTCTAGACTCTTTGATGTCTTCTCGTCAACGTCCATGTTTCAACTTACTAATTTCCTTGAATATATTTAAATTAATTCTTTATTTTTACGTGATTCTTCTACACCAAGAGCTAACAAATGACTTTGCTTTCACGTTTTCACTCGCTAAATTCATTGTTAGTACCTAGATGTGAAAACCTATTTTGTTTATGTCCACTACATCCCAAAAATTATAAATATTATTTATCCTTGTAACACGATCTAATCTTATACGGATTATCATAATAATATGCTTTCCAAAAGATAACTTCTTTTAATAAACATCCGATTTTTTATTATTATAATAATAATAATAATAATAATAATAATAATAATAATAATAATAATAATAATAATAATAATAATAATAACAATAATAATAATATTAATAATATTAATAATAATAATAATAATAATAATAATAATAATAATAATAAGCGATATTACAATCGGCTATTAGCACAGACACTTTGACGTCTTCTGAGAGGCTTATATAAAACAACATTAACCGCCCTTTCTTGTGAATAACAACGATCGAATCATCTCATAGAAAACTAAATAGTGGGATAAAGCCCTTCATTCAACAAGAATTGCTAGGAAAGTAAGTATATGCGAATCCCAAGAGGTTTGGACAAATAAAGGCGAATGCTGTTGAATGTATAGAATGCTCGAATGCGCCGTTTGAAATACTAAAGAGTCCTCCTAAAGCTTTTTCGTGTATTTAGACTTATACATTTCCCAAACCAGTACGATAGCTTTTTCGTGTATTTAGACTTATACATTTCCCAAACCAGTACGATAGATTCAACGCGCGCGGGAGAACAGCATGTTTGTGTATGTATTAATAAAAAACCACAATACCTCAATAAATTAGGATGCATGGGAATATGCATAACGTAATAGAAGAGGCGTTCCTAAATTAAACTCTATATGTTTTAAACTACCGAATATGAAGACCTACGAAAGCAGGAGTAATGCTTTGTAATGAACGACTTTTTAGTGCTTCATTCATTTAAGTTACCGTTCTAAATGCACTTTGATAACAATGTACAATAGCTGCGCATAGACATCAGGAATTTGCTTTGTAATACAATATCTGTTGCAAAAGTTAAGTTTCACTTGGTTTAATTAAAAAAGCTAAAGAGTTTCGAAAACGCGAGTGAAATTATAAAAACGATGGACTCTTCGTGTTCCAGAATTTATTTTACAACATAGTCATCATTTTCTGTGCAGTTTTGCCAGGCATCAAATGAAGCACCTTAGCTTCTGATACAAAGGGAGTTCCATAGAGTGTACCACTGTTAATATCTACAACATACAGATAGAACTTTCAAGTCATGATTGCATTAGTTCCGCCATTATAACTAAGAGATTTTAAATCATCTCTGATGTTATCTTTCGACATAAAAATAGGAGCTCTTACTTTTAGACCTTGTAGTTCAAAATTAGTAAAACTACAAGTCATATTTACGCATGTAAACTTAAGTAGCATTGGCGATACGTCTTCGTGACCTATGTTGTAACATACACACGAAGCACTTAACAAATGAAATCGGTAGCTTGAATTGACCGACTATATAGTTGAGTAGATTTGGGAAGTGTAATCTTTGATATTAGCAAGGATTTAAACCTAGCAGACCTATTGTTCACTAATTGTTCACTTTATTAATTTCTAAAACATCCTTGCAGTATTGACCTTAAAATTTCGCAATAAGCGATAGAGATACTGAATGGATAAATAAAATATAAATAATAACAAAGTATACTGCTTATTACCTGGGAGTCACCGATATGAAAGCCTGGAGGCTACTGCGGGATAGGGAATAATAAGTGTTACGTAGATAGTGAAAGAATCCTATGATAATCAGTGATGGGTGAACTTCAGTAGAGTTTAATTATTTACAAGGCTGGATTAGCAAGAACTTATTTGCATTAGAATTGGAAACTAGTATGTTATAGATAACTGGGAAGCAACTCTGATGTATGGTTTATCTGAGACAAACAGTTTTGAAAGAATCTACGCCCATCAAATTTTCGTTAAGTTTGAGACACGGAGTGAAGAACGTCGTTTACAGTGGTAGAGAGATGAGTATTTGTTGCGAAAGTTTTACAACAGGAAACTGTAAATTTTATCTCAGTCAAACGCCTACCATAAAAGTTACAATAGATCAAATATAGACTTGTAATGCCTCTTAGTAAACAAGGATGAACAAAGGAGGCGAAAAGATATTTACCCACTAGATTTCAAATATTGTTTTGTACCCTGTCAAGGCAGGAAAAAAGTACTTGTAGGAGTTCCATCCCAGATATAGTAAATCGTATTCCATCTCAGGACCTATTTAACTCTTGGACGGTTAGAGGATCAACAATTACATGCTTTATGGAAAGGTTATCTCACTGGTTTTCGCTACGGATCTGATGATTCGGCGTAAAAATTTTTCTGCTGCAAACACGGCATATTGTTACTTGGAACGTAAGAAAGCTACTATTTCGGATCGTGTTTATCAGGATACGGTTGGGTGCTTAACAGCAAGAGGTTTGTTTACGTCATTACATGTTAAAAAGTTAGGTGAGATCGAGAAGTTGAGCAAAGTTAGATGCAAACCAAAGATGTCTTATCCATTTAAACTTGGACCAATTTGGGATTTAAACATTGATGGTGAAAAAACAAAACAAAAAGTTCGATTTTGGGTGCATTAATCATTTTTACCGCATTGTATTACACGCTCCATGTTGAAGGATAGATACTCAGAAAGATTACGATCGTTCTAACCTTTGAATTGTGGGGATAGATGGTAATTTGGACTGCATAGAAATCGATGAATAATATTTTACCATGATGCTGACAAGTTGTAAATATTTTCATGAGAATTGAAACCTGATTCGTACCGCACAACTCTGCACCATTTACACTATAATATGCATATTTTATTGAATCGTTTCCATTATCGTTTTAACTATAACTTGTCCTTGGATTTCCTTCTTCATAATCGCAAAGCGTGACCAGGTTCCAAAATGTCTTCTTTGCAGAAGGATATCTTGCCCGTAAAACAAATTGACAATAATCCATAGGATCATGATAAGCTGATCTCTTGACTGCAGCAGAGTTAATTCCCGCTCGAATAAGATTTGTATTCAGTTCTTCAACGGTCAGTTTTTCCAATACCCGTGTGTTTTTCACTATTGCCGCCAAAAAAGACATGTGTTTTTCCAGTGTGCGTACTAGATGACCAAACGTTTTAAGTGAATCATGGTTTGAAATAGTTAAAGAGGTGGCACTTGCACTAGAAGGATTTAATATATAGCACCATTTTCTTTATTCCATTAAATCTATTAATATGGATGAATTATTATTTATTTTTAATTAATTCCCTCCAACTTATAATTTTATAATTATCTTATTTTAGAATTTGGAGGGCAGTTACATCTCATATATCGATATTTGATTCGGCGTAACATTTTTTTCTGCTCCAAGTGGGGCGTGTTGTTAATTGGAACGTAAGCAAGCTACTATTTCGGATCGTGTTTATCAGGATACTGTTTGGAGTTTAACAGCAAGAACTTGCATTACATTGCATTGTTTTACTGTTGCAAGTGCGTAACCCATGGACCAAATATTGAAAATCACATAGGATTCGCAGCCAGTTAAGATCTCATTTCAATGGCTAACCCGCGTTAGCTTTCACGATGAATGGAGCACATTCTCCAATTGATGCTACCTCAAATAATTGCACGAAGTTGGATCTTTCACCAGAATAGATAAATTCTCGTTCTGAAATCCAGTAAAACTAAAAGACAAAATCGAAAGTTGTACTACAACATATGAAAATGGTTAATTGGGGAGAGGAAAATTATGTTCTCAATTTCTTTACAAACTCAGCGTTTGAGTGATAAATAACTTTAATAGAACATTCGAATATCTATGTATCTCTGATAGAGTTCAAGTGTTTGCCTACGGTAGTGGGCCCCTTGATCTCTGATAACTTCGACTGAAGTAAAAAAAAAAAAAAAAACAGGCGAAGAGATGCGAATTTTAAACTGTAAATGTTAAAGACTAGTAGTAGACAACATGCCAACGATCATTTATACATAGGAAGATTCTTGCGTCTTCTTTATTCTAGAATGCTTTATGCAGTAGCTCGTTGTTTCAGTTTCCGTTTTTTTAAGGAAATATTCCAATTTTTTTACAAGCTACAATTTTAAATATTCAATTAAATAACTTTAAAATGAATAATTTTCATAGCTTGTTTATGTAACATAGCGCTGACAGCGATAGGAAAATACCGAGTCGTGAGCGAAATAGAATCACGTCAATGAAAGGAGAACACTATAAAAAGAAAAGAGAACTTTCGAAAAGACGATCACGTTAAAGACGTGGATGACATTTGAGATCACTTTAGACATGTGAATGATGACACAGCCGTAACTAAACTTCGTAATGGACGAGGAAATGAGGATATAAATGCTGTTGTTCCAAAAGAAACGTGTCAAGCTCTTCCTTGTCCTGGTCTTCTTTGCGACATAAGCTGTATACAGCGTGTGAGACCTGTATGTAAAGGTGTGTGCAACGATACACATATATCTCCCAATTTATTTGATTAATCCATGAGAATTTTCATCAGTTTTTTCTCATTTCTATTGCAACTCCCAGAACTATCATGCGTTGCATGAAACCATGAAAGCCACTTTATATTAAAATTTCTATCTCCCCTTCTTATTACTATCCGTCTCTCTATTTGTCTTTCATTCTCCTTCTACCATTTCTGTCCCTTTCCATGAACCTATTTTTCATCCGCCAAGCCTATGCTTTTCTTCTCCTTAATGTATTGAAAAAAAAAACGTCATTCATTTTCAGAAGTTATTTTTTATGCTGGTACTGTACTCTTTTATGTCCTTAACGTCGAGTAGAACAAACATAATGACAATTTGGATTCCAAATAATACCTTTTCTTATGATGCAATAAAATTACTTCCAAACAAATTGAATATAGTAATGGAATTTATTATAAATTTATACATTTATTGGTGCCATACAATCCAAGTAGAATAAAAGATTATTAATACTATTACTATTATTACTCCCCAACTTATCCAATATAATACGATATTGTAAATTGTAAGACATTTTTTCCCACACGGCCAATTTATCAAAATAAATTCCACAAACAAAGCCATATCGTTAAACTCAAATTTTATCCACAATGTATCAGAAATGAAAGATCTTTGGTCACGGAATTTGTATCCATATGCATGGAACCTTTAGTTAGATTCCTCTGTGGAAATGTTAGTTGGGGTTTCCTTTTTAGAAGGATCTATTTTTTTTTTCTCTAAATTGTGACTAATGTATTTTAACTATATGCGCATATATTGTCTTTAACTCTTTGCTTCCATGCGAGTCGTTTTCTTATTACTTTATTTTTTATTTATTTATTCACCTTGTTTATTTATTTCTCTTTTTGCTTTTACCAACTGTGTATACCTTCTCTTTAAATGTATTTATTTAATGCATTTTAATTACATATGCGTAAAAATGGTCTCTAACACTTAGTCCCACGCGAGCCGTTTTTAAGGTCAGAAGAACTCTACTCGAAAACGAATAGCCTATGCAAGAATATAGAACAGAGCTAGGACCACCTTTCTTTCTACTATAGAAGACAGAAGAACTTTATTTAAGTAGTATACTTAATATATGCAATCACCGTACGCTTGCTTGTATGTAAGTGTCCTCCATGATACCCATACCATACCAAACCACTGCACGTGGCTCATAATTTGACTGGCACTATATTTTTAACTGCAATATACATAATCCCAGCTGTGATACTAGGGCTAATTTTCTGAATAGATGCAACACTCTGCGCCTGACCTTAATGACTACAATTCCAAATCCCATTAATTAGCTGTCCCTATAACTGGGAGGGAAAAACCTAATAGCTAGCTACGAAATCCTATACATTTTACCTCCAAGACGATTGCGTTTGTCTTACCTGCATGCATAAAAAAAAAAAAAAAAAAAAAATTTCCCCCCTTCTTCAGACTAAACCTTACCTGTAACTCAAAAATCCTAATGGAAATCCATCTGTAAATAAATAACCCCTCTTCTCTTGAACGCTAACAATCTACTCCTTCCAACCTATCCGCCACTAAACTCCCACATTGCTCCGCATCTGTAGTTGAATCGCTAACTTCCAGCCCCTAATCCCTCACATGCAAACTGTTTTAATAACCATCACTAAACATCTATACATTTCTACCTCTAAGGCATGCATTACAGCTCATTCCTATCCAGTAAGGGACTTAACAGCCTATGCACACAAAGGCAGGTACTTAACAGCCAAAGTACCCAGAAACAAAGCGATATGCACTACACAACTGTCTCGAGTTTTGCAACGATTAATTACGTTATTGAAACGACACTCCTTGTTATGCAAAACGCCCCATGACTCTTACTAAAAAATACCTACAACTCCAACTCTATTCGCACCTACTGAAAACCTGCCCATATATATCTATTCACCTAATTACGCATGACTCAATACTTGCTGTCTTATCCATGCTATATTGCACTTACATCTTAACCCTCCTATCATCTAAAATAGCTCGGGCACAACTCGTAGCTCAATTCTTAATACCTACTCATACTGTAACACTATACTAGACCTAAGCTAACATTAATAAAAAAAAAAAAGGGTACGACTAAAATCACATTATCTCCTCCCTAACAAGCCCTCTTACAAACATAGACGCTTACACTGCATGAACTTCACCCACCCCCTTTATCCATTAACAAGTAAATAGCATGTCCCTAAATCACTTTGAGGAGTGTAACTAATCAGTAGATATAATCCCCAACAAACTAACCCAGTAACACTAACAACGCGGGGTCGCAAAAATACCTGGATTAGAACCTAGGCGCGGAGAAAACCCTCTCAGGGCTGACGGACCCAGTAGGTCTTCCCAGATCATCCGTCTAGGAGAAGGAAAACTCTGAAACTAAACCAAAGGGGAGAGAGGCCTCTTCAGTCTTGGATGACAACCTTCCTAGAGCTGGTGACTCAAACAAATTCACCGGTTTGCAAACCTAAATTGCTTAAGGAGTAGATAGGCTCTGTCTATCGCCCGGCTTCCATACTCCTTCTTTGCCTATTAGTCAAGCGCAGAGACACTATCTCAGTGATTCGACAGAAACACCCAGCGGTAGATCTTGTTTCCTGGCTAGGGCAATGAACGCCGTTCTTCCCCATTCCCAGCATGCCCCATCCCTATAACTGAACATTTGGGAGTGCTTGAGTATAAGATATGCCTGAGCGGTTAGATTGGGTTGACCTTCTTCTAAAGGGTTGAGGGTACCGGATTGACAGTTCCTGGCTGCTGTTCCCGACTGGTAGTACAGGAGCCCTAACTCTTTGGTAGCGCTTAGAGCGGCTGCTCCATCAACAGTTGAATAATATCGGGTTGTTTGCAGTGCCATGACGCGCATGAAAAGGGACCCTGCACTCATCCCCGGTGGGCTTTCCTGAGGCCACAATCCTAATTGGAGAAAGGTCAGCTGATGGTCTACTTGTGATGCATGTCTGAAGCTCCGCATAACCTCTTGTTTAGCTCCCCCTTACCGAAACTCTTAAAAAAAAATATGACGACAGTACAATCTAAAAATAAGCTTAAACCAGGATTAGGGACAAACAAATTCAACTTGCCTCCTCCCTTGAGGCTCTCATTCACAAATATCCGTGGGCTTAGAACTAACTTAGCTGATGTTGAAGCATTTCTCTTAACAAATACCCCGGATATCTTAGCACTAAGTGAGACTAACCTACACTCCTCCATTCCCTCTAACCACTTTAACATGCCTGGATATCTCCCACTCTGCCGTAAGGACTCTGACAGACATATGCACGGACTTGGAGTTTACATTCGTAATACCCTTCCCTTGACTAGAGAAACAAACCTAGAAACAGATGATCAAGCCTTTATGTGCTTTAGACTAAATGTGCAACACAGTATTAGCTACTATTATTTTCTCTACCGCTCTCCCTCGACTCAGGACTGCTCCATAATAAACAAAGTATCTGACAGCATAGACACGGCACTGTCGCTCGACACTAGCGCACAAATACATGTATTTGGTGACTTTAATGTCCACCACAAAAACTGGCTTGGATTCTCTACTCACACAGATGCAGCGGGCAGCACAACCCATAGCTTCGCTATATCTCACTCCCTATCACAAATTGTTACGTTTCCAACCCGTTTCCCTGACCAGGAAGAACAACACGCATCACTTCTAGATCTGTTTTTGACCACAGTTCCCGATGACTGCATAGCGAAGGCCCACAGCCCACTCGGGAACGCTGATCATGCAGTGATAATGGTTGAAATCGCCCTAAACTCTAGTCCCAAAACTGAAGAGCCAGTGCTCAAAACAACGAGATATTATAATAAGGCTGACTGGGAAGCCATCAGGGAACTAATTAGAGATGCTCCATGGAAAAATATTTTATCTCTCCCTGCTGAACAGTGTGCAAACGAGACCACTGACTGGTTCAAAACTGCAATCGAAGCGCATGTTCCCATGCGGAAATTTTATAGTAAGCCCCACTCTCCCCAATGGTTTACGTCGACTTGTGCAACTGCCATTACTCAAAAGCAGCATGCATACCGTAGGTTTAACCGACATAAGTCCAGTTCAAACAGACTGAAGTATATAGAAGCTAGAAATAACGTTAAGAAAGAAATAGCGACAGCTAAGAGAGAATTTACGGAAACCACTAAAAAGCGCATCGAAGCACAAAAACTAGGAACTCGAGACTTCTGGAAAATCTACAACAGTGTAGTAAATAATGGGCAATCAACAATTCCCCCACTAACCAACAATCACGAGGTTGTCTCCTCAGCAACCGACAAGGCTAACATGCTTGCCAGTCGGTTTGCCTCAAACTCCACACTGGACCCTTCCAACCACCCCCTACCTGACTTTCCTATGCGGACAGACGCCACACTAGACGATCTGAAAACCACCCCTGCTCAGGTGCATGCTATCATAAAAAACCTTGACACCTCAAAAGCATGTGGACCCGATCTTATCCCAGCTGTGCTATTAAAAAAGTGCTCAGCCGAAGTAGCTCCAGTTCTCTCCAAACTCTACAACAAATGTCTTAATGAAGCTTGCTTTCCGGGCTGTTGGAAAACTGCTTCTGTTGTACCAGTATTCAAGAATTCTGGCGAAAGGACAGACCCATCAAATTATCGCCCCATTAGCCTCCTCCCACTTTTTGCCAAAATATTTGAGACCATAATTAACCATGCTCTAGTCCATCATCTTACAGATGCTAAACTACTGACTGACAAACAATATGGATTTAGACAAGCCCGTTCCACAGCAGACATCCTCACCGTGATCTCTGAACGTATATACCAATCACTGGACAAAGCGGGGGAAGACAGAGCGGTAGCTCTAGATATATCTAAGGCTTTTGACAGGGTATGGCATGAGGGTCTCCTCAGGAAGATTAGATCTTACGGTATCACTGGTAGAATACTTAACATAATTAAATCCTTCTTAGATAAGAGAAAAATCCAGGTAGTCCTCGACGGTCGCACATCTAAACAATATGATATAAATGCGGGAGTGCCCCAGGGTTCTATCCTTGGACCTCTATTGTTCCTGATATTCATAACTGAGCTCCCCGACAACATTGCCTCTGAGATGGGTATATATGCTGATGACACTACACTCTATGGCAGACACGACAGGAAGACGAATGAACGCATTTCTAAAGAAATGGCAGAAACACTAGAGGAAGACCTCCAATCTGTAGTGGAATGGGGACAAAAGTGGTTGGTCGCGTTCAATGCTGCCAAGACTAAACTAGTTTCATTCAATAATTACAAGAAACCCTCTCTACCACCAATAGCAATGGCCAACGACCCTTTATCTGAGAGTCCATCTTTCAAACTCCTTGGCCTAACGTTCACAGGAAACATGAGTTGGAACAATTACATTGAAGGCATTGCCAGGGCCGCTGCAAGAAAGGTAGGCTCTCTCTACCGTGCTAGAAAACTACTAACACCCGAAAGTATCCTGTACCTCTATAAGGCCACCATTCGCCCATGTATGGAGTATTGCTGCCACATCTGGGCTGGTGCATCTGCTACTAGTCTCTCGCTCCTTGACAAGGTTCAAAAGAGAGTCGCAAATCTGATAGGCCCTGAACTGGCATCTAAGCTTCAGCCTCTGTCCCATCGACGAAATGTTGCATCCCTCTGCCTGTTCTACAAGTATTTTAGTGGTGAATGCTCTGATGAACTGCAATCACTTGTGCCCCCACGACGCGAGCACCCTCGACAAACCCGACAGGCTACTAGATCCCACCCCCACACTGTAGAGGTCCCTAGATGTAAAAGATCTTTTTACTCCAATAGTTTCTTCCCCAGAACCGCAAGACTCTGGAATTCCATTCCAGGTCCCTGCTTCCCCAACAGTACTGACGTGCAGAAGTTCAAGTGTAACGTGAACCGACACCTTGCTGCCCAAATCCCTACATAGTACCCCAGTAGTTGTTGCCCCTGATAGTAGCCCCCTACACCAAAGTGGCAATTTGCCTTGTTTGGGGTGAAAATGTAATAAAAAAAAACAAAAACATGGTGAACACGGTGTGAATGTTAGCGCCCAATTCGGCATATTTTGGAACCTCATGGTCTCTGAAAGAAATAGGAATAAATTCCTACAATCAAATATATCATGCCAAACACATCAGAATATCCTCACTGGGTAGAATAAGTGCAGCAAGTATGTTGTCTGTATTTAGAGAAATTTCCTTCGTTCACCCACTGTTTTGTGTCCAAGACGGTAAAATCCTGGCACACAAAACAGAGCGCCGCTGTTGTGAGTCTGAGATTTCTCGTGGTCATTCTCAGACTGAAAAAATAATACACGAATACAAATTGGCGCCAAGACAAGATTTGGCGCATTCAAATTAAACCAATAACAGACCGGCTTACAAAGCATGTAGGCGGCCAAAAACAATATGGCGGTTGTACGTGGAAAATTTCTCACATAATAATAAACAATGCATGACTCGAGGACAACACAGAGTAGAACCAAAATTTCTTTATGCTTTCCTCACTAACCAAATTTCGATGTACACAAAATTGTCAAAGATATTATAAAGATCAAAATATTAAGTTAATTATTATTGATCCCCCAAATCGAAAAGCGAAACAAAAATAATTGTTTAAAATTCAGATGAAGATATCTCGGTTCAAAGAAAAAAACTATTGATGGAAATAAGCACAATCGCACTCGACACACTTTCGCAAAATAAACCCCCAAGTATATTTATGCCAGTAACATTAACATCTTGTGTTCTGTTATGCCAGTTACATTAACATCTTGTGTTCTGTTATGTCAGTTACATAACATCTTGTGTTCTGTTATGCCAGTAACATTAACATATTGAGTTCTGTTATGTCAGTAAAATTAACATCTTGTGTTCTGTTATGCCAGTAACATTAACATATTGTGTTCTGTTATGTCAGTTACATTAACATCTTGTGTTCTGTTATGTCAGTTACATTAACATCTTGTGTTCTGTTATGTCAGTTACATTAACATCTTGAGTTCTGTTATGCCCGTTACATTAACATCGTGTGTTCTGTTATGCCAGTTACATTAACATATTGTGTTCTGTTATGTCAGTTACATTAACATCTTGTGTTCTGTTATGCAAGTAACATTAACACATTGTGTTCTGTTATGTCAGTTACATTAACATCTTGTGTTCTGTTATGTCAGTTACATTAACATCTTGAGTTCTGTTATGCCCGTTACATTAACATCTTGTGTTCTGTTATGCCAGTAACATTAACATATTGTGTTCTGTTATGTCAGTTACATTAACATCTTGTGTTCTGTTATGCAAGTAACATTAACATCTTGTGTTCTGTTATGCCAGTTACATTAACATCTTGTGTTCTGTTATGTCAGTTACATTAACATCGTGTGTTCTGTTATGCCAGTTACATTAACATCTTGTGTTCTGTTATGTCAGTTACATTAACATCTTGAGTTCTGTTATGCCCGTTACATTAACATCTTGTGTTCTGTTATGCCAGTAACATGAACATCCTGTGTTCTGTTATGTCAGTTACATTAACATCTTGTGTTCTGTTATGCCAGTAACATTAACACATTGTGTTCTGTTATGTCAGTTACATTAACATCTTATGTTCTGTTATGTCAGTTACATTAACATTTTGAGTTCTGTTATGCCAGTAACATTAACATATTGTGTTCTGTTATGTCAGTTACATTAACATCTTGTGTTTTGTTATGTCAGTTACATTAACATCCTGTGTTCTGTTATGCCAGTAACATTAACATCCTGTGTTCTGTTATGTCAGTTACATTAACATCCTGTGTTCTGTTATGTCAGTTACATTAACATCCTGTGTTCTCTTATGTCAGTTACATTAACATCCTGTGTTCTGTTATGTCAGTTACATTAACATATTGTGTTCTGTTATGCCACTTTCATTAACATCTTGTGTTCTGTTATGCCAGTAAAATTAACATCCTGTGTTCTGTTATGTAAGTTACATTAACATCTCGTGTTCTGTTATGCCACTTTCATTAACATCTTGTGTTCTGTTATGTCAGTAAAATTAACATCTCGTGTTCTGTTATGTCAGTTACATTAACATCTTGTGTTCTGTTATGTAAGTTACATTAACATCTTGTGTTCTGTTATGCCAGTTACATTAACATCTTGTGTTCTGTTATGTAAGTAACATTAACATCTTGTGTTCTGTTATGTCAGTTACATTAACATCTTGTGTTCTGTTATGCCAGTTACATTAACATCTTGTGTTCTGTTATGTCAGTTACATTAACATCTTGAGTTCTGTTATGCCCGTTACATTAACATCTTGTGTTCTGTTATGCCAGTTACATTAACATTTTGAGTTCTGTTATGCCAGTAACATTAACATATTGTGTTCTGTTATGTCAGTTACATGAACATCCTGTGTTCTGTTATGCCAGTAACATTAACATCCTGTGTTCTGTTATGTCAGTTACATTAACATATTGTGTTCTGTTATGTCAGTTACATTTACATCCTGTGTTCTGTTATGTCAGTTACATTAACATCCTGTGTTCTGATATGTCAGTTACATTAACATCTCGTGTTCTTTTATGCCAGTAACATTAACATCCTGTGTTCTGTTATGTCAGTTACATTAACATCTCGTGTTCTGTTATGCTACTTTCATTAACATCTTGTGTTCTTTTATGTCAGTTACATTTACATCTTGTGTTCTGTTATGCCAGTAACATTTACATCTAGTGTTATGTTATGTCAGTTACATTAACATATTGTGTTCTGTTATGCCAGTAACATTAACATCTTGTGTTCTGTTATGTCAGTTACATTAACATCTTGTGTTCTGTTATGTCAGTTACATAACATATTGTGTTCTGTTATACCAGTAACATTAACATCTTGTGTTCTGTTATCTCAGTTAAATTAACATATTGTGTTCTGTTATGCCAGTAATATTAACATATTGTGTTCTGTTATGTCAGTTACATTAACATATTGTGTTCTGTTATGCCAGTTACATTAAGATCTTGTGTTCTGTTATGCCAGTTACATTAATATCTTGTGATCTGTTATGTCAGTTACATTAATATCTTGTGTTCTGTTATGCCAGTAAGATTAAAATTTTTTGTTCTGTTATGCTAGTAACATTCACATCTTGTGTTCTGTTATGCCAGTAACATTAACATCTTATGTGCTAAAGTAGTGGTCGATGGACAAAAATCAGAGGCATGCAGTGTTAATGCTGGAGTCCCTCAAGCGTCAATCCTGGGCCCAACTCTCTTCCTGATCTACATCAATGACCTCCCTAAACACATACTTAAATCATTTGTTGACATCTATGCTGATGACACGACCATATACGGCATCACATCAAAAGCTGTAAATGAAAAAGTTCTCTCTGATTCTCTCTCCTCTAATCTCGAGCGCGTGGTTCAGTGGGGGAAGACGTGGCTGGTTACCTTTAATGCATCTTAAACCAAACTCCTATCTTTACATCATCAACGCTCTGATCCCCATCTGGCATCAATTGAAATGGATGGCTCTCGTCTAGGAGAAGCCCCGTGTTTTGACAAGCTTCTGGGTTTGTCCTTTACCCCTGATCTGAAATGGAACACGTACGTTGCCAAGGTCGCTGGAAAGATGGTGGGATCCTTCTACCGCTCCAGAAGATATCTCACTACTGATGCAATTCTCTATCTATATAAAAGCTAAGTACGTCCAAGGATGGAATACTGCTGCAATATCTGGGCAGGAGCTGCTAAACACAGCCTATCCTGCATTGACAGAGTACAAAATCGACTTCGTCGCTTAGTGGGAGATTCCCTTTTCTCTACCCTGCAGCCTCTCCCCCACAGAAGAGACGTTGCGAGCCTATCCTTGTTTTATCGTTATTTCTATGACAGGTGCTCGTCTAAACTCCAATCTCTGGTCCACCTTCATCAATCTTTCACGAAAAACACCCGTCTAGCTGAATCCACTGTCAAAAATTTCCCTCACTCTTTATCTGTGCCTGAATCAAAACGTGGATGCCATGAACAAAGCTTATTTTTTAGAACTGCACGCCTGTGGAACACTGTTCCGTCTGCCTGCTTCCACCTGACTACAACTTGGATGTTTTCAAGTCCAACGGAAACAAATTCCTCCTGAACCGCTCACTTAAGTAAACACTTCATCAAATCTCCACACTAACGTACTGTACTTGCAATAACCCTTATCGCTGAGTGGCTGCCGGGCCTTGATTAGTGGTAAACACCGTGTAAAAAAAAACTCGCTGAAGGCGTTTTATTCATATCGCTTAGGTTTTTGAAGCATTTTTTAAAAGTTGTAGAGACGTTTGAAAAAGTGGAAGTCGTTCAACTTCTGCAAGGTCGATTTAGCAGCGTATCGTTGGACATTTTCGTAAAGGAGAATTGGGCATTTTCTGCTAACGAATGCTGATTGTTGTTGTATTATTTGTTGTTGTTATTGTTGTTGTAGTAGTTGTTGTAGTAGTAATAGTAGTAGTTGTTATTATTGTTGTGGTAGTAGTAGTTGTTGTTGTAGTAGTTATTGTTGTTAATGTTGTTTTAGTAGTAGTTGTTGTTTTAGGCGTTGTAGTTGTTGTTATTCTTGTTGTTGTAGTAGTATTGTTGCTGTAGTAATAGCAGTAGTTGTTGTTAGTGTTGTTGTTGTTGTTTTTGTTGCTGTTGTTTTAGTAGTTGTTGCTGTTTTTCTTGTTGTTGAATTTCCGATGCATTTTATTCCATTGGTGATAGTACATTTCTGTCGCAATGGTTTAACCTGCATTCAAAAAATGTAATGGATGAGACCGGTCGCAGACCATCAAACATCAGCATGACGTTTTCTTTTTTGTTTTGCTGCCACTCTTACTCTCTGAGTGGCGTGAAGCTTTACTGAGCATCACGGAGCTGGACGTCGTTGGTTGTTGTAAAGAAACTATTTCTCATCGCAAGTCACAATCGAGTCGAGAAACGGGTCGTTCTTGTTGCGTAAAAGAAACTATATTAACTAGAGTACAAAGATTCTTTTAATAAAAAGCGAACAGCATAATCGTGGTGTTCTTATTAGCGACTAATATCCATAAAAATTGAATATGACGTTTTATTGCGTATGTATGTACGGAACGATTTGTACCTAACTACTCTATCGATTTTTGGTCTACGTACGAGAAACTTATATAGAGAGGATTCTATTTGGTATTTTGCTGAAAAAAGTTCGTCTAATGATTAAAAATTATAACACTTGGAAGGCATAAGGCAAGAAAAATGCCAGTTCGTTGTTAAAGTTTGTTGTGTGGCTTTTGACTTTGCTCAGATGGTAATGAATAAGATTAGTGCACTATTTTTTTTTGTTTCAATTATAGTTACTTGAATCTATGTTGTGTTCTTTCTTAGAACTGCGCGCCTGTGGAACTCTGTTCCGTCTGCCTGCTTCCCACCGGACTACAATTTGGATGTCTTCAA
Organism: Euprymna scolopes; assembly: GCF_053919585.1. Taxonomy (NCBI): domain Eukaryota; kingdom Metazoa; phylum Mollusca; class Cephalopoda; order Sepiida; family Sepiolidae; genus Euprymna; species Euprymna scolopes. The sequence continues at coordinate 99,362,156 of NC_136506.1, forward strand.
GTCCAATGTTAACAAATTCATAATGAACCGCCCCCTTAAGTAAACACTTCATCAAATCTCCACACTAACGTAATGTACTTGCAATAACCCCAATCCCTGAGTGGCTTCCGGGCCTTGATAAGTGGTGATCACTGTGTAAAAAAATATATATATTTCAAATTACTACTAAATAATGGGTAAACTATAATAAGCAATAGATAATTACAAAATGTGCATACATTAGAGTAACATATTCAAGCGTAATTTCTAACCGGGCAGCGCCGGGTGGCCGCCTTAATAAACATGAATAAACATTAATTCAGTGTGTGGAGAAATAAAAATCCGAGTTAAGCCCAGAAAATGCCGGTGAGTCTCTTTGTACAAGGATTTGTCTCTTTGTGCAGTGGTTTGCCACTACTGACAGTTAAGTTCGATCAGTTTAATTTTATTATATTCTACCCACAAAAGCCAGACTGCAAGCATAATATTGAACTATTAT
>NC_136506.1:99365133-99397633 GCF_053919585.1 Euprymna scolopes
AGTCATATTTAAAATGGTTTTCTCTTCAAACAAACCTTAGACCGTAAACGTTTACTAGTTAAATCTTGTCTAACGGGTAACTCAAGAATATTACATAGATTAGCTAAAATGAAATTCATGTTTCATAATTTTCTTTTGGGATTTTTTGGAGTATTATTTTAAATTGCTTGTGTGTGGATGTTTTTTTTTTGCCATGCTCTCATTTAGATGTTCTGCAACATTTTCCAACAGCCTTTTTTTTTAAACCTGAAATTGTTAATTGACAACTACACAACTGATAAAACAATAAACGAGAGAAAACGATGAAACGTTAGGATCGGTTTCAATGTGTGTCGGAAATAAACTAATATATATATATATATATATATATATATATATATATATATATATATATATAGAGAGAGAGAGAGAGAGAGAACAAACTTAAGTATAATATGGGAGACAATAATAGTGAATAGTACATTAGAATACAATACAAATTTACAAGGAAATTCGAACTAGAGCCTGTTCAGCTTATTGGCTATATATGATGGGCTATAATAATATGCGTGATTAGATTTTTATATTTCTCATTTAATATATCTGTTATCACCCTCTCTCTTTTTCCATCTAATATATATATATATATATATATATATATATATATATGATTAGTTTTTTTTGGAAAAAGAATTCCAGCAGAGTGCTCAATTAAAAGGAAAATCCAAATTTTAAGAGCGTACTTATATTTTGTGTACAGAAAGTTGTTAGTTGAGACAGGTCATTGGTACCGTCGGTTTCAAGCCCGATAATAAGGCCCGTTAAAGGTATCCTTATCAAGCTCTCTTCAGCCAATGACGAATATTGGCTGAAGAGAGCTTGATAAGGATACCTTAAACGGGCCTTATTATCGGGCTTGAACCCGACGGTACCAATGACCTGTCTCAACTAACAACTTTCTGTACACAAAATATATATATATATATATATATATATATATATATATATAATTTTTAACAACATCCTAATGAATGCTTTGGCGATGATTCTTACGGGCTTTAAACGCGGAGGAATAAAATATATATCCGCCTTACTTAAAAAATTCTAGTTTTATTTTTGGTGTATTAACACCCCCCCCCACACTCTTTTTGCTGACGAGGAGGGTTTTTTTTATAAAATCAAATTATAACATTGTTGTCCAAGACGTATTGTCTGTCTCAATGAAAACATCGTTTCCGAAACGATCGTACAATTTCTTGATTTTGTTTGTTCTTCCTTTTGAAACCGATTGTTAAATTTTAATTTAAATTATAAATTATCAATCATTTTACTCAATATTAGAATAGTTCTAGGATATCTATGCATATTGAACTTATTATATATCTACATTACAACGACCACTGTTTTCTTTTATGTTTTTAATTGTATTAATGCGTTTACTAATATATTAAAATAGACTCTGCTCTTGAGACTGTTTTTTTAATCCCCTTAATATATATGTATATATATATATATATATATATATACATATATATTTGTTTGTGTGTGTGTCTGTGTGTCTGACTGTGTATGTTCAGTTTAAAAGAGAACGAGTAAGAGCGAAACAAGAGATAAGTGGTAATCTAGAAGTGGGGAAAGCCATTATTATTATAAGTGATTTTATTTTCATAATATCTCGGTGTCAATACTCTTTCCTTCAAAAGTTCAATTTGAAATTGAGTCTTCTGCATAAACGTCTTCTTATGAGTAAACTGTATCCTGGATTTTTTTTTGTTTTTTTTAATCGCTTTTTAATACTTTTTACTAACATATACATCGTTATTCGAGAATTATGTGTCTGTATGCTGCGCATTATTGTTTTGAGTAACTTATTTCATGACATCCAGACACATTAATCACTTCTCGGTTGCAGAATGTATATAACTAAAACAAAGAGATAATAGAAACATAATAATAATACGTCTTTTATCCACCCCCATATGCCTGTCGCGCTGAAGTATTATTTTGTTCAGCTTTATGTGTTCAATTTTTACATATTTTATTTTCTCTAATAGAAGAAGTTACTTAATTTCTTATCGCTCGCAACAGAGTGGATGCTCACGTATTTACTTAGAGTAGAGTACACACATCCTACTGCACTGTCTTTTAAAAATAATGCATGGTTTATGTCTAACCACAAGGGGAGGTAAATAAAGCAATGACAATAAAGTGAGAGTCAAATTTAATTATTACGCACTATTACCTCATCTTTTTTTTAGTTCTTGTTTCACGATGTTTCAGCCAACTTTTTTTTTTACATGGAGTTCACCACTTATCAAGGCCCAATGGCCACTCGGGGATAAGGGTTATTGTGTGTACAGTAATCAATGAGATAGTGTAGCAATAGTATTGGAGAATTGATAAGGTGTCATTACTTAGGGGGGCGGTTCATCAGGAATTTGTTTGTGTTGGACTTGAAGACATCCAGGTTGAAGTCGGGAGGGAAACAGGCAAGCGGAACAGAGTTCCACGGGCGTGCAGTTCTAAGAAAGAAGCTTTGTCTTCGTCATATGATGACCGCGACGCAATAGAAACTCCGAATCTCTTAACTGCATTCTTAGCAATTACTGCCATCCATAGTTGTTGTTGTCGTATCACGTTTTGGCCAAGTAAGCGTCTGGTCGGCTTTGGGTAGGATAGAAATTCAGACAATTCTCACCTGGAACCGTAGAGATTCAACGTATCTATCTACTGCACCACGGGCTCCGACGGCCAGAGGAATAGTTGGTCGAAACGTCGTGAAAAAACAACTAAGAAAAAATAAGGATAATTGTCCGCAATAAATAAAGTAATTAATAATACTCATCTTAATAATGAATTTCAGTTAAATAATATAATGTGAGGGTCGTATTCGCCATCAGTAAGCATTATGTGTGAGTCCTATATATGAGTTTTAAAGGTCAATCAATAATATTATCCCTCCTCACCCGTTTGTCATTGTTGGTTTTCATTGAAGGACAAAAAACAATAAAATATATTGTCAAAACTCCTCTCTTTCTCTATTTAAATGATGTACCTAGTTCATTACAAAACATAAAGAACGTATTTCGTTGCATCAAACATAGGACTTTTCTCCCCCAAAATATTGTCTTTATTTGTGGCAATGGATACATGCAGCTATACTTTTTGTTAAATTGCATCCGTTCAGATTACTAGCTGAATGTTGGCTCGATTAAAACACGAGTCCCAAGGTAAGGAGCGTTTCTGATAACTGGGCAATGAGTTCGCCATCGTTTTTATTGACAGTGAATAGATCCTTTAAATATATGTTCTGTCATTGAGAAAATATAATGTTGAAAATCTCTGAGTTTAAATTACTGTTTAGAACAATTTAAAAATACTTGTGAAGATCTGATCTCATGTTATTCTGACAATGGATATACTTAAATCCGTTTGCAACAGAATATATTTTGGAAAAACTTGATAGAATTCGAACATGCTAGTGAAAATGTTCAGCTTTTCATTGCCTTTTAAAACGTATAATATTTTGTTACAAGTTGATATAGACTCATTCTGTGAAAGAATATAGATAAACCCAGTATGGACACTTGTGTCAGCGTTGAATTGCACTGACCTCCAAATGTCCGCCCGCTGCAAGAGGACACGATCCCAAACTAATAATCGGCAAGAGAAAAAAAGGGTCGCCCTCAGTTTCGACTCAAGGACTCGTGTAAGAAGAGATATAAAAGAAGTCGGCATATACCCCAGTGCAATCAGTGGAAGCGCCAGTTCACCAGAGGCTTCAATAAAGAAGCGGATAAACTCAGCTAGTCGTGACATGAGAAGTGAACCCGACGAGAAGAACGACTGCGCTGTGCGACAACAGCCCCTCCCTCTACAGGAAACAAAATCAATCCCAGACGCGATCGATGGGCGCTAATATTATATATATATATACATATATATATATATATATATATATATATATATATATATATATATATATATATATATATATATTAGAAGGCGGAGAAACGTTGCCCGGTCGAAAAATTATGTTTAAACATGATACTTAAATTGAAATAGATTTCGTTTCTCGAATTCTGGAGTGGATTATCTAAAGTATGTATAGTATTGTTTTTTTTTTACACAATGGCCACCACTTATCAAGGCCCGGAAGCCACTCAGGGGTAAGTGTTATTGCAAGTACATTACGTTAGTGTGGAAATTTGATGAAGTGTTTACTTAAGGGGGCGGTTCATTAGGAATTTGTTAACGTTGGACTTGAAAACATCCAAGTTGTAGTCAGGTGGGAAGCAGGCAGACGGAACAGAGTTCTACAGGCGTGCAGTTCTAAGAAAAAATCATTGTTTATGGAATCCACGTTTTGATTTAGGCACAGATAAAGAGTGGGGGAAATTTTTCACAAATGGATTAAGCTAGACGGGTCTGAGTGGCTTCCGGGCATGAATAAGTGCTGACCACCGTGTAAAAAAAATGTTCAGAAAGTGTGAGCGATTATATATATAATGATTTCCACAACCGAACCAATGTCTCAGCCCACAAGAGCCAGGAAGGCCAACAAACCGGAAGTCCAAGATTCGAGTTTCGCCCTTTTTGACTTTGGGCTCATCAGTTAGACCGGGACATCTTGCATGCTAGTCGAGCAGTCTACCAACTAAGAAAACACGCCCCACACACAAGAAAGTCTATTAACTTACACAGATCAAGAAACCAGCGGCGCATATCGGACATTGGAAAGAACCTACCTCGTATCGATCAAGGGTCGAGGTATCAACCCAGCTTTAACCCAAGGCGACGTCTCACCAGTAGGGATTTAATATACTTGAATAGACGATGTCACCCCAACAAGCTAACCTTATAAGTAATCAATAGAATGTTAAGAAATTGTTTGTTGACTTTCTTGGCTCTTGCGGGCTGCGACACTGGTTCGGATTTGGAAAATCATTATATATATATATATATATATATATTCTCTCACACTTTCTGAACATTCTATTTATTACTCGTAATGTTAGCTTGTTGGGATGACATTATATATATATATATATATGTGTGTGTACATATATATATATATATATATGTGTGTGTGTGTGTGTTTGTGTGTGTGTGTGTGTATAATGAGGTTTCTTAATACAATATTTCAGCGCGCAGGTCAACTTCTGCAAAAGTCGCGATTTGAGTTTATTTTTTTGTTTACGCTGCTATAGGTTTAAGTCTATATACACATGCGCGACCGAAACTCGTAAACCGGATGTTGGGCTACAACACCCGTTACAAGGTCATATGAGTTTATAATTATATATATATATATATATATATATATATATATTATAACTATTAAAAAAAGAAAGAGATAGATGTTTTATATCTATGGTAAGTAGAAGTACGGGGGGAAAACATTCAATGGAGGTTGAGACAAACTCTTAGGCAAATAAGGGGGTGGTATCAAATTGGGCCCTATTTATACTCATGGTACCACGTAGTCCATAGAATCTAAATTTCAGAAGAAATTAGTAAAGTGGGAGAAAAAACGGTGTAATCTATTCTGACATAGCTAATAAGATCAGGCCCTCAGGTTCTATCCGCTCCAGACCGTATGACTTATCTAAAACTTATAAAACGGATATTCGTTTAAGGCCTATTCTTACCATAGTAGGTTCTGTCCAACACAAGGTTGCAAAAGTAATCTTCAACATTTTACGGCCAGTAGTAAATTATTATAGTAACTACTGCTTAAAAGATTCATTTGAGTTTGCTTATTTTATGCATTATGTTATAAAGTTGCCAATAAATTCCGATTAACATCTTATTAACTTGTGTCCGCTTTTGAGAGAGAAAAGATATCTGCTATGATTTCTTATATCGTAGTCAGATATCACCTTCTTCCATTGCTGAGAACATATTTATTGAGCGAGTTAAATTTGCCACAACATCGGTTGAATTCAGTTTTACCGATATAATGTATCGGCAAATAGATGGCGTGGCAATGGGCTCGGTCCTTCGATGAATAATGGCGAATATATTTGTGGGTTTCTATGAAAAACAATTGTTGTCTGGACTCATAAAAATGCTAGTCTACTTTCGATATGTAGATGATGCATTTTGCCTGCTCATTAATCAAATAGAGGCAAACAAATTCTTCACCTTACTCAACAAATAGCATCCCATATAAAATGAGGGAGAAGCAAGTTTAATTTAGCCTTCTTTGATGTATTGATAACGAAAATACTATTAAATTATCTAACATCAATTTACTAAGGTTTACGGGACAGTACACCGGTTGTGATTTATTTTACCCTAACAAACGAAAGTATAAATTTATTTGGACATTAATACATCGTTAACAGTGTCAGAAACCAACATTAAAAATGCATGAAAAACAAAATTGAATAATTTGACCTCCTATCATTCCAAGCTTATAAGTACTTGCAAAATGTAATTCAACCCCTAATTTTATTTAATTAAAGGAGCAAAGATCACATTTTCAGAAAGGGATATGTTTAATAGCAAATTATGATACAGTTATTTCTTGTAATCGGTTTTCTTTAAAAAAGATTTCACGAAAATCAACGAATATAACTTGCTTCGATAAATATATGTATATATAAATTCCAAAAAATCACTTATCTATAGAAATACTATTAAATTAGTACTTTTATTATTCATTGCTAAGACTTTATCCATATTTATATTTTAAATTCCATGTATTTTTAAAATAAAATAATTTTTAACAACTATTTAAAAATAGAGCCATTACGTAAGCATTTTTACGTTTTAGCGAAACACCGAAAGTTGTGTTTATTCTTGTTTTGAATTACTTATGAACAGAAGAAAAGAAAAACCACACGTTCGCGTTAGCCGTCTAGCCTCGTGCGTGAAGAAATACGTGTCTCCATATAAAAATAGTCACATTTTATTTACATTTTTTGCCTTACAAAAAAAAACTGTCAAAGAATTTTGTTTTCTTTTCTCAAAGAAATCCATGAGTTTTTGATTTACTATATTTTATTAGAGCTTTATGGAGTGATTTTTAATATCTAAAAAATAACATTGAATGAAATAGACAAAAGTGTCGTAATTAAACGAAACTTTCTGTGCAGTGTAAGTCCATTATACAGTTAAACTTTAAAAAATTCAACGTGTTTTTTTTAATGTTTTTAACTTTTAAAAAATGGTTTAAATTTGCAAATAACTGTATTTTTTGTTTTAAATGAGCTTATTTTATTTATTCATCTTTTATCTTCAATTTGCCATATATAAATTTGAGGTTAGAAATTAATTATTTTCATTTTAATAGATATTTCCAAATAGGCGGGGGGTAAATAAAAAAACTTGTCTAGAATATTGTATCCGGTTTATGAAAAAGGTCATAAACTTTGATATTGAACCTGAAAATATCGTAAAAATGAACAAAGAGAAAAAAATTGATAGACTTTTAAAGTGAAAAAAAATGAATACAAAATTAATTCGTAAAACTCAATTAATTTCATTACGTAAAAAAATGGTTGCATGAAGGCTGGCAGGCACTTTGTAAACACTTTTTTTAAAGTAAAAAAATAATATTTCTCTTATTTTTTTAAACGACTTTAATAGTTTTTTTTAGTATATTCCATAAAGAAAATAAAGAAAAGAAAATTACGAGTTTTTTTAAAAATATTTTTCCGCAGTTTTTCCTTAGGGGTGTCAAAAATTCCCCGAAAATTCTGACACACCTAACACACCGTGTCCTTGGGATTTGCTCACAATCTAAATTTGAGGAAGGACTAAAAGCAATCGGCAATACGTTCTCCACTAATGGGTACCCTCTTGATATGATTAACTCCGACATAAAAAAGAAAAAAAATACTGTTTTTCAAATAAAAACTAAGATAGCTGCTAAAAGGTCAATTTACATTCGTTTACCGTGGTTGGGGACTAGAAGTGAAAAATTCGCCAAACAAATTAGCTCAGCTGTTGAACATAACTATTTTGCTTCCAATGTATGTGCGATGTTTTCGACAAAATATTATTGACATCCTCTCGAAAGGACGTTCTGCCCCCCTCATCATATGCAGTATGCTATTTATCAATTTAAACAATCCTTAGGTTAGATGGTCGCGTCCAACAACGTGTACACAATAAAATTCGGGATGGAATCTACCGACAAACGGACATTTTGGACAATATGTATGGTTCTGCTATAAGGGACCATTTGCTTAAAAACCCGCGATGTGTAATGAATTTCATCAGTTACTCATTTTCTATCCTAATCACGTTCACTCCTTATTTCATCTGACGGTCTTGGAGACTATTCACGTCCGTTTTAAGAGGCCTTCTCGTTGTAAGAAGAGGGATTGTCTTTTGGGTTTGGACGCAATTAGTCTCTAAAACCTTTCCTCTCCATTGTACAATTATCATAACGATGGAATCATTTTAGTCGTTACCCCCGATCGAAACCCGATTGCTAAAATGACAGTTGGAGCTTCTAACCGTTGTTTTTTTTTGGGGGGGGCAATTAATTCACTGGGAGAGATGAATCCCCGGTCTTCGATAAGATGTGTGAATATCTGGGAAGGCTAGGGGCTGTATGTACGGCGCTCTGTCGTAGAAACCTCCAGGTTTTTTTTGGGGGGGAGGGCAATTAATTCACTGGGAGAGATGAATCCCCGGTCTTCGATAAGACGTGCTTCTAGGAAAAGGAGTATCTGATGTAAAAACCTGCGGTCTACTGTATAATCTGTCCTGTCGCAGTCATTTTACCGACAAAGATTAGTAGTAATACTAAAAAGTTGGTTTGTTCTACCCAAAGTTTCTACCACTATAAATTAATCATCTGTGTAGATTTCCAAGAAACTTAGTCGTTGTGGCGGAAGTTCATGCGTCGAAATTGACCGAAGTGTCCATCATATATATATGAGTGGGGCCACCATAAATTAAATAAGAAAGACTTAAATACACTGAACTAATGTTTCACTAATTATTAGATTACTATATTTATTATTATTATTATTATTATTATTATTATTATTATTATTATTATTATTATTATTATTATTATTACTCTTTGTGGCAACGGCGACATATTCACCCACTCTGATCATATTAAGTAAACAAACTAATATGAATAATATAATGAATCGAAGAAAGAAAGAGAGAAAGAAAAGATGACAGAACATCTGCAAATCGAAACCATAAAACGAATCCAGAATGCTTAAGAGTTGTGTTAAAAGTATATGTCTGAAAATAAAAAAAAGTGAAAATGTATATCAATTCGATGTGCCAGATAATGGAATAAAGTTAATCCCTTGCGCAATCAAATCGATGGTATTTAGCTTTAAACCGTCAATCGATTGGGTCAGAAGTGGAGATCTCGAGAACCCAATTTCGATGAGGTGACTTCTAATCGCTATCTGACTCCAAGTAACAGGTCAACTATTTATTGGAAAATAAAAAGGATCGGAAAATTGTTGGTTAAAAAATACCACACCGAACATTACCTCGAGCGAATCAGCATTCATGGTTCTGCCACTCGTCACCTGATATGAAAATTGAAAACAGTAATATCTGAACATTTGAGGTAATGTAGGTTATAACCTCAAGGCCATGTCATTTCAAATTGTTTTTCTTTATATTTGATGAATGGCGAGCACTCTTTTATATATAAGCTAGCAGCTGGTCCGTTCCGGATTTACCCGGGAATATTGACTCATTGATATTTATATATATTTTACTCTATGCAGGCGATGCAAATGAACACGTATAAAGAATATACACAAAATTCACACACACAACATACATACATGCATACATATATATATATATATATATATATATATATATATATATATATATATATATATATATATATATATATTACTCTATGCAGGCAATGCAAATGAACACGCGTAAAAATATACACAAACTTCACACACACACAATAGGAGGATGGCGAGGGAAGTACAAAGTCGTAGCACCCCACTTGAAACAAATCCTGATTCTTTTTTGATTGTGGCCGGCGCCGAGTTTTGCTGCCACACCTAGAGTGGTCGAAAGGGAACCTGCTTTTACCAGGGGATATCCTAGCATTGTGGTGTTTATTTTCAAGCCGATTTCGAATATTTGAGGTTGCATGATGAGACTCTCACTTGAAACCACACCAAGGACCATAACTGTGGCCAGAAACTTGGTTTTTATCACGTTGGGCACGTCCCATTTTGTTGTGGCAATCGGGCGATGCATTTTGAAGGTGCTGGCAATGATCTCGCTGTGATAAGTTGAATCAGTAGAGAATATGAGTTATACAGTGGCGCATCTGCGACCTCACTCATTGAACATTGTGCCAATTTCAGATATCATGAAAGGCTTCTATCCCTCTTGGAATTTGTAAACAATTGGCAAGCTTGTAGAGGGTCTGCAAGAAAAAAAGAATAACTATCATCAAACGGAAATGGAATCATGTCATTTATTAGGGTCGACAATTTTATCGCACCACCCTGCGAGCATGCGCGAACTTACATGCATATGTACACACACACACACACACACACACATACACACACCAATACACTTACAGAAAGACACACAGACACACGCACATACACAGACAGTCACACACACAAACACACCCATACACCCCCACGCACATATATATATATATATATATATAAATAATGTGTGTGTATTTCATTTTATGTCTGGCTGTCAAACTTCTGCAGTTTGTTGTTCTATGAATTAAAATGACCGTTATTTACAGATTAAACAATGATTAAAATAAACTACATTAACCCTTAAAGTTCTCACATTATTTTAATAATTACTTAGTTAAGAGGATAATTTAAACTAACCTGGCTATTTCATAATCTTGTTATAGGGTCTCCGATTAATAGGTGAGCAATCGGTAGCTTTTTCACATGTCTTAATGTTTTGTGTATTGTAAATTTTTGCCCCTTAACATATGATATTTTTTACGCAATATAGCATGTGTTTATCAGCCAAATTTTTCATTAACTCCTCTAATAATCATTAAATAACGTTAAAAACGTTAGGATCTATTGTACTTATTTACAATTACAACGTCATTACGCCATTTTGGGTTACCATAAATAATAAATAATGAACCAGTGAACACTAGCGAGGGTGGTCCCGAAAGCAAAGCCTCTAGTTTTTATATGAAAGATGTTTAAGTTTCAAAGGCGGAGATAGTACAATCAAAACGATTTGTGACATTATCACCGCAATTATCAATGCTATTTTGCCACGATTTACATGACACATCACTGCTTCTGACGACCGTCTATGATAAGAGATGCTTTCTTACAATCCTCTTACCATTAATATCCATAAAAGAGACAGGGACTTACAGGTAATAAATACATGAGTTTAGTCATTATATTAATGCAATTTGGATTTCTCTTTGCTCGATTTTGGTTCTTTAGTTTGGGAATGACGACTATATAATAGTATATACAAAATCTGGAACAATTAAAATATCATATTTAAGCATATTTTACGACCGACAAATCCGTCCCTTTGCTATCTCTCTCTCTCGCCCCTTCTCTCTCTCTCTCTCTCTATATATATATATATATATATATATATATATATATATGATTTCAACGTCTTGTCAGGCGAGTGCCACTCCCTCGGCCACTTAAAGTCCATGAGCCCAAAAATAACTTACATCGCCACAGGACTATTTCTATAGACAAATGCGTGAGGGAATATCTATACACAGATTATGTTACAGAGTCTTAGCTTTGTGCGACAGCTAAGTCTCTCTCTCGGTTCAAAATGTTGAGATCAAGCAACAAGCAAGAGCAAGATAATCAGCAACAAGTTAAACTGCAGACCAGCTTAATGCGGGTACTGGTCTCCCGCTTTATGTTTTTTTTTACTCTTGAAAGGTTGCCTTAACCACGGCTTACGGTAGCCCTCTCCACCTCAACACACACATACATTCACACAAACAGACACGGTGCTAGTTAGCCGTTGACCCCCAAAAATGGTTCATTTGCTCTTCGAACGGTCTTGTTTTTAATCCTTCAGGGAGACGAGCTATCCTCTTCACTAAAATACTGGTGGGGGAACCAGTTTAGTCGTCGGTTACCCGACCATGAGGCAAGTAGTATTGTGTTACATGGTACCAGTAGCATATGACATTACCTGACATATATATATATATATATATATATATATATATATATATATATATATATATATATATATATAAAGAGAGAGAGAGAGAGAAAGAAAGGGAAAGAGAGAAAGAGAGCGCGAGAAAGAAAGAGAGAGGTCCTGAACTCTCATCTAAACTTCAGCCTCTATCCCACCGACGAAATGTTGCATGCCTCTGCCTGTCTTTACAAGTATTTTAATGGCGGATGCTCTGACAAACTACAATCCCTTGTACCCCCTCGACCAAAAAAAAAAAACCCGACAAACCCGACAAGCAGCGAAGTCCCACCTCTACTCAGTTGAGATCCCTGGATGTAAGAAAGACGTTTACTCTAATAGCTTCTACCCAAGAACTGCAGGATTTTGGAATTCTCTTCTGGTGTCCTGCCCCCCACAACTGTACTGATATGCAGAAGTTCAAGTGTAACGTGAACAGAAATCTTGCTGCCCAACTCCCTACATAGTATCCTTGCATTATAGGTCCCTGATGCATCAAAGTGGCAACGTGCCTTGTTTGGGCTGAAAATTTAATAATTATATATATACATATATATATATATATATATATATATCGCATGTGATATACATATACATATCGCATGTGATATTAAGTATTTATTCATTTACCGATGGCATTAGGCTTTCATTAGTGACTTGGTGTAAAGAGCTAGTAATAGCGAACGATAATTATTGCAAAAATAGAAGATCTCTATTGATTTTAGTCTGTAAATCTAACTAAAGGTGGTCACCGTTTACATCTATCGAAACATTGTGAAAAAAAAAAACACTCAGGATTTAGGTAGTGGTCATAAAAATCTAAAAAGTATAAAGACACATTGTTTTTGTAACATTTATGGTGTATTAATTGTTTCTTAGGCAAAGTACAAACATTTCAATAGAAGAAATATATGTTAATTTTTATTCATTTATTTTATTTATTTTTTATTTTTTTTAATAGTCCGAAATAAAAAAAAAAAAAAAATTAACATATAATGCTCATCTCAAAAAATGAATTCCAATTAGGAATAATATATATATACAGTAGGCACCGCCAAAACTGGGGGGGGGGCAGGTCAGTACTTTTTGACGGACCGTCTTTTTAAAAATCTACCAAAAATCAGATAATTATCCGATCAATACGAAATTTTCAGCGATTATTAGGAGAAGAATGAACTTTATAACAGTGTACTTATTTTTCATAAACGATATTTATATATATATATTTTTTTGCTTACAACCCCCCCTTGTTTTGAAGTGGGAACAAATATACTTAAAATAATCATGTGAAACTGAACAAAACATATTGTGTTGTTGTAAGGGACAGAATTATAGATTAAAAAAAAAATGTTTGCATACCTTATTTTGACGTCTGAATATCAGAACTTCGATTGTGTTTAATTATCCCGCTTTTGAGTTTTGAAGTGTGAAATTCGGTGAATATGTTAAGTAAAATAATTAATTTAAGTTAAGCAAAACAAAAAAAAAAAATTTATATTTATACGAAAAAAGCCATTTTAAAATTTTTGATAAATAAATTAACAATTTTTTTTTAGCGAGCCGAATAATGCATGACCATTATTAAACAGAGCATGCTTTGAATAATCGATACAAAAAAAATTCGATAAATATTGTGCCCTTTGTGTTAAAAATAGCATCATTTTTTTCGATCTCGTTTGATAACGTTTGCCGCCTTTCGACTACGGTGGACCAAACGCGCTGAAATAATTTTTTTTTATTCTGCTTTAAATTGCCCCCTCCCCCCATTTTGGGGATCCTGGCCCCCACACACATACACATTAAAAACCAAACTCATACAAATGGTCACCCATCTGGTACTGGCCAGTCTCAGCTTAATAATACATTGAAATTTTCGTCACTGAAAAATAAGTTTTTTTGGCCTGTTTGGTCTTCCATAGTTTTCGTCTCATCAAAAGAAAACGTAAACAGAGTCGATCTGAACTCTACGGCGACGCGAAATGTCTGGTTACCTATATGAATAAGTGGAATTATTTGAAATTCAGGTACTTATATTATAATATTTTTGCATATTCTCTTAGAAAATCATCCTAAATCTTAGTTAGACAATAAATGAAAAAATAAATTATTTCAAAAACCCTTTTTTTTAAATATTTAAGTACGTTATTTGTGCAAGACAAAAAATATCAATTGTTAACTTTTTGGGAAAATTTAACATTTAAAATTGAATTAAAAATAGTAGAAAAAGTTTTACATTATTCTGTTTTCTATATGATAAAATTCAGGGTTTTATCTTTCTGTAAAAAAAAGTTACTCAGAAATAATGGATTTTATTAAATGTAATTTAGTTTTAAAAAACAAAAACGACTTGATTTTGCGGCCATTTTTGGCGGTGCCTAATATAGAGGAAATATAGTTATTCTTCAATTTTTGAATATTATCTCTTATATAATACAATAAACTGGATTAGCTTAGCTTATCAAACAGAAAGACTAGGAAGAAACCCCATATGCCACATAATCTGCAAATAATTTGGAAAACTACTAATTAGATGTATTAGTATTAATAATTTCCTATATTAATGCCGGGATACCTTACTCTTACATATTGAATCCGCACGGTAAAGTTGCTGCTGACCTTACTCTCTAAAATAGGCAACACAAACAGGAAACCAAGATAGCGAAACAAAACACGTCCCGACTATGCCAATATAGGAAGACACGATGTAGGGCTTTATTTTGCCCTCAGATTCGTGATGTGCATCGAAAACAACCGTGCATTTAGTTTAGTTTTTACTACTAAACATTGCGCCTTCCCTCTGAGAGTAGACGCAATATTAATAATGTTAAATTTTAGGAGTGCATTTGCACTCTTAATTTATATATACTTGTCTATTTTTCTCACATTCAACAAGTGAAACCGTATACTGAACAAGACAATTTTAGCAGATATTACACCAAACTTATATAAGAATAACAATTAGATAAAATATTAGCTGATAATGTGACTACAATAAGCCAGTAGGTCATTTACAGAGAGTGATAAGGCAATCTTAATCAGTGTAAACGGTGTGGAGACGAGGGAAATGCTAAGAGAGAATAAACAAATTTGGAAAAAGACCAAAACGCAAATGACGGTTCTATCATTCGGCTGCATCTTGAGAAACTTAATGAGTAAGTAAATCTATTGATAGAAATTATACCAGCGATTAGAATGTCTATATCTCAGATTAATATCAGTCTTACTCTATAATCCTTTGTAAAGCTATCTATCTTTCTTTCTCTATCTCTTCTTACGCACATATTAACTAGTATCTATACTTCTATGAATTTGTTGTTTTTGCTATTGATATTTATATTAAAACCCCGTTTCTATTAATTAATAAAAAATTACAACTTTGTTATATATGAGTCGTTAAATTGCATTCAACTGCAAAAGATCATGCTCATTAGCATTTGTATTTAAACATCCATTAAAATGAATTCCCTGTTATTTTTTTTTCGGTTGTCTTATGAAGTTATCCATTTAATTAACTATTACTGCAGATACTCTACATAATTCATACTTGAATATTTGCTTAAAATAGTTATAGTATACATAAACCTCTTTCTCTCGCTATACGTATATATATATATATATATATATATATTTATGCATGCGTATATATATATATATATATGTACATATATATACATATATATATATATATATATAATATAGGCTAATCCAGTTTATTTTATTATATAAGAGATAATATCAAAAAATTGAAGAATAACTATATTTCTTCTCTGGTCACGAATAGGCTCCTATATGGTTGACTATAAAAAACTGATCACATATGATGATATAGGATGTATCGAGATACAGGAATGGGTATGTTTGATCTGGCATAATGATGATTCATTAACATTGTGGGGTGTGCGTACGCGCCTGGTCCACAAAGTATGGAAATATATCATTTAAAAATTAAATAAAACTGATTTTGATATAGATGTACTTGGAAATATGTAACAAAGTTTAACAAGGCTTTTTTATAATATAGATCCACAGAATATTGTGATAATTGTTTCAGTGTGAACAGGTATGGTATAATAAATAATGGGGTTTATCTATTTTATTTTTATTTTCATCATATTTTGCTTTCGTTTTGATACCCCCAAATTCGAAGCTATCTCTTTACAACCGTTCCTTTTCATAAGCTATCATATTTTCATAAACCAGAGTTCATTTTGTGAAGACTTTTTTGAACCCAGTCAACGACGGGTACTTTTGCTAGCATATATATATATATATATATATATATATATATATATATATATATATATATATATATATACTAAAAATCCTACAAATCAGCTCTGACAGTATTTACTTTACATACAGGAAACTTTATATATCGGGTCTTCGAACACATGCTCAACTTTATATTTGCGTTTTAGCCGCGTCGAATCGGTGCAAATGTGTGAAAATTAAAGAAATGGAATTTGCCAATTGAGGTTCAAACAGCGGAATTACGATATATGCACGAGTAACGTGATAGCTATTTATTGTAATTTGAACCTTGCAGCAAGCATGTCTTCGTAGCTCCGGCATTAACGTCAAAATAAAAAAGTAAATTGCAATCTAAACGTTTTAGTTCGATTTTCGGTGGTGGAGTCATGTTTTTTATTAAGTGTTTAACCAACACTATAAATTGGCTCCAATAGGATATAATAGCAAATATCTCACTTATCAAAATATGATATTTAAGCGTATTTTACTACAGGGAAATGTCAGACGGCCTGCTAGTATATATATTATATATATATATATATATATGTATGTGTGTGTGTATGTGTGTGTGTATGTGTGTATGTGTGTGGTGTAGTGTGTGTACGTTTGTGTGTGTGTATTTGTGTGTGTGTGTATGTGTGTCTGTATAGAGCTATGATGAAAATTATAGAGCACCTATAAAAATAATAATTGTACACGAAGTAGTTGAGAGTAAATGT
The DNA here is from genome assembly GCF_053919585.1 of Euprymna scolopes. Lineage (NCBI taxonomy): Eukaryota > Metazoa > Mollusca > Cephalopoda > Sepiida > Sepiolidae > Euprymna > Euprymna scolopes. Next base: position 99,382,236 of record NC_136506.1, read on the forward strand.
AAAATATTTTACAGTAAATTGTAATATTTATTTACTTTAAAGCCCTTTTCAAGAGATTTAGCTGAGTTTCATACTTTCCAGTATCCAAAATGTTGATTTCTCATACGGTTTCTTATTTTTCAACTAATATTTGATTCCTGTTAGTTCTATAATAGTACTTTTACTTGAAAATTCCTCAAAAGAAGCAGCTTTTTAGGATTAAAAGGGCACACATTGTTGCCTTATCTGGCAAAGGGTATTCTAAGGTAGACATTCTCAGGAATATTATATGTTCAAGTGCAGAAGATCAAACAACGATTTAAAGGTACAAGGAAAGAAAGTCTTGAAAAAACAGAAATGGACAAGGCCACAAAATGTCTACAGCTGCCTGAAAAGACGGATCGTTGAAAAGAGCATAACTTGTAGATAGGAAGGAAAGTTTTTCAGAGCTTGCTGACGAGTTCAATGGGGGTCCAAACAAAGGCATATCAGCTCAGACAGTGAGAAGAAGTGGGACTAAAATGATTCAAAGCAAGGAAAAGGTTAAATAAGACAAAACGACAGAAATTTGCAAAAAAACAAAAAAAACACATTTGAAAATTGGCCACTTGATGATTCGGCCAAAGTTGCTTGGTTTAAAAGGTAACACTGCGCTAATATAACGGCTTCTATTTCCTAAACATTGAGAGGAACAGTTGGCATTTTTTTGTGAATGAACATCCATAACATCCATTCAGATTTTGTAGCAAATCTCATTTTGTTCTTCAGATTTGAAACCCGGCGGGCCGTTTATGTTCTTCATAGAAAAGGAGGGGCATTTCATCCTGATTCTACGATTGCAACTGTCAAATTTGGAGCATGAAGCGTAATGGTTTGTGCCTGCATGGTTTCTTCAAGTACCTTACTGATGTAGATATGTAACGGCAGACAAAATTCACAACTTATGCTACCATGTTGGACCAGGTTTATTAAACCTCTTAGACAAAAATATTAAATAAGTAATGTACTCTTCCAACATTAAAATGCCCATATGCCATATGTTAAAAGGTCCAATGGGTTGTTTGAGAAAAAAGTGCTTCCAGTGACGAAGTACCCCCTCAATCGCAAACCTAAATCCTATTAATCGTCGTGGTCCCATTCATGAAAAATATGTGAGAACATACAAATATTCATTAAAAAAGATTAAAAGCCAATATTCTTAATAAGTAGCATAAAATAGATCCTACAACATGCAATAATATGAAAATAATAATAAACACTCTTATAAAGGCAAAATTATTGTTTAAAAAATTTTATTAATACGTACTCGCATGCGCTTCTTTTTTAAATATATAAGTTTGCATCATGATTTCGTCTTTTGATCGCCGTTTCATTATTTAGACTATGTCTGTATATATGAACCATGATTATTATATTAGATTAAGCCATTGGAAAGAGAATATAAGAAGGTGTAATATAGAAAATATAGAGGAGGAATAAAGTAAATGCATTATTATATACATAAGAACAATTACTATCCGTTTGAATCCGATTTAAAATGTTTTTATTAATAAGTAGATCAGGCGTTTAAAAAGTTGCCCTCTTTAAACTATATTATGAATAAGTGAGGATATAAACGATTTCTTTTAAGATAAGAGAAAATTAAATTTGATGAATTAATGAACCAGATTTTTTCATAGGTTACGCGAGAAACTGTTAACTTATATCATTACTATTATTAACAGAAACATTTAAGTATATACTATTTTTCTATTATTCTTACTATATTTTTTCTGTTTCTGTTTCGTTGACGCACAAAATATTAAACTGATGATTTGAAAAAAAATTAATCGTTTGAAATTTAAGGTTTTTAAAACGAGATTTTTACGTGTATGTTTATAGACACATAAGATAGATCAGCTACATAGGTTCCATAATATCAGGTTTTAAACCGACGTTACTGAAACTTCTGAATATACATATATATATATATATATATATATATATATATGTGTGGGGGGGGTGTATGTGTATGTGTGTGTGTTGATCAGGTTACACCGATATTGTCTGGGATTGAAAGATTATAAACCCTATTGTCCCTACTTCTATAACATAAGAATCAGTGAAATCTCTCAATATAAAAAAAATCGATTCATAACTGCTTTGCATTGGGTGGAGCTCTACATGTTGATTCGCGGTGATTTAGTACATAATAACGTGTATTCTTATTGCACTGTAGAGAACCCATGTTTACTGTTTTAATATTTTTATATAATTACCTAAATTAAAGTTTATAATCTAAAAAGCAAATACCATGATTCAATTTCGTTCTAAACAGAATAGCAATAACTACGCGCTTCTGTTTAATCAAAAGAACTTTTATTGATTTATTCGTTGGATCTTCTGCTTTTAATGAGACTATTTATAAAATGCACTTGTGATTTTAAGCTAAATAAGCTTATAAGTTTGATTAAAAATCTTACTGTTCTTTTTTAAGCGGATTAATCTGATTATCTGTTTCCAGTTTTTTATCAAAGATATATCGATACGACACTTACCTAACAATACTTCAAGACACAAAGTATATATGTGTCATTTTTTTAACTTGCGCAGTACTGTAGGAAACGAACTTACAGACACAGCCACACACACACATGCATATACAGCCAATGTTTCGTTTCACATCTAAGTATAAATTCTTATACAAAGCGATAAAACAAAATACATTCTTTTCTCAAAGGAATCTTTCATACGGAAATAGCCAAGCCAAACCTGTTAAATGTTGCGTCATTATGCAAGGGAAATGTAGCACATTTTGTCGACAATTTTTAGCTGGATTAATATTGTTTTCTCGACAGGAAATAAGAAAAATTCAACAATTTCCGGTTGATGGAATATATGCCGGAGAGGACCGTTGAAGGAATCAACTGAAATGGAAAATAGAAAGTAAAATAAAAACGAAAATAAGTAATAGAATTTTTTTCCTGTTTTATATTTCATTTTTTGGTTGAGATTTTATTTCATTTTGTCGTGTATTTTTATTTTATCGATTAAAAACAAAATCACCTCACTGATTCCTGTTTACTGCGTTTTATTGAGCTCAGCGAAACGTTTGCTTTTGAACATTATACACGAATGGGTAAGTTTCTTTGGAGTAATATGAGATTTCACTGTAAGAAATAGAATAGTCTTGAACACATGGAATTTTATAAATTTATGCTTTTGAAATCTACAGTGCATTTCATAGTATACGCTACATATCGAATTTTGAACTCTACTTACTGGGGGTTTCAGAAAGACATTTTCTTGCTTTAAATTTAAATTCAAAATATACGAAATTTACGGTGGAAACAATCTATCCAATTATCATGTTTTCCTACATAACTTTTTTTTTACAAAGGAATCACCACTTATCAAAGTCCGGAGGACACTCAAGGATAAGGGTTAATGGGTATACATTAGTCTATGTGATCATAGAGTTTTTAACATAGGTATTGGGATTTTTGTAAGATTGATTATATAGCGGTATGGTTCATGAAGAAATGTTTACATTGGACTTAAAGACAATCAGATTATAGTCAATTAGGAAAATTATTTTGTTTTGAATATAAATTGCACCGAGTCTATTATGATACCGTATTATATCAATAAACCTTTCACCAAAGTCAATCTTTTTTTTTCTTATATTAATGGACAGGTTTTACTTCCCTCCTTCTGCAAGATCTGTGAGAACAAGTTTGGAAAGTGGAATGTAGAAGTCAACATCCCTGAGGAGGGACACTCACCTGCAAAAAACGCATGGCTGACACATCGGCATTCTCCAGTAAAGGCGCCTCAGGCGATCAAAAATAAACTAATCCTTTTTAGAAAAAAGAGAAGGAAAACCTAGAAAGCTTGACCTCCTAGAACTGCACAAAACTAGCATTACATTGCAATCAAGACGAACCAGATCATTAAAGGAATTATATTTGATAAAACTACCAAAATCACTAGGTATGTAAGGCTTTATGAGGTGTTAACTTTGTTTAAAATCGGACTGTATCTTGGTTAACCGAATACATAAAAATATTTGTGTGAAACTTCATGAAGACCGTTTTGAAGTTCATATGCAACGTACTTGCACACACAGATAAATGCGTTCTTATATAAGCGTGATTTAATGTAAAAAAAAAATATTAAAATATTTCTGAAGGCATACTTTTTGCGAACAGAAAATAATAACACCCTGTACTTCTAAGTACGACTTATCATTGTGATATCACATATCTGTATGTGCAAGCTTTAGTTTATCGGGGACTTTGTTGTCGAGAGGGAATTAATTCATCAGAGCACTTACCATATAAATACTTACAAAATAGGCAGAAGGATGCCACATTTTAGCGATGAGACAGAGGTTGAAGCTTAGTTGATAGTTCAGAATCTTTCTTTTTTAACCCTGCCTAGGAGCAAGAATCTTGTGGAAGATGCACCAGCCCAAATGTGGCGACAATACTCCATGCAAGGACAAACCATACGACTTATTATTGTGACATCACATATCTGTGTGTACAAGTTTCAGTACAGACAATACATAAGTCGGGTGGTTATGCAGAAAAAGATGTGAAACACGCTTCCTCCAAATCAATGGGGACATAGAAAATATTAGATTGTGTTCACTTAAGCATAGCATGAAATAATTTAATAAGAGATGCATCGCTGTGCAATTTATTATAAATTACAGCTTATTAGAACACGTAAACGTAGATTTACAAATATAAACACTCCCAACGATTAGCTATATAGTTTATAATATATTTACATTCATGAAATAGTAAAGCCAACCTACGAAATTTTGCACGTAATCATGCATTTTAATACATGCGTAACCCACTAAAACGTATTTCTATTTTATGGGCTTCACATAAAAGACCGTACAATCGGACATATTAATAGACTAAATTATTCTAAACAGAAGACACACACGCACGCGCATACACACACGAGCGCGCGCACACATACCCAAATATATATATATATATATATATATATATATATATAGATAGATAGATAGATAGATAGATAGATAGTAAGTTATAAAATATATATGCCAATTAAGCGAGGATTCATCAGGCTTATGCATACGCCTGATGAATCCCAGCGTGGATTACACGCGGAATATTCTGTGTAGCTTAATTGCCATATATATGTTATAAGCTCTATCTAGGTATTGAGCACTGTTGAAGTAAATGCTAATGTTTACGCATAAATTTATACTTTCGTATATCAATTTTTGTGATTAAATGAAGTAGTCATATATATACATATATATATATATATATATATATATATATATATATATATGAATACTCTTGTTAATGAAATTTTAATAGATATGCAATGATGAGGTTTTATCAACAAAGATTGTTACATGTTTTATTTCACACACGCCCGGCGCGAAAGAAGACCTCATCTTATACATGCCATGTGTATAAATAAATAATAAAAAAAACAACTAATATATTTTCATTTTAACTTAAGACAAGTGTAATTTTCATAAAAACTTGTGAAAATTAAAAATGGGCGAATCTGAAAACGAATGAACATTACATTGCTTTAAGTTATAACTTCACCAACTAACAACTACCAAATCAATAATATATGTACCATAATATACAAGCTGGAACGATAAATTTGTTGCCCTAAAAAACAATGCTTCAGCTATACGAAGCTTAATGTAGTCGGCTTCAGCCTCAATAACCGATACGGGTCTGGAAATTGGAGCATACCTTTTCCACACCAAAGACCGTAACCGTGCGTTGGGATGCGCTATCAACCGTTGAGCCGTCCTGATTTGCATTTTGGGGGTGCTGGCAATGATCTTTTTATTAGAACTTGGATTGGTAAAGAGCATGAGTTGTACACTAGCCCATATTCGATCTCGCTCCTTGAATATTGTGTTACCTGCAGACAGCAGAGAAGGCTCCTATCGCTCTTGACAACTAGTCCAACTAGTAGATGGTCTGCAACAACAACAAAAGAAAAACAGTTTTAGTCAAACGGAAATGGAATCATGTCGTCTTTACTAAAGCGTTCTACTCTCTGTAGGTAAGAAAAAGCTACTTTTTTAAAAATAAACTTGATTTAATAGCAATAGAACAAAATGGGTAATTATTAGCAACGTGATTATAAATACATCGAAGTAAAGATACCCAACAATGCAACAATGGTCTGAAGAATTAACTTTCTATTCTTGCCATGAAAGTAAATAATTCGACATTACATATTTCCGAAATGATTGCAAGTCATTCTGCGGAAACGGTCTGTTTTAAACGCCGCAATTTTTCGTAATTTTCAAGAATACAATCGAATACAATCGTATACAAGTATTCTTTTTTTCAATCGAACAGGTAAAGTAAGAAAACCACATGCATCATTCAGCTCCATAATATGTATATTAACTTTCTGAACCATAATTTAAATCAATTATTTGAATGCAATAACATTGGAATATTTGAAAGAATCTATATGTTATTATTATCGTTACGAATCCAATGTCAAATAGTAAAAGAGTTCTTTAGTATTTATTTCCTTGCATAAGAATGAGATTTCTTTCAATATCAGTAAATATATATCGATATCTATCTCTGCATCTATGTACATTATTCTATTATTCTTTATCTAAGGATAGATATATTTATAAAGATAATTATGAGTACATGTCCATATATATATATATATATATATATATATATATATATATATATGTATATATATATACAATGTAACCCGGAAATAAGAGACTCAAATATAAATTTCTCTGGTCCAAATAAGAGCTTATGTAATTGTACAGTGTAACCGGATATAAGAATTCTTAATATAGGTCTAATCCGAGTTAAGGAGAGGGGCTTGGTTCGATTTTAACCGGGTTATACTGCACATATATTTATATATTTGTAGTCATAGACATACATTCCTGTTTTGTTGTATCACAACTAATCAGTGCCGCTAGACTAGCGCCTCTCCCAAGCCAGGGATTAAACCTTGGACCGTCGTGATGACAGTCGACATTTTTTCCCCTCAACTACGGAAGCGATGCCCGCAACTAATCTCTCCGAATGTCTATTTAAATAAACATACGTCCGCCACTTGTAAACTGCTCCAACCGCTTGTTTGTAAACAAACCGCGAGCGTCGCATTTCTCAGCCAAATTAAGTAGCGAGTGAGATTGTTTCCGACAGTGCTCAACCCAAAGAGGCGGGGGCTTTAAAATATATTTGTAGTCTCGACATACAGTCCTGTTTCATTGTAAACATCCGTCCGCCACTTGTAAAGATAATCAAATTGGCTTAATTTATTTTTTTCAAGAAAAGCTTGAAAATAAACCTGTAGCCTTGTTCTTATTGGGGCGACAAATTTATCATTCCACACGTTGGTTACGTATGATCAAACGAAGCAGTCCAGCAGGTACACGCCACGGAAAGATGTGGTGCAGCACTATTTCTGAAGAGAACCCTCCGAATTTCTGGACTTGTGGAGCTGAGCCAATTCCTGTTGCAACACCCAAGATCACCAAAGACTCTCACCACGCTTCAGCACATCTAGGGACACTTTAGTATTACATTTCAACCCGACTTTAAAGATGGGAGATTCCATGATGTGACCCTTCTCTTGAAATCACACCAAAGACCATAGCCAGAAACACTGTTCCCATCACCCTGGGCAATCACTGTTATTCCTGGCAACTAAGTGGTACACTTTGAGGGTGTCGGCAACGGTCCTTTAGTCATAACTTTGATTAGTCGACAGCATCTCCGATCTAACTTGTTGAACATAGTATCACTTTCAGACATGACAGAAGGATCCTATCGCTCTTGAGATGTATCCCCAACAGACCCACTAGTAGTTGGCATGAGACAATAAAAAAAAAATGGTTTTCATCAAATAAAGATAAAATCTAGGGCGACGATTTTATCGTTACACTTTGTATATCTCTCCATTTCTTTCCTTATCACTCTTCTCTCTCTCTCTCTCTCTCTCTCTCTCTCTCTCTCTATATATATATATATATATATATATATATATATATATATATACACACACAGAGTGGAACGATAAAATTTTCGCCCTAAGGACATGATTCCATTTTAGTTTAATTAACAATATACATATATACATATCTATCTATCTATCTATCTATCTATATATATATATATATGTATATATATATATATATATATATATATATATATATTGTGTGTGTGCGTGTGTGTGTGTTTAGATATATATGGATAGGTTTCCTTCTTCTAATGAATTTGTCTTTCTAGCACCTAAGGAACTTTAGCTTTTACGCATTTTTATTCTCATGTCCTTTATATGCTACTAAACATGACGTAGAATATATCTTGTAATCTTAAACTTACTTAGTAATAGTTTATCTTTTTTGATTTTTTTATGTTTCTTTTATATATATTAGTATAAACAATAACCGTATTATTGTACATTTTCCTATTGTGAAAGTGCTATTATCCACTGGAGATCCATGTATTTAACAGCTGCCCTATTTTTAAATCTCCCAAACAGTTACATGATAAAAAGATGAGACTCCCTGTTTTCTATTTACTGAATTTAATTAAGCAGTTCTGTTTTCATCTTTATATGGTTGAATTCTTTTTATAATTTAAAACTTTGGAGGAATCGGCTCGTTCAAGTGCTAAGTCTATTTCATTTTACAATTTTAGTAAAGGCTTTTTTTACCTCCTCTCCTTATATAAATGGCTTCTCTCTTGTAATTATAAACTTGTTAGAAGTCATATTATGTAGGTGCTACGTCTGCAATAGATCAAAGTTAGTTTTTTTTTTTTCCGAGAATGTAAACTTCATTCTTCATTTTTATTTATTCCAACGTTCTTTAGACTATATATATATATATATATATATATATATATATATATATATATATATATATATAAATATATATATATACATATATATATTTATATATATGTATATATATATGTATATATATGTATATATATACATATATATATACATATATATATATATATATATATATATATATACATATATATATACATACTTCTTTAAAAAATGTCCTTCGTGTTAATTTTATTTTGTCAAAAGTTAATTTCCTGCATCGCTAAATCGTTTTACTAATCCGAATTAACAATACTACCAAAATTATTTAAGGGCTCATCAGTTGTTTACCACTCTTTCAGTGATTTTAAACAAAGAAGCATAAATAATTATGACTCTTTCACGGTGTCTTTTTACCACATGAACAAAATATTTTTTATACTGAATCTTATTTTTTTTTATTTCCTTCAGATAAATTTTACATGTATTTCACATCGGTGTCATCAGTTCCTGTCTTCAAAACTAAATTATTTACACACTACTGTCTTGATGTATTGATGGCTTGAATCTTTTATACTATTTATTAGCTCTCTAGTTTGTTATTAATTTATTTCTTACATATTTACATCCTATTTTACCCCTACTATCTCTGTAATGATTAGTTATTAAAATATATTTGAAAGATATAGAAAATATGTATGAAAAATTAGAAATAATATAAAAATATACATTTTATTATATTATACATCATGCTATATGCATAACTCAGATATATTATACGATTTTAAACATATCCATTGTTTCTAGATATTTTCTACTAATTTTCTTTAGTCATTTTGATATAATTTAAAACATCAGGATACCGAGTAAAGTATAACTGTTAGATTTTTTCACCACTTTGTTTAATAATGTCCATTACTGGCTGTATGAAATCTCTCTAATTAAGGCTGACACGAGCTACCTTTAAAAACTGCTAGCGTCAAACATATACATAAACTTTAAAATAATTTCTTTTATTTAACACTAGCAGGGGTTACCCGTGTTGCTTAGGTGTGGAGATGTGATGTAGTAAAGAACGCCAAGGGAAGAGAGAGGTGTACAATTAAATTGTAGTAGCGGGTGTGTGGAGAGGTGCTGAAAAAAACAACGATAAGCAACTCGTGTAGAGATATGTGCTCAAATGTAATAGTAGGCTGGCAGGCTGGAACCCGTAACGCGAAGGAAGGAAAGAAGGTAAAAAAACCTAACGTCTTAGCTGATGCATCCATCGCGAAACCGGTGGTCCTGAACGTTCAGATTTAGCGTAGCTCATCCAACGGAGACGATGACTTTCGAGAATGTTATAGAAAACTGCCCAGTTAAGGGTGAAAGAATGTATGTCTTTGTCTAATTTTTCGATATTTGTCGTCCAAGAGATGGAGATGTTCTGACACGTATCACTTTTTGCCTATTTATATACATGAAGACAAGATACCTGGCGTTGCTCGGGTATATATAGGTGGTGTAGTAAGGAACCCTGAAACAACAGTAGATAGCCCGAGTAGAGACAGGTTTAGAAAAAAAATGGTATTAGCGAGGGTGCTCGGAAAGAATAAGAATTAAAACAACGGTAGACAACCCTGGTATGGTGAGAGGTTTAAAAAATGTGGTTCGTAACGCGAAAAAATACCGGGAATTATTCTCTATTAGAGTAGATAAACTTTATAAAAAAAAAGTTAGAACTTTTTTAACAATAAAAAAATGTAAATTAAATATTTTACACATCCGAACGTAACGACTTTTATTCTATAAATAGATAGGCACTCGTCCAAGTTATCCGGAAATAGAAATCTTCTTACACTCTAGAAAGACACGACGATATGCCAGCTACCAGTTGGCAAAAAGACCGCGGACGGAACACTATGGCAAAAACATTAAGTATTTTTTTAAAACTCATCCTAAATGTTTTTTATGTAACTTTGTTTTTAAACTTGTTTTTCTTTTTTTTATTTATGTATTTGTGTGTATTCTCCTGTCCTATTCGTCACCCCCATGCTACAAAGTAAACAATAAAAACAAACAAAATGCCGGAAACTAAGATAAAAAAATGCCGGAAATTATTCTCTATTAGAGTAGATAAATTTATGACTTTATTTAAATAGTATACTTAATATATACTATTACTGCAAGCTTGCCTGTATTGAAAATGCTTGCTTCCTGGCTAGCCAATCAAACCATCAAATATACTTAGCCTTATTTTCAAGTACATTCAAAATATAATACAGTGCCATTAGTAAAGAAAAAGTTACCTATGAAAACGAACCTCCTAAAGTAAAACCTTGAATAATTATCTAAACTCGAATGTAAATTAATATTATGCCGACTTTACAAATTGATAATAGTAAATTATTGGATTTCCATTAATTAGGTGAAACTCTAATCATTCAAACTCGATAGATAACGACAAATTCCCCCTTTAATATGGGAGGAGAGATTATCATCAAGTGTCCTGAATTGTTTAATTAGCACCGGACTTACTACTTAGATAGAAAAAAGTTACTTGTACCCATTCCCCTCCTCCCCCTTTTTTTAAAGGGAGTGTAGATAATACAGTGGATGTGTTATCGGCAGCTCCAGTAACTGTCGCTTCTTATTTTTTGTCCTTCAGTCCTCATTCAATGGGTGATTTTTCTGACAAAGGGTGAAGAAAAACTGCTTTAAGGTCGGTAGTACTTGGTGACCAGTTGTCTGAGATGTCAGAAATTTTTCTGTCTCTGTCTGTCCATGTGGCCATTGTCACTAGTAAGGGTGCTGGAGGAAAACGTTTTGTCTGGGCTGACGTTATCCGCCTGATAGTCAGGGACCCGAACCTTGGTTTAACCACTAAAGAGGCTGCCCTATCAGCAGGCGCAAAATACTGGGACTGCTATATTGCCATTTGGTGAGTGGATCTGGACCATGCAGTAGTCTCTGGTGGGGCCTCTCGATGCCATACTAGTGGGTAATTGTTACGGCTTTATCTTTTCGTGTGCTACAAAACAATTCCTGTATTTTTCTCTCTTACTTTCCCTCTCTGTACTGCTCTAACCAAGTATGCCGACCTATTCCACAAATCCCAAAACCTCAACATGAAATATCTCCAGAATAAAAACTCGATTAAACCTAGAACCCCATCTTCCAACGTAGACCCCTACTATCAGGTCTCCTTCTCCAACATCAGGGGTCTACGTTCCAACCTTCCAGAGGTTGAAACCCAATTACAGGAGACGAAACCGAACATATTAGTTATAAGTGGAACTGGAATAGGGCCGACCACTTCCCTAGATGAGTTCATAATTAACGGATACTCTAATTTAACAGCTAAATCTGACCCCCAAGATCGCCATGAGCATGGAATATGTGCCTACATTAAGGATGGCTTCCCGTGTGGAAGGGATAATATCAAGAGAAGATCCTAATTTACCCTATATGTGCTTCAGGGTTGCACTTGCAAACACCACTGCATTTATATTTGCCCTTTATCGGCCCCACAACAGGGGAGTTACTATTTTTAAGAGCATATCTGAGAAAATAGACCACATACTGTCTGCACATCCCTGGGCTAACATCCACATCTGTGGTGACTTCAACGTCCATAACGTGGAATGGCTGACCCGTTCAAATAAGACGGACGATGAGGGGAGGTTTTGTCATGATTTTGCCATTGCTTATGACCTCACTCAGATTGTTCGCGAACCCACCCGTGTGCCCGATACACCCGGTCAATATGCAAGCCTCCTATACCTTTTTTCTCTCAACTTCCTCTGAGCTATGTTCATGTTCCGTTCATTCTCCTCTAGGATCCTCCGACAACTCCATCGTATCAGTTAAGATAAAAACGAAATGTAAGAAGCCCCCAGACGTCCCCCTCCACCGTACCGTATACCGATATCCTATGGCTAACTGGGATATCTTCCGTACATTCATATATGATTTACATCTGCACTCCATGTTTAAAAAGGAAGTGTCCTCTATAGTATCAGATGTGACAGAATGGTTAATTGTAAGCATAGAACAATGCATACCATCTAAAAAATTCCAACAAAAACCTAACAACCAGCCATAGTTCTCCCCAGAATGTGCTGCTGCTATCGCGCACAGGAATCACTTTTTTCCATAGCTACCAACGTAATAGATGCACTGAGACTAAAACTGCTTTCAGGACTGCCAGCAACCACTGTAAAAGAGTAATAAAAAATGCAAGAGAACTATATGCCCAGTCTGTTAAATACAAGGTAGCTGATCAGCGGCTTGGTTCCCACCACTTTTGGCAAAGAACAAATAGGATCCTGAACAGAAGTGTGCGTTCTATCCCAACCATTATCAATGGAACAGAGGCCATCTCGTCAGCGTCAGACAAGGCCAAACTGTTTGCAAAGAACTTTGCAGCTAATTCTACCCTATGCGACGAAGGCCATCAACTCCCCATGTTTCCTCCTATAACACAGAACAAGCTAGGTAACATACAAATATCCGTGCATGAGGTCGCCAAGCTAATTAAGAACCTTGATTCCAGTAAAGCAACTGTCCCTGATGGCATCCCTATTATAGTGTTAAAAAAGCTTCAACCAGAACTTGCTACCATACTTACAAATCTATTTAAGCGCTGCCTTAAGGAGAAGTGCTTTCCAACGTCCTGAAAAACCTCATCAGTATTCCCTGTATTTAAGAATTCAGGTGATAAGTCATCTCCCTCTCAGTACAGACCGATAAGTCTCCTGCGTGTTATGAGTAAGTTGCTGGAATCCATATTAAATAAAGAAGTAGTAAATCACCTTAGCAGAAATAACCTTCTTAATGACACACAATATGGTTTCCGCTCTGCAAGATCTACCACAGATGTGCTGACGGTTATATCTCACAGGATTAGTGAATCTCTTATCAAAGACTTCCTTTCTAGGGCAATTGCACTTGACATATCAAAGGCCTTCGACAAGGTATGGCATAAGGGTCTGCTTCAAAGATTTCCAGCTACGGTATAACTGGAAATGTTTCTCAATCATGAAATCATTTCTCTCCGATAGGCTCATAAGAGTAGTGGTAGATGGACAAAAATCCGAGGCCTGCAATATAAATGCTGGAGTCCCTCAGGGTAAATCCTGGGCCCAACTCTCTTCCTGATCTACATCAATGACCTCCCTAAACACATACTTAAATCATTCGTTGACATCTATGCTGATGACACGACCATCTACGGCAACCCATCAAAGGCTGTAAATGACAAAGTTCTCTCTGATTCTATCTCCACTGATCTCGAGCGCGTGGTTCAGTGGGGGAAGATTTTGCTGGTTACTTTTAATGCATCCAAAACCAAACTCCTATCCTTACATCATCAACGCTCTGATCCCCATCTGGCACCAATTGTGATGGATGGCTCTCGTCGATGAGGCTCCGTGTTTTGACAAGCTTCTGGGTTTGACCTTTACTCCTGATCTGAAATGGAACACGTACATCAAGGTCGCTGGAAGGATGGTAGGATCCTTCTACCGCTCCAGAAGATATCTCACTACTAATGCAATTCTCTATCTATATAAAAGCCAAGTACGTCCAAGGATGGAATACTGTTGCCATATCTGGGCAGAAGCTGCTAAAAACAGCCTATCCTGCCTTGACAGAGTACAAAATAGACTTCGTGTTTTAGTGGGGGATGCCCTTTTCTCTACCCTGCAACCTCTCACCCACAGAAGAGACGTTGCGAATCTATCCTTGTTTTATCGTTATTTCCATGGCAGGTGCTCGTCTGAACTCCAATCTCTGGTCCTTCCTCGCCAATCTTTCACGAAAAATACCAGTCTAGCTGAATCCACTGTGAAAAATTTCCCCCATACTATATCTGTGCCTAAATCAAAACGCGGATTCCATGAACAAAGCTTCTTTCTTAGAACTGCACGCCTCTGGAACTCTGTACCGTCTGTCTGCTTCCCACCGGACTACAACTTGGATGTCTTCAAGTCCAACGTAAACAAATGCCTAATGAACCGCACCCTTATGTAAACACTTCATCAAATCGCCACACTAACGTAATGTACTTGCAATAACCCTTATCCCTGAGTGGCTTCCGGGCCTTGATAAGTGGTGATTACTGTGTAAAAATAAGGAAAAGAAAGTGAAAAAAAGAAATAACGTCTTACCTGATGCGTCCATCGCGAAACCGGAAGTCGCAAGAATTGAAATTAAGAGTTTTCAACAGAGAGGAGACAGTGGCTTGCGACAGAAATAGCGACCCCTCTTGAAAGAATTAATTTTTTTAGGCCAACATTTCAATATCTTTCGTCTGAGAGACCAAGCTTTAGCAATTTCCTCACGTTCCGACGCGTCTGTCGAAAGATTTTGCGAGACACAAGCGCACACACTTTTTGGTTTTCATATAGAAGTTTTTATGAATCAATATTCTATTTTCAATTCTTATACTTACATCTAGGAATGTAGCGCGTGTTTCTCTCTGTTCAGAAATTAAATCTAACTATTTAAGATAAAGACATAAAGATGTTTTTCATTCCTCGTTTCCATCCATAATATAAATCTCACCTGTCTATTATAATGTATGTAAGCTTGTAGGTCTCACAAAA
>NC_136506.1:99402633-99560133 GCF_053919585.1 Euprymna scolopes
AAAAACAATTTCTTGTTTATTTCAAAATACGAAAAATGGTATATTCGCTATTATAATAGAATACTTCATCAGTTTTTATCATAAATGTTCAGATAAGCCAAAAAGCTGTGTGATTATGAGAGGTTAATAAACAAAATAAAAACTTCAAGGTACAAAACGAGCCGAGATGGATATTAGAGAAATAGACACCCAAAACCAATCGATTATTCCTTCTTTGTGAGTAAAATCGGCTATAGGATGCGACCAATAAATAAACAAAATAAGAAGCTGCCGAAGGATCCATTTTCTAATCTTTAACACTTTAATACTTTTCGGAATACAATAGCTATAACACCATTCTAACACAAAGCAACTCGCCAGAAACACCCCTACATATTTATTGTATATATTGTATACATATTGCATGAATATTCTTCATATTGCCATTAAATATTTTTTTATACGAGATCATTCGATTAAACTTCAAAGTTAACGGTAAAAAAATCGCCGTTATCCACAATTCGATTAATTTTCTGTTTTCTACCCGGAAAATGTTCGCCTAATATACATAACGGTTCCCAATCTGGAGAGTACGCAACCGCTCGCTGGAAGAAGATATTTCTGAAATGTTCAGACAAACAATAGAGTATGGATTACGTGATACACATTTGCATTTTTTATGTTTTCTGTTGTAATGTTGTTTTCATGTATTGTAATTAAGTAACGATTTAAAACATGGCGGACATATTAAATCCAACGATTTATTTAACTGCAGTTTACGCGATTTAAAGAGGGTTGAAGTCTGGAGTATATTCGATGTATAATATAATTTGACTAAGTATTTACTTATATGACTTTGTTTCTCTAACAATGGCCATCTGGCATTAAATAACTTGCATGTTTACTTGTATTTCTTAAGTTTGTATAACTTATTCTATAGTAGACTTTATTCCTGTTCCACTCATGTTATATTAAGTCAATTTTCAATTTTATTAGCCAATATTTTCTTGAACTAAGTAAAAGAAAATAACGATGAATATCTTTTTGGTGATATGCTTGTAACATGGCCGTATGTTTTACTTTAGCAATTCATAAAAATTATACGCGAGATAAAGAAACAAGTAAAAATTCTACTCGGCGTTCTTCTCTTTTAAAACAAAAGAATAACAATATGTCCATTATGAATAAAATACTGTCGAACATGCAGAGGAAAACTACACTTTACAAAAGAGTGTTACTTTAAAATGTGAGTGCGGACAAAAAGGTAACAAATAAACGGTTTTCAAAAAAGAAAAAAAAAATTGTCACCTGAAAGAATAAATACCATCTGACCTAAAAATTGGAGGAAAAAACGATATATTAATGGCTCGAGAGTAAACTGTCATTTGGAGACTGGGGAGTGATATATATATATATATATATATATATATATATATATATATATATATATATATATATATATCTTCTATAATATAAAGCTGAATGTTTGCGTGTGTATGTGTGTGTGTGTGCGTGTGTATGTGTGCCTGGTCACGAATAGGCCCCTATATGGTTGACTATTTAAAAAAAAAACTGATTACATATAATGATAGAAGATGTATCGAGACACAGGAATGGGTATGTTTGATCTGGCAAAACGGTGGCTCATTAAAATTGTGGGGTCTATGTTCGCGCCTGGTTCACAAAGTATGCAAATACAAGATTTAAAATTAAAAAAAAAATACAAATGGTTTTGATATAGACGTACATAAGAATACTTTGATAAGTATGTTATAAGTATGTTTTAACTTAAATAGGGATGATATAATAAAATTGTGTGTTCTGCGTTCGCGTCTGGCCTCCATAGAATGGAAATAGGCACACACTTCGATAAAGACTTTTCATATCTATCTGCGTAAGTATATTTTGATAATTATGTTTCAGTTGAAGAAATATGGTATAATAAAATTATGGGATATTCGTTCGCGCCTGACCTCCAAAGAATGGAAATATGTCACAAAGTTTAACGAGGTTTTTTAATATAGATCCGCAGAATATTGTGATACGTGTTTCAATGTGAACAGGTATGGTATAAATAATTATTGGGCTTATTTATTTCATTTTTACTTTCATCATATTTTGCTTTGGGTTAGATATCCCTAAATTCGAAGCTATCTCTTTACAACCCTTCCTTTTCATAACCTATCATACTTTCAAAAATCAGAGTAAATGTTCTGTAGGCTGTTTCTGAACCCAGTCAACGACGGGTATTTTTGCTAGTATATATATAGAAGTGAACGTGTGTGTGTCTGTATACATTATCCTTCGCAATAACTCTGTTAATTTTTAGTCTACAGACTCGAAATTTGATATACAGTGTACTGAGATTTGTAAAAATATATCTGATGTGTTCTCGGCCAGACATTTGGCTGTTAAGGGATCAAAGTTTAACGATTTTACCTTTGAAAACTCTACCAAACTCCTCCAAAAATTTTTGCTACCAGCTGAGTCTGTGTAAGTAGAGAATCGAATCAAGTTGTTTTGGTGGATATTAAAGTCACCAAATACATACACTTGTGCTCTAGTGTCAAGGGTAAGTGTTCTATCTATACTGTCAGAGACTTTGTTTATTAGGGTGCAGTGCTGGGTCGAGAGAGAGAGAGAGTGTCAGAGAAAATAAAAGTAGCTGATGTTATGTTGCATGTTAAATCCAAAGCACATAAAGGCTTGATCGTTAGATTCTAGGTTTTAGTTTCTCTAGTCAAGGGGAGGGTCTGATGAATATAGACTCCAAGTCCGTGTATATGTCTGTCAGAATCTTTACGGCAGAGTGGGAGATATCCAGGCATGTTAAAGTAGTTAGTAGGGATGGAGAAGTGTCGGTTAGTCCCACTTAATTCTAAGATATCCCGGGTGTTTGCTATGAGAAATGCTTCTACATAGTCTTAATTAGTTCTAAGCCTACGGATGTTCTGCAAATACAAGCCTCAAGGGAGAAGGCAAGTTGGTTTTGTTTGATTTTAAGCCTGGTTTAATCTGCTTAATTTATGAAGTAACTTGGTAGAAAATTGGATTTCAATGTTATAAAATACGGAAAAAAATTGCCAGAGGTATTTCTGGAAATAGACTAAAATTTAAAGGTTAATTTTATACAAATGTGACACTGAATGGAAATACAGTAAATACCAAAATTTATGTCATACCAGGAAATAATTCTAATTAAATTGGTATCGACTTGATAATACTATTCAATTTATTGGAAACCCCCATAAACTCGTTTTGTAGAAAAGTAAGTGTGACAGGGATAAAAATTCCAAACTGCCAGAAATTTTCTTTATGGATTGAAAATAGTTTTTTAAATGTATTTTCTGAGTTATTGTACTAGTTATTGTACTAAGCTTGAAATGAAATTTGAACTGTAGGACAAAGATAAGCCGGTGTTCAAACTTAAAAGGAAGTCTCCGCTCTCTTCAATCGAAAGCACAGAAAAAAATATTCAAATTAATGCAAAAAGGGGAATACTCCGAGTGGGAATCACTCACATGATATGTAAAAAAAGAAAATAATTAAAAGAATCAGGGTATGTGCTGATTTGTCAACTTTACTAAATGATTGGTGAAACGATCATAACTAACTCATCCCTTCATCCGAGGAGACGTTGAGAATTTTCTCAAATATTGATTTATGAGAGGCATATTTTCAAGGCAAATCCAAGTAAGATTGTTCAAAATACCTGACAATAAATACCCATAAAGCATTATATTCCCTGAAATAGTTGACTTTAAGGCTAAAAGTAGCTCCAAATTTATTTCAACACATTATGGATAAAATCAGGTCTAGAGTTTTCAATGGCTTATTACAGGGCATTCTAATAAGAAGCAAGAAGAACACAGAATCAATGTTCGTGATGTATTCGAGAAAATAGTAAACTAGAGATTGAAAATGGCTCTCCAAAATATGAATTCGGTAAGGAAAAAATTAAATGTTTAGGACAAATAATTGATCGGAAAGGAAAAATACCTAACCCAAATAGGATAGAAGCAATTAGAGGCATGCCTAGACTGGACAATAATAACATTCATTATTGAGTCTAGCGAATTACTATTATCCTTATATCCCAAATATTCATGAATTATGAACTCCGGTAAATGAATTATTAGAGAAGAAGAAAAAATGCACTGGATAAAAAATGCAGGGGGAATTCCCCCCAAAAGGGTGTTTGGTATCGGATCCAGCTTTGTCGCATTACGATCCGAGTGAGGACGTGATTGTAGCAGCAGACGCAAGCGAATGCGGTTTAGGAGCCGTGTTCTACACTTGTTGGAAGATGGGTCTCCAAAACCAGTTATCCAGGCCTCAAGGCTTTTATTACCCGCAAACATGAATTACCATAATATTGGCTAAGATAGTCTGGCAATTGTGGATGCTATAAAAAAGTCATAGACTCATCGCTGCAACTTATTTACATTATGGATAGAAACATATTTTGTTTCTATCCATAATCCAAACAGGTTGCAGCGATGGAACATTATTTTGCTCAAGTACAATTCTAAAATGCAACAAATGCCATCGAACAAAATTACACATGCAGATGGTCTTCCAGATTGATTCCAAGTAAAACGGAATTAGTCAAAGAAACGGTTATAGCAGCAGAAATAAAGAAATTGAACAAAAACCAGTATTATATTCTTACGCTTATCGCTCCGCTAGTACTAATAAATATTGTTAGAGAACTACTTGTAACACACAGTGAAATAAAAAAACAGCGAAAATGGATGAAAACATAAACAAGATAAAAAAAACAAGTGCGGTAAACGAAAAGAAGCAACAATGATTAAAAGTGTTTGCGTTTTCGATATGTTACGAAACTCTGATGTATGAAGCTGAAAGAATTCCATATGGGTAATCCTCAAACATCCAGATTAGAAACTTTATTGAGGGGCTGGCTTGAAATGGTAAAAATGGTAAAATTATGCAAAAGTTTCCAATTAGCAGCGAAAGATGCAGCTATAAGTACGAAATTATAGTCGAAACATATGTAGCCTTGACACGTATCCATATTTATTATGCAGAACTACTGAAAGGATTTTATACATGGTAATCCTGGATACATTATCAAAATGGCCAGAAATTTATAAATACAATAATCCCATGGCTGCAGAAACCTTATAATGAAGTTAGACGAGGTATTTCGTCGTTTTCGAGTACCCAAAATAACTGTTAGTGACAATGGTACCATGTTCACGGACAAGAAGTTAAGAACTAATGTTAGTCTCTGGACAAAACATATTACAAAACTTAATTATAATCCTTCGTCTAAGGGGTAGGCAGAAAGGTTTGTCGATGTCTTTAAAAAAGCCTTGAGAAAGAATAACAACATCGACACTGAAAAAAAGTAGTCAAAAACAATTTATATGATAACGCCAAACCAGAATACCAATGTAAATTTATTACTAGCTGAAACAATGTTTGTCAGAAAAGAACGTTCTGTGTTCAACCGATTAATTCCGATAAAAAATGAGAAAAAACATTCTTAAAGATAATGCAAAGTACAGGGCATATAAGGATTGTGATAACATTTTCTGTAAAAGCTATCGGGCAGGAAAGGGTTTATGAGAAGATTGAATAGTATCCAAACGAAATGGAAGGATGGTCTATATCATTAAAGAATGCATATTTTCCCATAAAAGACATTTAAACTGATTGAGACCAAAATACACGGAAACAGCAAGGAAATACCAAGGGAAGTATCAGTAACTGCCAAAACTAGTGACTCTCCAAAATCGAAGAAGTCACAAACTGTAAGGGGAAGTGAAAGAAAAAAAATGGCTGAACGTTTTGGTTCAAGCTCAATGAGAACTAAATGGTAAAGTCAAATTCCAGGGGTGAATGTAGCCTGAGAGAAGTGGTAAAAATGGAATGACCTAGCACCCCTCCGTACATTAATATATAGACAATGTAGATAGACACGTCCGAAACTGAGAAATTCCAAGACACCGAGTTAGACAAACTCTTGCCTTGTAGCCCATTTTAAATAACCGTGTAAAACTTTTATGATTACCTAAAACAAAATATATACTAATACTAAGCCTAGTTTTTTTTTCCTCCAAATCAATTTAGGCGAGAATGTATATCATTTTAAAAATATTGCTTTACTGTGTTATCCATCCATTTCTCAACAAGTTAATGTGTGTATTATGTACAAAACTGTTGTGTTATCCATCCATTTCTCAACAAGTTAATGTGCGTATTATGTACAAACTGTTGTTTTTATATAGTGTTTAGTTGAATATATTTTAGTATTTATTAACTTCTTCATTGGTATTAGTATTATATGATGGTTAATATGAGATTTAGAAACCAATATAAAACAGTAATTACGATATAAACGATAGCATTCCTCAACTTTATCTTTATGCGTAAAGACATACTTTGACCTGTAAGAAAAAAACGAATATATGATCAGAAACATGACACACATGATTTTTTTCTATTGATTGCTAATCAATATTTCCCCGGTTTTTCTAATTCTATTTTATGACGAGCATACCGCCAAGTGTTACTTGTTTGTAAAATAGGTTTAAATATGATATTCTAATTTTTTTTCAGATTTTGTATTTATCAGCATAGATCCAATTCTCTATAGATTATTACAAAATATATAATAGTGGTTGCAAATTAAAAAAATACGTGGGAGGTATCAGTTAAAACTGAAACCAAACCATGTATAAACGTTATTCGCTATCACATGGACTATGTCTGTATGAATATTAAAACTTACAAAATAAACACAATTAAACGTACAACTGTATATTTGCACAAGATACACTTTTAGTCAATTATGCTTTCCAAACTGCGTTTTGTAATGTTAAAACTACTCTATTTTCTAAAAAAAACAAAAAACAAATCGAATTTGTTCCCTAGGCCCGACGCTTTTATATATCAAGTTTCAATTTTGTAGACCAGAAATTGGCAAGCTAGTTTGGTTGAGAGACAGCAGGACACTATGTTAAAAGTAGCGCATTGCATATTCCTGAAGGTTAGACGATTCTTGCTCTAGCACTAACATACGGATATTTATAAATATAAACACTGAATTTATCTGTGATTAAACAGTATAAGGTAATAAAAACACACAATAATCGGCATCTTAAGAAATATTCCTAGTAGGAAGTCAATAATTTTCTAGTTGAAATCAAGTTTCGTTCCTTTGATGTCTCTGAAGACGGTTGTATTTTCAGTTTATTCGAAGGAGTAGGACACTATAGATTATTTAATTATTGGATTTTTTTAAAATGAGTTATTTGAATATTTTATTTATTTATTTGCGGACTATCATCGTCGCGGTTTACCACCTGAGGAAGGCCGGAGGAAACGTCGTGAAACGCCAACTTTTACTAAAGTGTTATTTATTCTATTTTTTTCAATCCGAGGCGGATGTGGTTTAATTGTTTTTTTTTATGCGCGCAAATTTGCCTTTTTACGTTATATATCATTTTATCCTCTCCTGAAAAAGTGTACATGTAAGGTCAGGGCTTTCTGCTTTTTATTTTTTTTTCAAAAAGGAAAAACAGTGAAACACAAAATATATGTAAAAACATGGTCGACTTTTCTTATGTATGTGATATTCAGTTTGGGAACAATAAATGCAACCATTTTCAGAAAGATAGTCGACCATGGAAGAGTAGACACCTTAGGACTAAATCTAACTATAAATTAGTCTCACAATAACAACACCTCTATCTCACTGATTGTCAATCATTCGAAAAACAGGATGATCGTATATTATTTTCATACAAGTATGAATAATACATTTAGATAAGAACAAAAAATTGCGTCATCACATTTATTAAAACAAAAGCTTCGAAGTATAGAAATGAGATACATTTAATGGAACATGCTCTAAAATAATGTACTTTCCATAAATATATTTAATCGTACGAAAAATTGATTTGATTATTCAATATCAATGAAAGTAGAAAACCATGTTCAGTCATGAGTTAATTTAATGTTTGGAGATTAATTTTCCTTTATGTGATTTTTGTGGCATTGTTGCATGGCACGACGCGTTATAATCTCTTGTACACTTATATGATAGTGCCTGCTATGCGGTAGATATTTATACTAAACTGTTAATAAAATAAGCCTTATCTGTTTTGACAGATATAAACTTACAAAGGAATTGACACACCCGTAGACACACACGCACTGACACGCTTTTATATGTATGAGGTTGTCTTTTTTTAATTACATTTTCACCCCAAACAAGACATATAAGGGGGCTACTATCAAGGACCTTAGATACTGTGCAGAGGTGAGATTTAGCTGCTTTTTGGGTTTCATGGGAGTATTTACGTCAAGGGGGTACAAGTGCTCTCAGTCCGTCGGAGCATTCACCGTTAAAATACTTGTAGAACAGACAGGGGGATGCAACATTTCGTCAATCAGACAAAGGCCGAAGATTAGATAACAGTTCAGAACCTATTAGGTTAGGAACTCTCTTTTGGATTTTTTCTATGAGCGAGAGAATAGGAGCCGATGTACCAGCCCAACTATAACAACAATACCTCATACATGGGCGAATAGTGCCCTTATAGAGGTAAAGGAGACTTCCAGGCATAAGTGGCTTTCTAGCAGGCGTAGAGAGCCTACCTTCTTCGCAACGATCCTGGAAATACTCTCAATGTAATTGTTCCAACTCATATTTCATGTGAACGTTAGGCCGATGCGTTTAAAAGAAGTACTTTAAGATAATGAGTCTTTGGCCATTGGAATTAATGGTAGAGAAGGTTTTTTTTGTAATTATTGAAGGAAACAAGTTTAATCTTGGCAGCATTGAATGTGGCCATCCATTTTTGTCCCCATTCTACTACTAATTGGTTGAGCATCGTCTAGTGCTTCTGCCATTTGCTTAGATATGTGTTCATTTATTTTCCTGCCATGCCTGTTATAGAGCATTGTGTCATCAGTATATATATATATATATATATATATATATATATATATATATAAGAGTAGGTAGTAGTTTGTGGTAAATAAATATATAGAATTTTTGTAAAGCCCAAAACAATGCGGATATATATATATATATATATATATATATATATATATATATATATATTTTTTTTTTTTTTAAAGCAAAAAACAATGCGGAGAAAGACCGGAATCATGAAAGTAAATAATTGAAACCCAAACAAATGTAGACGGGTATGCTTGAGTAGAGGAGTACCTAGCCGTTTATTCGTCTGTCATTCTTCATCTCAATGTATGATTATTTATAACCAGGTTGCTGGTATGTCCAGTGTATGTAAATGTCGTGGGGGGCATGGAACTTTGATTAATTTTCAAAATAGAAGACAAAAGTAGATTCAAGATGGCGGATTGTTCTCTTATCTAGGAAGGGTTTAATTATGTTGAGTGTTCGTCCAGTGATACCATATGATATGATTTTCCTGAGAAGACCTTCATGCCATACCTTGTCAAAAGCTTTAGATATATGTAGATCTACCATTCCACCCTTTTCTGCTTTGTTCAGTGAATGCTATATACCTCCAGAGATTACAGTCTAGATATCTGCTGTGGAACGGGTTAACATAAATTCATAGTGTTGGTCGTTCAGAAGTTTCGCATCTCTAAGATGATTGACTAGGGTTTGGTTAATTATGGACTCAAATATTTTGGCGAAAAGTGGGAGGAGGCTTATTAGGCGATAATTTAATCGGTCAGTTTTTTTTACCAGTATTCTTGAAAACTGGTAGCGCAGAAACAGTTTTCCGGTAGGCAGGACAGCAAGATTCATTAAGTCATTTGCTCCAAAGTTTGGAGAGAACTGGAGCTACTTCGGCAGAGCATATTTTTCAATAGCACAACCGGGTTGATTTCACGTCCACCTGCTTTTGAAGTGTAAAATTTTTTTAATGATCTCATACACCTAAGGAGGTTAAATTTTCAGATGGTCTAGCGTGACGTCGCTCCGCAAGGGAAAGTCAGGGAGGAGGTGTTTAGCAGGGCCCATCATAGAGTTTAAGATAAACCGACTGGCAAGCATGTTAGCCTTCTCGGTTGATGTGAACACAACCTCGTGATTGTTTGATAGTGGGGGAATTGTTATTGCGCATAATTTACTACACTGTTATAGATTTTCCAGAAATCGCGGATTCCTAATTTTTGTGCAGCGATGCGATTTTTTTTATTGCGGTTTCAGTTAATTCTCCCTAGCTGTCGATATTTCTTTCTTACATTTACTGCTAGCTTCTATATATTTCCGATGCTTGACATGGACTTATGTCGGGTATATCTGCGGTACGCATGCTGGCTTTTGAGCAATGGAAGCTGCACATGTAGAAGTAAACCATTTGGGAGAGTGGGGATTTCTATAAAATTTCCGTCTGGCTTCCCAATCAGCCTTTTTATAATATCTCGTTGCTTTAAGTAATTTCTCTTCAGTTTTGGCTCTAGAGTTTAGAGATATTTAAACCATTATCACTGCATGATCAGCGTTCTCAGGAGGGTTGTGGGCATTCGTTATACAATCATCCAGAACTGTGGTCAGAAACAGATCTAAAAGTGATGCGTTTTGTTCTTGGTGGTCTGGGAAACGGGTTGAAGACGCAACCATCTGTGATAGGGAATGGAATATAGAGAAGTTATGTGTTGTGCCACCATCTGCGTCTGTATAAGTAAAGAATCCAATCCAGTTGTGGTGGTGGATATTTTTTTTTTTTTTTTTTTTTTTTTTTTTACAAAGGCATCACCACATTATCAAGGCCCAGAGGCCACTCAAGGATAAGGGTTAAAGAGTGTACAGTAGAAGTTGGTCAATATAGTAATCATTAGTAATGAAAATTTGGTAAATTTAATAACTTATATGGAACGGCTCATCAAGAACTTATTTACTTTAGACTTGAACAAAACCATATTGTAGTCAGCCGGAAAGCAGGAAAACGGAAGACAATTCCACAGGCGTGCAGTTCTAAGAAAGAAGCTTTGTTCATGGAATCTACGTTTAGGTTTAGGCACAGATAAAGAGTGGGGGAAATTATTGATAGTGTTTACAGCTAGACGAGTGTTTCTTGTGAAAGTTTGGCGAGGGGGGACCATAGATTGAAGCTCAGTTGAACACTTTCCATGAAAATAACGATACATCAGAGACAAACTCGCAACATCTCTTCTGTGAGATAGAGGTTGCAAGGAGGAGAAAAGGACATCTCCTACGAGGCTACGAAGTCTATTTTGAACTCTATCAAGGCAGGACGAGTTCTTTCTAGCAGCTCCTGCCCAGATGTGGCAACAGTATTCCATCCTTGGACGTACCTGGCTCTTATATAGATAGAGAATAGCATCAGCAGTGAGATATCTACTGGATCGATAGAAAGATCCCACCATTTTTCCAGCGGCCTTGGCAACAGATTTGATATACGTGTTCCATTTAAGATCAGGAGTAATGGTCAAGCCCAGAAGCTTGTCAAAACTTGAGGCCTCCTGAAGACGAGAGCCATTCATTTCAATTGATGACAAATGTGGATTAGAATGTTGATGATGTAAAGAGAGAAGCTTGGTTTTAGATGCATTAAAAGTAACCAGCCACTCCTTTCCCCATTGTACTACGTGCTCAAGATCAGAGGAGAGAGAATTGGAGAGAACTTGCTCGTTTACTGTCTTAGATGTGGTACCATAAATGGTAGTGTCGTCAGCATAAATGTCTACAAATGATGTAAGGATATGATTTGGAAGATCATTAATGTAGATCAGGAAAAGAGTTGGGCCCAGGATGGATCCCTGAGGGACACCGGCATTAATATTGTGAGCTTCTGATTTTTGCCCCTCAACTACTACTCTTATGAATCTATCAGAAAGAAATGATTTAATAATTGAGAAGACTTTTCCAGCTATACCATAGCTAGCGATCTTATGAAGTAAACCTTTATGCCATACCCTATCAAAGGCTTTAGATATGTCAAGAGCAATTGCCCTAGAAAGATTGCCACCGTCGAGAGATTTGCTAATCCTATGCGATATAACTGTAAGGACATCTGCTGTAGATCTAGCAGAACGGAAACCATATTGAGTGTCACTAAGAAGGTTATTTTTGTTGAGATGTTTGATTACTTCTGTATTTAATACAGATTCTAGCAACTTACTCATGACGCACAGGAGACTTATTGGCCTGTACTGAGAGGGGGATGAGCGATCACCTGAATTCTTAAATACAGGGCATACTGATGAGATTTTCCAGGGAGATGGGAAACTATTCTCCTTAAGACAACGTTTAAACAGTTTTGTAAGTATGGGCGCTAGTTCAGGTTGAAGTTTTTTGAGTACTATAATTGGAATACCATCAGGGCCAGTTGCTTTACTCGAATCAAGGTTTTTGATTAGCTTGGCAACATCACGTACAGATATACGTATATCACATAGCGTGTTTTCTGATACAAGAGGAAATATTGGGGGTTGGCGGTCTTGGTCGCAAAGGGTAGAATTAGCTGCAAAGTTCTTGACAAAGAGTTTGGCTTTGTCTGATGCTGACGAGATTACCTCAGATCCATTGATAATAGTTGGGATGGAGCACACGCTTCTGTTCAGGATTCTGTTTGCTATTTGCCAAAACTGGTGGGAACCAAGCCGCTGCTCAGCTACTTTGGACTTAACAGATTGAGCATACAACTCTCTTGCATTCCTTATTACTTTCTTACAATGGTTGCTGGCAGTCCTGAAAACGGCTTTAGTTTCCATACATCTATTACGTTTGAAGCAGTGGAAAAAGTGATTTCTGTGCGCAATGGCAGCAGCACATTCTGGAGAGAACCATGGCTGGCAGTTAGGTTTTTGCTGAACATTTTTAGAGGGTATGAAATGGTCAATACCTACAATTAACCATTCAGTTAGGTCTAATACTATAGAGGACACATCCTTTTTAAACATGGAATGCAGAGGTAGATCAGATATAAATGTACGGAAGCTATCCCAGTCAGCCTTAGTGTATCGATATACTGTACGATGAAGAGGTACGTCTGGGGACTTATTACATTTCATTTTTATCTTAATTGATACAACAGAGTGGTCGGAAGATCCAAGAGGCGACAGAACAGAAACTGAACATAGTTCAGGGCAAGTTGTGAGAAAAAGGTCTAGTAGGCTCGCATACTGGCCGTCATTATCGGGCACACGGGTAGGTTCTTGAACAATCTGAGTGAGGTCATAGGCAATGGAGAAATCATGACAGAACCTCCCCTCATCATCGGTCTTGTTTGAGTGGGTCAACCATTCGACGTTGTGAACATTGAAGTCTCCACATACGTGAATGTTAGCTGAAGGATAAGTAGAAAGGACTTGGTCAATTTTCTCAGATATGCTTTGAAAGATAGTAACTCCGCTGTTGTGGGGGCGATAGAGAGTAAATATAAATGCACTAGTGTGAGCTAAAGCAACCCGGAAGCACATATAAGGTAAGTTAGGATCTTCCCTGGAGATGTCCCTCCCACATGGAAAGCTATCTTTAATATAGGCACATATTCCATGCCCATGGCGATCTTGGGGGTCAGATTTAGAAGTTAAGTTAGAGTATCCTGTAATTGCAAACTCATCAAGGGAAATAGCCTGTCCAATGCCAGTTTCACTTAAAAATAAAAGGTCTGGTTTAGTCTCCTGTAATTGGGTTTCAACCTCTGGAAGGTTAGAACGTAGACCCCTGATGTTGGAGAAGGAGACATGGTAGTAGGGGTCTACGTTGGAAGTTGGAGAACCGGGTTTAATCGTGTATTTTTTCTTGAAACTTGTCATGATGAAATTTTGGAATTTGTGGACTAGGTCGACAGATTTACTTAGAGCAGGACAGAGAGGGGAAACTAAGAGAGAAAAAGAAACGAAGAATTTTTTTTTTTTTTTTGTACCACATGATAAGGTAAAGCCGTAACAATTACCCACTAGTATGGCATCGAGAGGCCCCACCAGAAGCTACTACATGGTCCAGATTCCATTCACCAAATGGCAATACAGCAGCCCCAGTACTTTGCACCTGCTGATAGGACAGCCTCCTTAGTGGTTAATCCAAGGTTCGGGTCCCTGACTATCAGGCGGATAACGTCAGCCCAGACAAAACGTTTACCTCCAGCACCCTTACTAGTGACATGGCTACAAGGATAGACATAGAAACAGAAAATTTCCACCAACTCTGCCAACTGTTCGCGCAAAAATACTGCCAACCTAGAAAACAGCTTTTTCTTCTCCCTTTGTCAGAAAAATCACTCATTTAAAAATGAGGACTGAGGGACAAATAAGAAGAAGCGAGAGTAACAGGAGCTGCCGATAACGCATCCACAATGCGTTTTCTACTCTCCATTAAAAAAATAAAAATAAAAAAATAAAATAACTATTAAGTATTGTACTTAATAAAAGTCCAACGGACCTGTTTAAGGGAAAGCATGGTGATAGATTCCCCTCCAACGAACTAAAAATGAGTACAATTAGGTAATCTATTTTTGCAATCAACTCGGTAGATAAATAAACATTTATGGACGAGGAAAAAAAAAAAAAAAAAAAAAAAAAATTAAAGCTAGCATTTAATACAACAGAAATACATAAATTAAATACTGAAATAAAATGTAGTTATTAATATTTGAATCTTAAAATAAAATGTGCGAATTAATAGAGAAAATCACTTATCACAACAACGCATTCCGTCTCCAAACTAGTGAAGAATTTAACTTTTAATAGCGTTCAGAAGATTTTTTTTTTTTAAATTAACCGTTAAGAGAAAGCGTGATTTTATTCTGAACTTTAACTAATCACGTTTTAAGCAACTTATGATATAAAACAAAATCGGATGGGGGGAGGGTTCTTCCGAAGGTTAGTTGGTGACGTTATAAGTAATTGCGAGATAAGATGGGAGCCAGAAATTAGGGGTGGGGGACTGAAAATGATAATATAATGGATTGATTATACAATATTTAAGATCAACTTGGTAGATAAACATTTATGGACGAGAAAAAAAAAAAAAAAAAAAAAAAAAAAAATTAAAGCTAGCATTTAATACAACAGAAATACATAAATTAAATACTGAAATAAAATGTAGTTATTAATATTTGAATCTTAAAATAAAGAGTGCGAATTAATAGAGAAAATCACTTATCACAACAACGCATTCCGTCTCCAAACTAGTGAAGAATTTAACTTTTAATAGCGTTCAGAAGATTTTTTTTTTAAATTAACCGTTAAGAGAAAGCGTGATTTTATTCTGAACTTTAACTAATCACGTTTTAAGCAACTTATGATATAAAACAAAATCGGATGGGGGGGGGGTTTCTTCCGAAGGTTAGTTGGTGACGTTATAAGTAATTGCGAGATAAGATGGGAGCCAGAAATTAGGGGTGGGGGACTGAAAATGATAATATAATGGATTGATTATACAATATTTAAGATCAACTTGGTAGATAAACATTTATGGACGAGAAAAAAAAAAAAAAAAAAAAAAAAATTAAAGCTAGCATTTAATACAACAGAAATACATAAATTAAATACTGAAATAAAATGTAGTTATTAATATTTGAATCTTAAAATAAAAAGTGCGAATTAATAGAGAAAATCACTTATCACAACAACGCATTCCGTCTCCAAACTAGTGAAGAATTTAACTTTTAATAGCGTTCAGAAGATTTTTTTTTTTAAATTAACCGTTAAGAGAAAGCGTGATTTTATTCTGAACTTTAACTAATCACGTTTTAAGCAACTTATGATATAAAACAAAATCGGATGGGGGGGGGTCTTCCGAAGGTTAGTTGGTGACGTTATAAGTAATTGCGAGATAAGATGGAAGCCAGAAATTAGGGGGGGGCTGAAAATGATAATATAATGGATTGATTATACAATATTTAAGATCAACTTGGTAGATAAACATTTATGGACGAGAAAAAAAAAAAAAAAAAAAATTAAAGCTAGCATTTAATACAACAGAAATACATAAATTAAATACTGAAATAAAATGTAGTTATTAATATTTGAATCTTAAAATAAAATGTGCGAATTAATAGAGAAAATCACTTATCACAACAACGCATTCCGTCTCCAAACTAGTGAAGAATTTAACTTTTAATAGCGTTCAGAAGATTTTTTTTTTAAATTAACCGTTAAGAGAAAGCGTGATTTTATTCTGAACTTTAACTAATCACGTTTTAAGCAACTTATGATATAAAACAAAATCGGATGGGGGGGGGGTTCTTCCGAAGGTTAGTTGGTGACGTTATAAGTAATTGCGAGATAAGATAGGAGCCAGAAATTAGGGGTGGGGGACTGAAAATGATAATATAATGGATTGATTATACAATATTTAAGATCAACTTGGTATATAAACATTTATGGACGAGAAAAAAAAAAAAAAAAAAAAAAAAAAAAAAAAAAAAAATTAAAGCTAGCATTTAATACAACAGAAATACATAAATTAAATACTGAAATAAAATGTAGTTATTAATATTTGAATCTTAAAATAAAAAGTGCGAATTAATAGAGAAAATCACTTATCACAACAACGCATTCCGTCTCCAAACTAGTGAAGAATTTAACTTTTAATAGCGTTCAGAAGATTTTTTTTTTAACATTAACCGTTAAGAGAAAGCGTGATTTTATTCTGAACTTTAACTAATCACGTTTTAAGCAACTTATGATATAAAACAAAATCGGATGGGGGGGGGGTTTCTTCCGAAGGTTAGTTGGTGACGTTATAAGTAATTGCGAGATAAGATGGGAGCCAGAAATTAGGGGTGGGGGACTGAAAATGATAATATAATGGATTGATTATACAATATTTAAGATCAACTTGGTAGATAAACATTTATGGACGAGAAAAAAAAAAAAAAAAATTAAAGCTAGCATTTAATACAACAGAAATACATAAATTAAATACTGAAATAAAATGTAGTTATTAATATTTGAATCTTAAAATAAAATGTGCGAATTAATAGAGAAAATCACTTATCACAACAACGCATTCCGTCTCCAAACTAGTGAAGAATTTAACTTTTAATAGCGTTCAGAAGATTTTTTTTTTTAAATTAACCGTTAAGAGAAAGCGTGATTTTATTCTGAACTTTAACTAATCACGTTTTAAGCAACTTATGATATAAAACAAAATCGGATGGGGGGGGGGTCTTCCGAAGGTTAGTTGGTGACGTTATAAGTAATTGCGAGATAAGATGGAAGCCAGAAATTAGGGGGGGGCTGAAAATGATAATATAATGGATTGATTATACAATATTTAAGATCAACTTGGTAGATAAACATTTATGGACGAGAAAAAAAAAAAAAAAAAATTAAAGCTAGCATTTAATACAACAGAAATACAAATTAAATACTGAAATAAAATGTAGTTATTAATATTTGAATCTTAAAATAAAATGTGCGAATTAATAGAGAAAATCACTTATCACAACAACGCATTCCGTCTCCAAACTAGTGAAGAATTTAACTTTTAATAGCGTTCAGAAGATTTTTTTTTAAAATTAACCGTTAAGAGAAAGCGTGATTTTATTCTGAACTTTAACTAATCACGTTTTAAGCAACTTATGATATAAAACAAAATCGGATGGGGGGGGGTTTCTTCCGAAGGTTAGTTGGTGACGTTATAAGTAATTGCGAGATAAGATGGGAGCCAGAAATTAGGGGTGGGGGACTGAAAGTGATAATATAATGGATTGATTATACAATATTTAAGATCAACTTGGTAGATAAACATTTATGGACGAGAAAAAAAAAAAAAAAAAAAAAAAAAAAATTAAAGCTAGCATTTAATACAACAGAAATACATAAATTAAATACTGAAATAAAATGTAGTTATTAATATTTGAATCTTAAAATAAAGAGTGCGAATTAATAGAGAAAATCACTTATCACAACAACGCATTCCGTCTCCAAACTAGTGAAGAATTTAACTTTTAATAGCGTTCAGAAGATTTTTTTTTTTAAATTAACCGTTAAGAGAAAGCGTGATTTTATTCTGAACTTTAACTAATCACGTTTTAAGCAACTTATGATATAAAACAAAATCGGATGGGGGGGGGGGTGTCTTCCGAAGGTTAGTTGGTGACGTTATAAGTAATTGCGAGATAAGATGGGAGCCAGAAATTAGGGGTGGGGGACTGAAAATGATAATATAATGGATTGATTATACAATATTTAAGATCAACTTGGTAGATAAACATTTATGGACGAGAAAAAAAAAAAAAAAAAAAAAAAATTAAAGCTAGCATTTAATACAACAGAAATACATAAATTAAATACTGAAATAAAATGTAGTTATTAATATTTGAATCTTAAAATAAAAAGTGCGAATTAATAGAGAAAATCACTTATCACAACAACGCATTCCGTCTCCAAACTAGTGAAGAATTTAACTTTTAATAGCGTTCAGAAGATTTTTTTTTTTAAATTAACCGTTAAGAGAAAGCGTGATTTTATTCTGAACTTTAACTAATCACGTTTTAAGCAACTTATGATATAAAACAAAATCGGATGGGGGGGGGTCTTCCGAAGGTTAGTTGGTGACGTTATAAGTAATTGCGAGATAAGATGGAAGCCAGAAATTAGGGGGGGGGGCTGAAAATGATAATATAATGGATTGATTATACAATATTTAAGATCAACTTGGTAGATAAACATTTATGGACGAGAAAAAAAAAAAAAAAAAAAAAAAAAAAAAAATTAAAGCTAGCATTTAATACAACAGAAATACAAATTAAATACTGAAATAAAATGTAGTTATTAATATTTGAATCTTAAAATAAAATGTGCGAATTAATAGAGAAAATCACTTATCACAACAACGCATTCCGTCTCCAAACTAGTGAAGAATTTAACTTTTAATAGCGTTCAGAAGATTTTTTTTTTAAATTAACCGTTAAGAGAAAGCGTGATTTTATTCTGAACTTTAACTAATCACGTTTTAAGCAACTTATGATATAAAACAAAATCGGATGGGGGGGGGGTTTCTTCCGAAGGTTAGTTGGTGACGTTATAAGTAATTGCGAGATAAGATAGGAGCCAGAAATTAGGGGTGGGGGACTGAAAATGATAATATAATGGATTGATTATACAATATTTAAGATCAACTTGGTATATAAACATTTATGGACGAGAAAAAAAAAAAAAAAAAAAAAAAAAAATTAAAGCTAGCATTTAATACAACAGAAATACATAAATTAAATACTGAAATAAAATGTAGTTATTAATATTTGAATCTTAAAATAAAAAGTGCGAATTAATAGAGAAAATCACTTATCACAACAACGCATTCCGTCTCCAAACTAGTGAAGAATTTAACTTTTAATAGCGTTCAGAAGATTTTTTTTTAAAATTAACCGTTAAGAGAAAGCGTGATTTTATTCTGAACTTTAACTAATCACGTTTTAAGCAACTTATGATATAAAACAAAATCGGATGGGGGGGGGTTTCTTCCGAAGGTTAGTTGGTGACGTTATAAGTAATTGCGAGATAAGATGGGAGCCAGAAATTAGGGGTGGGGGACTGAAAATGATAATATAATGGATTGATTATACAATATTTAAGATCAACTTGGTAGATAAACATTTATGGACGAGAAAAAAAAAAAAAAAAATTAAAGCTAGCATTTAATACAACAGAAATACATAAATTAAATACTGAAATAAAATGTAGTTATTAATATTTGAATCTTAAAATAAAATGTGCGAATTAATAGAGAAAATCACTTATCACAACAACGCATTCCGTCTCCAAACTAGTGAAGAATTTAACTTTTAATAGCGTTCAGAAGATTTTTTTTTTTAAATTAACCGTTAAGAGAAAGCGTGATTTTATTCTGAACTTTAACTAATCACGTTTTAAGCAACTTATGATATAAAACAAAATCGGATGGGGGGGGGTTCTTCCGAAGGTTAGTTGGTGACGTTATAAGTAATTGCGAGATAAGATGGGAGCCAGAAATTAGGGGTGGGGGACTGAAAATGATAATATAATGGATTGATTATACAATATTTAAGATCAACTTGGTAGATAAACATTTATGGACGAGAAAAAAAAAAAAAAAAAAAAAAATTAAAGCTAGCATTTAATACAACAGAAATACATAAATTAAATACTGAAATAAAATGTAGTTATTAATATTTGAATCTTAAAATAAAGAGTGCGAATTAATAGAGAAAATCACTTATCACAACAACGCATTCCGTCTCCAAACTAGTGAAGAATTTAACTTTTAATAGCGTTCAGAAGATTTTTTTTTTTAAATTAACCGTTAAGAGAAAGCGTGATTTTATTCTGAACTTTAACTAATCACGTTTTAAGCAACTTATGATATAAAACAAAATCGGATGGGGGGGGGTTTCTTCCGAAGGTTAGTTGGTGACGTTATAAGTAATTGCGAGATAAGATGGGAGCCAGAAATTAGGGGTGGGGGACTGAAAATGATAATATAATGGATTGATTATACAATATTTATGCATATATATATATATATATATATATATATATATATATGTATGTATGTATCTGTATGTGTGTGTGTGTGTGTGTGTGTGTGTTGTAGACAGATAGATAAATAGAATTCTTTGTCAAAATACGGGTTTCTTCAATTATCTTTCATTATATACAGAAATCCTTAATTTATGAAGCTGAATGTAATGTCAAGGCATATAAAAAAGAAATGACACAGGTATATACTCCAAATTTCATGATATTAACAATCTTACCATTTATTTTTTAATTACGTTGAAATTGAGAGCAACTGTTTCATAGCGCAACATCATTTATCTCATTATTATAATGGCGCAATAAAAGATAAAATAAAAGTTAATTGCAACTTCTCTTCCAATTGAAATTTCCGCATTTTAATCGTGAACAAATGCATTTTATTTTCTTTCATTGATGGTTGCCATTTCTTCTGATGAGTAAAGGGCAAGATATATTCATTGATTGCTATACTAACACACACACACACACACATATATGTGTGTGTGTGTGTATATATATGTGTGTGTGTATATATATATGTATATATATATATATATATATATATATATATATATATATATATATATATATATATACAGTACTTTGGGATAATTGCCCACATCCGGGGGGAAATGCGCCAACTAAAAATGTGCCCTTCATATGCGTGATTGCCTAAAAAAACGATTAGCTAGTTGCCGCAATTACACCAGACTTGGCGAAATTGCCCCAAAGTAAGTATATATATATATATATATATATATATATATATATATATATATATATATATATATACATACACACACACACAGAAATTTTTCGAGTAACATAACTTATATATAGATTTAAATAAAATATGCGGAAATTTCGGCTATTATCTCTTGAAGAGAAAATCGAAAGCAAAGGAAAACAATATTATTGGCGAAATCAAAAAGGGTTAAGGGGAATTTGGATTTTCCAAGAATTAAGATAAAAACGGAAAAAAAGGACGATTTTAATATGTATATTCCACGTTTAAAACCGACTGCAAACTGCCATTATTAGGGGGAAAAAATCAATTAACAAAAAAAAAAAAAAAAAAAAAAAAACGACGGAAATAGAATCAAATTTTCCCAAAGACAAATGACGTAATAAGGTAATAAAGAGACGGCAAAAGCGTGATTCCTTTTTTGGAAACTTTAATTTCATTTCCCACGATATTTTTTTTTTCCTACGTTGTACTGGTTTGCCAGTTTTTAGTCGCTTTTAAACGCTGAATATACAGATTAAACATATCTGGTCCATTTAATGGTTTTCGCATGGATGAAGTCAATGAGGCATCTCTGGTTCTGATACCCCTCCTAGGCAGGGGTTGATTTCTTAGAGGCTCACACCATCAATACCTGCACCGTAGAGATGAAAATTCAGCAAACAAAAATGTAGGTTGCCATTCTGTCTTATTAATTCGGACATCAGGAAAATAGAAAGCATAACTTTTGGAAGAACACTCTTTTATATATATATATATATATATATATATATATATATATATATATATATATATATATATATATATATATATAAATATATATGGGTGTGTGTGTGTGTGTTTGTGTGTGTGTCTTTCTGTATCTGTGTCTGTCTGTCTGTGTACATTTCCCGACAAAATAACTCTGTTAATTTTCAGTCTACACACTCAAAATTTGATATACAGGGTTTGAGAATTGGGAAAATCTATGTAATCCGTTTTCGGCCAGAAACCTGGCTGTTAAGGTGTCAGAGATCAACGATTTAACCTTTGATAACTCTACCAACGTCCTCCGCCAATTTTGGGTATAAACAATTTAAATTTTAGATATCAGATACTTGGATATGGATCTAACTTAATAATATGATTTGAGTTCAAAACAATAAATGTTAAAGGGGTCATAATAGGGACCAAAGTGTTTTTTAAAAATTGACCTTGTGGTCCCTACCTAATTAGTCATACAATTTCTAGTGTGAGCATTTGAAATTTTACATAAAGGGTATTCAGAGATAGGGCAAGCTTTTTAATAGGTTTGCGTCGAAATTTGGAGCTACCAATATATAAATATATGTATGTATGTTTGCATGTCTGCCTAAAACTTTCGACAGTGATGTATTTTCACAAGATTAGTATCATTTTGAAGCCCAACTCTTCATACGACAAATCCCGAAAAATTGGCGAAGACATTAATTCCTTCACCCTAAACTGGGCACTTTTCTACAGGTAGGGGTCGCTTTTTTCGCTTATATTTTCGAAAGGCATTCCCTCTTTTTGATTGTCTAGCCTTAATTAAAACCTACGTCACTTTAAGTTTGGCGGTGGTCGTAACAGCAAATACGTCACTTTTTTGCTGTTATTTTCCTCCTACGCGGTACGGGTTCGAGCCTGTCTTCCTACTACCTCTTTTCTTTTCTCAACACATATCCAAACACCCGAGCAACTCCGGGCAACGATGCTAGTATATATATATATATATATATATATATATATATATATATATATATATATATATATATATATATATAGAGAGAGAGAGAGAGAGAGAGAGAGAGAGAGATTCTGCTTAACGCAGAAAAATAACACCCACAAAATCCCGTAAAATAAGAAGAAACTCAAGTATTTATTTCAAAGCAGGGTCAATATACATACCATTTCCGTAATGTTACGGCGCTATCACAAACAGAAGGCTCGTCTTATAGTTATCCGTTTATTATTTGTTAAAAGTGGTTTTACATATTATTTCCCAAAACTATAAATAATTAAATAATAGATAATGGAAGACTAGATAAAAGGATCAGAAACAGATTTATAAGATCAGAAAACATTGAACGCCGTCTTCGGAGCACTGGGCATAGTGGACAGAGGAATTAAAAGTCTACGTTTCCAGCTGAGCGTTATGTGAAATAGCTATATCAATCCTATCCAAAGCCGGGTAGTGTATTAGTTGGCCAACACATTGCGAGACAACTATGGAAGGCAGTTATTACTGGGATACAGTTTATATACTCAGCGTCTTTATCCCGTCACGGTTAATCACCCGAATAATATTAGAATATGACGGTGCAGAAACGCGGTAAAATAACAACAATAATCATGAAAATGGTGATAACAATACGCACAAAAATGAATACACAAATGGTTGTTGTTCGTCGAGTGTTTCTTTTTTTGTGAAGTATTATTATCAGAATAATAAGAATATAATTGTGATCGTTCTTTTTGTGAGAAGAGCGTGCTAATTTGTAAATTGAAAGAAACTGATATAGGCAATTCGATACCAAATGAGGCGGACAGAAAATGGAGCGATTAAACGAGCGGATGTCGTCGTGTTTAAATATTCATACGAGTTTTTGCATATTAAAGACTTTTCTCGTTCCGGCGGGAATGTAATAATCGTTTGTTCAGAAAATGGCCGCCTTAATACAGTGCGCAAATTAACAGCGTTCGTTTTCACGTTCGAAACACAAAAGATACAATTGAATGAACATTGATTCAATGCGAGCGAAGTGTGGAATTGAAATGACTGGTCTATAGTTATTAGAGGCGCTCGAGCGCGGAGTGGCAGCATCATAAATACATTATTTGCTTCTAATTGTTTTATAAATTCATTTGTTTCATTTATCACGGATGTCAATCGGCCAATTTTGCTTATCAGTTGGGTTCTGGACTTATTATCTCTTCTTGCTGTGTATACATTTATATAAATTAGTGTGGATATAAGAGCCATGTTTCTTGGAATATTGCCATTAGTTAAATAGTTATTTCGCATGCGTTTAACTCTTTATTGTGTTGTCTATAGTATTAATAATGAGGTTTATGCTCACTATAATTGTATAACGTTAGATAACATGCGCACATATATTAGTAATAATACATAATCTGTTATTATGGAATTAATAGATGTATATATCTGTCTATATATCCATATATCAATCTATCTACACATGGGCATACATTTGTATTTATCAATGTATTTATCTGCATTATATTTTCATTTTATACAAAGGATTCACCATTTATAAATACCAGGAGGCCACTCAAGGACAATGCCTGTTGGTTGGTTGTTTAGTTTTACAGCATATCAACCGTTTTCAGGTTATTTAATGGCGAATCCAGTGATTTTGAAGAAAAAATTTTAACAGAGTATATTTGTTTTGTTTTTGTAAGTCGACTTTTATTTAACCCACAGTTGGGGCCAGAAGAGGTACTACGGGTCCGGGTATGTATATATAAGTATATATTATTATAAATACATATATATATATATATATATATATATATATATAAATGTATATATATAAATATATATATAAATATATATAAATATATATATATATATATTAATATAAATACATATATATATAAATATATATATATATATATATATATATAAATATATATTCATATAAATATATATATATATAAATATATATATATATAAATATATATAAATATATATATAAATATATATATATATATGTAAATATATACATATAATATATATATATATATAAATATATACATATATAAAAATATGTGCATATAAATATGCATATATATGAATATATATATAAATATACATATATATATATAAATATATATATATAAATATATATAGAAATATATATAGAAATATATATATATATAGAAATATATATATAGAAATATATATATATATATATATATATATATATATTTATATTAAGCAATAGAAATTTTACGGTTCATAGTAAGCACTGTCTATATGGAATACAGAATTAAAAAATTGAACGGTTTAAAGCCAAACAATTGCAGAATCCCATTCAAAAATTAAACATACTTATTTATTAAAATAAAATTCTGTATTTCACGTCATAACAGATTCTTCAACAGGAAAATACAGAGTTGTTTCGTTTGTGACGTGTCATGGTGATGGTAATGCTTGGCATGTCTTCCTTTTAGATGTTTTATAACTATAAAAGAATCCCTTATAAAATTGTCGCTGATATGGACATTTTATTAACGACACCTTGCTCTATTACAGACACAAGGGGAAAATGAACGAAGACATATCCAAGGCAATAGCGGTAACCCTAGACGAAGACTTCCAGTCTGTAGTGGAATGGGATCAAAAATGGATAGAAACGTTCCACGCTGCCACGACTAAACTCGTTTCATTTCATAATTACAAGAAACCTTCTCAATCTACAATAGCTAAACGATAGATTACCTTAAATTACTTCGTTCAAACTCCTCACCTTAATGTTCACAGGAAACATGAGCTGGAACAGATATATCAATAGCATTGCCAAAGGTTGCTGCGGGTATAATTGGCTCTGTCTACCGTGCTAGAAAATTACTTACGCCTGAAAGTATCCTGTACTTCTACAAAGCAACTATTCGCCAATGTGCTGAGTATTGTTGTCACATTTGGGCTGGTACACCTGACAATAGGTCCCGAAATGTCATTTAAGATCCAACCACTTTCCCATCGACGAAATGTTGCATCACTTTGCCTGTTTTCAAGTATTTTAAATGTAGACGCTCCGACGAACTCTATTCCTTGTGCCCCCTTAAATAAATATCCCCTCAAAACGCCAAGCAGCAAAATTCCACCCCTATATAGTAGAGATTCCCAGATGTCAGAAACCATTCTACTCTGGTAGTTTGTTCCCTATAACTGCTAAGCGTTGAAATTTCCGTCCGGCTTCCTGCTTCCCGACTGTAATGACATGCAGAAGTTCATGTGTAATATAACCAAATATCTTGCTGCTCAACCCGTTACTTACTATCTCACCAAATTATGTCTCTACT
Source organism: Euprymna scolopes (assembly GCF_053919585.1). Taxonomy (NCBI): domain Eukaryota; kingdom Metazoa; phylum Mollusca; class Cephalopoda; order Sepiida; family Sepiolidae; genus Euprymna; species Euprymna scolopes. Next base: position 99,428,858 of record NC_136506.1, read on the forward strand.
AGAAGCCCTCTGCATCCAATTTGCATTGTGTTTGGGGCGAATGTGGGATTAAACATGTCCGATAAAGCAGTGACGCTGGTCTCATGTGTATGTATTAACTAATAGAAAGTCCACTGTTTATAGAACGCACTGTCAATATGAAATATAAAATTTAAGCTGAAAGAGTTCGTTTTCTATAGACTCTAAATGCTTGGTCCTATTTTTGGAAAATTTACACAAAATTACTTCATGTCTCTTCTAGTGATCCTAGACAGGTTTTTTTTTTATATGGGAATGCTCCCGATAAATATCGATAATCCGTAATCAAAAAATGATCTTTCAGAAGGCACATTCCAGTTTTGACAAAAGTTACAACTCTTATATAGCTTACTTCACAGGTGTATTTTAATCAGCGCGCAAAAAAATGGGTAAGTGTATAAAGCAACACTAATTGCTTAGGTAGGGAAGAGCCTGTTGAAAATGAATGTTTATGTTAATAGCACAGTTTTAATAAGATGCATGATTTTTCCAATTATAACTTAAATTTCATTATACAATACATTTTAGGCTCTCTAGAGTGCAATGTAGACTATAGTGTCTAAGTCACGATACCAGTTAAAAGTCTCCGCCTTCGACGTGTCAGTCTAGCCAAACTCGCGTTTCTTCGTTCTCCGAGCGCATTCCGACTACAGCACGTCTATTCTCACCCTCGACTTAACACTTCGATTTTCTTCAAGTGCACTAAGCTTCCGCGATCACGTGGTGCATTTTCTTCTTTTTTCATTTTTTCTTTTTTTTTCTATTTGTATGTGCATTTTGTTCGGCTAGTGTTGCTTCTCCTAGACTTATTCGTTGTTGCTGAGATTGTTCCACCCGGTAATATGTACTATTATATATATACATACATATATATATGTATATATATACATATATATATGTATATATATAAAATATATACATATATATTATGTATATATACATATTATTTATATATATATATATTATGTATATATATTATGTATATATATATATATTATGTATATATATTATGTGCATATATAGTATGTGTGTATATATATATATATTGTATACATATATATATATATATATATATATAATATGTAATAATTCTTGAGACAATACTGTAATATCTATTGTAACTGAAATATCAATTTTAGTTTCTTCATTTTCCCAATCATAAATTTTAAATACTTTCTTCCCCCCCCTATTTGGATTGCACAATCATTTTTATTTATTTAATTTTTTGCTATCCAATCTCTCTAAAATCAATATTTTTTCCGTTCCTTTTACATACTTTATAATCAATTTAGTGAAGGTAATTATTTTAACTGCATTTAAAACTGGCAAAATATTCAAGAGTTTTAAATAGTGAATGCGTTTCCTTTTAATTTATATCTTTGAAAATATTCTGAGAGCACTTGGTTTGGTATGGGGGAACAAATGATTTAATTTTCTGCAATCAATCTATCTCAAGTTTCTTTCAAGCTGCTCATAAATATTATCATATTAATGTTCATCTGCTCTTTTTATCCCATTAAGAGGAAATATGCATGCATACACATACATACACACACACACACACTCAAACACACATACCCCCAATATATATATATATATATGTATATATATGTATATATATATATATATATATATAAGAGTATTACAGGTACCTTAATAGATATACTTATAAATATGTTTGTGTTTCTATTATTAGCGATGCATGTATAAATATGTATATATATACACACATTAAAAGCATTATTAATATATATATATATATATATATGAAGAGTATTACAGATATCTTAATAGATATATTTATATATATTTTTGTGTTTCTATTATTAGCGATACATGTATAAATATATATATACACTAAAATAATTATTGATATATATATATATATATATATATATATATATATAGATAGATGCAGACAACCTAACATATTGTTGAAGCTCCACTGTACACATGGAATACATAACTACAACACAGAAGTAATGTAGAACAGATACATTGAATGCAAGAAAGTATATACACTATTTATAGAGAGTCCATTGGTATAGTCATGGGGAAACTGTCCATGGAAAATATATCGGCTGGGTGGTCGTCGGCTCTCGATCTCGCTGCTCTCTGAGTCTCTCGCTGAGTATCTCGTTGGGTCTCTCCCGAATTACGGTACCAACCATATTTATATAGTTGGCACTCAACGTATGCTTATGAGGTTGATCCTACCACAAAACACTCACACACACACACACACACACACACACACACACACACACATATATATATATATATATATATATATATATATATATATATATATATATATATATTCATTATGTATTTTATGGTGTTTCATGAGAAATAACTGATAATCCCTGGGATTACATTAGAACTATTGTGAATTCAAGACAGCAAGTTTTAAAAACGAGTGCTGGTGATTAAATAAAACTTATTTACTAGTTTACCAATTATGATAAAATATATAAAAATTAAATAAGGTTTTCATATAATTTCAAAGGTTTAGAAAACTTCCAAGCCTTTACATACACACACACACATACACACACACACACACACACACACATATATATATATATATATATATATATATATATATATATATATATATATCAATTCAAATCATAAAAAATTTTCTGCAGAAAGCGTAATTTTTTGTTTTATTCATGCTATGTTGGTTTGTATACTTAGCAAGTCCTAATTTGGATTCCAAGTTGAGGTTATGACGTCCGATACAAAGTATGCGCCAGCGTTGCGCTTGCGTGAAACTATATTTCAACCCCGACGATAAAAAAAAACACTCACTTTATATGTTTATTTCAATTTAAATATTTCTAAGACCATGAAAGGGTAACACTTTTAGAAACAAAATTGTTAAGAAAACTTAAATAATTTTGCAATTGAACTGAGCATTACAGGAAAGAATAAAATACAAACCTCATATAGAAAAATGGTTTACGATTCGAATTCGAAATACTTTTATTTTAATGAACAATTATATCCATAAAAGAAATAATTTGCACATGTGTGAGCTTACGCAACATGAAGAAAATGGAGCAACGGCAATTATAAAAACAGTAAAACATGGAACTGCTACAGAAAAAAAAAAACAGATGCCTTCTCGATGATAACATTCCCTCTGATAGCAACACAGCGTTTTCGCAGATTTCTATATCAGGTACTTTGCGAATTTAATTCGGTTTCTGATAGAGACCAAACGTTCGGCGTTTTCTCTAAAAGTATAAAGATTAGTCTCATGTCGATTCTGAAAGGTAGATAGTTGGAACACTTTTACGAAATTTAGAAAGAATAGACATAGCGGAATACTATTAACATATTACCTAATATCAATGACTTCTATTTCGCGAAAACCTTGCAGAAACTATCAGAAACATACTTCGCAAAATACTACACAGTTTCTTATAAGGTGCACATGTTTTAATTTAGATTAGCCGTGGCAGTAAAAATTACTTAACTTTCCTGTCCATCGTAAGCTGTAACGATTTTAGACTAGTGGAAATGATTTGAAATACCTTATTTTCGCTAATGTGAGCAAAGTCTGATAAATAATACGAGGAGTACTTGCGCAACCTTACAGCAAACCAAACCTTACTCTCCAGAAATTTTAGTGGACTGTCAAAGTGTTGTAAGCTAGTGAAATTTTAATAAATTATAATGTTATCCGGTGTAGAAAAGTAAAGTATACATCCAAAAATTACTCACGAGAAACTTGAAAGAAATATGTCTTACAATATTTTTAGTATAAATAAAAATAATCACTATTAAACCGAAGGAAAAACACTGGCACCGGATATCTAATAGTCAGCTTACGTTCGAAAAATAAATAAATAAAAACCAATAACATCGGATTTTTTTTCTGAGACACTGCCATCCATGTACGGATATAATTGTAGCGGCCGACGCAAGCACATAAGGCATTGGAGCATGTATCTTGCATATATTGGCCGGTGACACGAAAATTCCAGCAGCTCAGTCTCAAAATCGGTGTTAACCGCGCGGATAAAATAGTCGCAAATTGCAAAATGAGTTCTGTGTATCATTTACGCAATATGTTTCATACATATCAACACACGCACACGCATCCCCCATATATATATATATATATATATATATATATATATATATATATATATATATGATGATTGCAACGTCTTGTCAGACGAGTGCCACTCCCTCATACATTTAAAATCCATGAGCCCAAATGCCCGAGGGAGTATCTATACAAATATGATGTTACAGAGTCTAAGCTTTGTACGACAGCTAAGTCTCTCTCTCGGTTCAAAATGTTGAGATCCAGCAACAAGCAAGAGCAAGATAGCCAGCAACAAATTAAACTGCAGACCAGCTTAATGCGGGTAATGGTCTTCCGCTTTATGGTTTTTTGAATCAGAGATTTGCTTCTCCTAGAAAGGTTGCCTTCACCACGGCTTACGGGAGCCCTCTCCACCCCAATACACATATACACACACACACACAAATATACACGGTGCTAGTTGGCCGTTGACCCAGAAGAAGAGTTCATTCGCCCTTTGGAAGGTCTTGTTTTTAATCCTTCAGGGAGACTAGCCGCCCTCCTCACCAAACAAGTCTGGTGAGGGAACCAGTTTAGTCGCCGGTGACCCGACCATATATATATATATATATATATATATATATATATATATATATATATATATATATATATATATATATATATATTAATTTTATTTATACAAACATTAATGGCTACATATGTGCATACATGTTTCTGTAATTACCCACGTTGGGGGATTACGTCTTCAGGCCAAGAATTACTTTCGACGGTAATTCTTGGCCTGAAGACGTAATCCCCCAACGTGGGTGATTACAGAAACATGTATGCACATATTTAGCCATTAATGTTTGTATAAATAAAATTAATATACCTGCTCTGTTCACTCATTGAGCACTATTTTGGTAGACACATGTTGTTTCATTGGATGTATTTCTAGGAAACTAAACTCTACTGGCTATATATATATATATATATATATATATATATATATATATATATATATATGTGTGTGTGTGTGTATGTATATACATATCTGTATATATGTATATATATATGTATATGTGTGTATATATATATAGTGTGTATTCATATATTTTCGCATCACAATAAAGATTGCCGTATACTCTGCAATGGATTGGAAATATAAGCTATCATCTTGTGAAATTAAAACTTTAACGTGAAATTTTGTTGTGTATTTTATTCTTGTTTTCATCTAACAATGCGATTCTAACTGCCTATTTTACAGCCCCCTAATTGTTTACCTTAACGGCCAGTGGCTGGTCTAGTATGTGTGTGTGTGTGTGTGTGTGTGTGTGTGTGTGTGTGTGAAACATATAATGCGCATACACATTACGACATGCCTGTCTGCTGCTTGCCGCTTCTGTCATTTGGAAGCTGCCTAAGGGATGCGCCAACGTCTTAAGGAGCTGGGTTCTTCTATAACAAGCACGCCTGCAAGACAGATAAACGATGTATGCTTTTACATATCGATTTCTTCGCTCCCGGTCACCTTGTTTTCCGCAACATGGAGTTTAATCGACGAACTCGAACTCGTGAAATTTCTCTACATCCATTCGAAGACCGTTGCACGCTTATCGGGAAACTTGTTTAACCCATTTTTATTCCTCGACTTGTTGGACCTCACAAAACTAAACTTAACTCAGCTTATTCAAACCTAAACACCGTACACGTAACGTCCGGTCTCCGCTTCATACTTCTGGTGCAAACTGGCCGGTCAACTAAGTTCGATACATATCACAATATAACTATTTGTCCTCATCTGCACGTTCATGCTCATATTTGTTTCCTAAGATTGAATGCTTGTTGTTTCCTCTGTGAAACGGATATACTGTTAGATAGATAGATAGAACGATAGATAGATAGATAGATAGATAGATAAAAAATATAGATAGATAGAATAATATATGCTTTCTACCGGCGTTCCGTACTGTTTACTTAACATTGAACAAATGTAATACGGTCAAGATAATTACATATGGAAAGGTAAACATTTCACAGGTTCTGTATCAGCTACTTACTGGACTGATTGCGGAATCAAACTAATGATTGCAAACACCGTTAGATTGCTCCAATCAACATAGCTATTAAACTAGAAAGAAGCGCAATAAAATGTTTTTATTTAAAATTAAGATCGCGAATAATGAGGAGGAATGTTGCAGAGGTATTCTCAGTCTTCGATGATATCATCTTAGAAAATAAAAATGATTCGCAAATAAACAAAGTAAATAAATGGATTCCGTGAGATTTCCGCACATATTACCTGGGAGAAAAAAAAACATGAAAAGTGAAATGAAATATGTTTATTTGCTTAACATAAATTAGAATATCACGGACTGTAGGGAAACGCGTGACTTAAATTAATGAAGAAGAAACAAAAATGGTTGCCTTATCTCTTTATATGCCTGCAATATGACCACCCGATATGAAAATGAGATGCTCCTGGTTGGAGATAAAAGAGGGGTGATTTTTAGAGAGAGGTTCATTGTGAAGTTGGATTTCGAAGAAATAAGTTGAATTAGCAGAAGTTCGTTTGGAGTTGAGAGAAGGTGTGTTACGTATATAGAAGTATGGAAGTTGGAAGTTTGGACACCAGTGTCGACCTTACCCAGGAAATTATTGGTATGACGGGCGGAAGAAATAACACTCAAGTTATTGAATTATATGAACATAATTGAGACTTGCAAAATTTGCAAACTACCTAGAAAAGCACCTCTTATAAAATTCAAACTTGTCTAGAATAAGTTGACCTGTGGGTCCTTACGAATACTATTACAACGTAATAGTCGTTTATAGTTGTATTAACTGACTTAAGGTAATGAGGTGTAGAAGATCTACAGCATGGATATCAATAAACTTTTAATACAAACTACTTGCCTGTTTTCCTGTTGTTGACTGAAATATAAGTTACAATTGAACTCTGGTAAAATATGGATAGTGCAAGGAGTGTTGTAGCATTTTCCAAATTAAGCATGCTGTTAGGCCTCAGACTCACCCGAACAGGCTGCGAAATATGAGGACACTCTTAAAAGAGAATTAATAGACAAATGGTACATGAACAGACAAAGTGTAAATACAGAATGACCCAATTAAATTTAGCCCGATATAGCTAATCATTCACTTAACAACCAACAAACACCACAAGAAAAAATGCAATTATTTTTTCACGAAGATGACGATATATGCAACACAGATCGCTGACACGAGTTCCTGGCATGTTTACTTAAAAGAGAACAAGCATAAAGTTTTTTTACATAGTCATCACCACTTATCAAGACCAAGAGGTCACTCGAGGATGAGGGATAAAGAGTGTACAGTATAAATTGGACAATATATAATTGTTATAAATGGAAATTCGGTAAATTTGTTAAATTATATGGAACGGCTCATCAAAAACTTGTTTCCGTTCAATTTGAAGAAACCATCAGCTGGAAAGTAGGAAAGCGGAAGACAATTCTATAGGCGTGCAGTTCTTAGAAAGAAGCTTTGCTCATGGAATCTACGTTAAGGTTTAGGCACAGATAAAGAGTGGGGAAAATTGTAGATGGTCTTTTCTGCTAGACGGGTGTTTCTTGTGAAAGTTTGAGCGTGGAGGGATCATAGATTTGAACTCAGACGAACACTTGCCATGAAAATAACGATAAAGCAGACACAAACGCGCAACATCTCTTCTGTGAGAAAGCGGTTGCACTGGATCGATAGAAGGATCCCACTATTTTTCCAGCGGCCTTAGCAATTGATTTAATATATGTGTTCCATTTAAGATCAAGAGTAAAGGTCTAGCTCAGAAGCTTGTCAAAAAGTGAGGCCTTCCTAAGACGAGAGTCATCCCCTTCAATTGATGCCAGATGGGGATCAGAGCTTTGATGATGTAAAGATAAAAGCTTGGTTGTAGATGCATTAAAAGTAACAAGCCACCTCTTTCCCCGCTATAACACGCGCTCAATACATGAGGAGAGAGAATCAGAGAGAATCTGGTCGTTTACGGTCTTAGATGTGGTACCATAGATAGTAGTGTCACACGCATAAATGTCTACGAAAGATGTAAGGATCTGATTTGGAAGATCATTACTGTACATCAGAAAGAGAGTTGGCCCCAGAATCGACACCTGAGGTACTCCAGCATTAATACTGTGAGCTTCTGATTTCTGCCCATCAACCAAAACTCTTATTAACTCAGAGAGAAATGATTTCATAATTGAGAAGACATTTCCAGCTATAATGTAGCAGTATATCTTGTGAAGTAAACCTTTGTCATACTCTTTCAAAGGCGTTTGATATGTCAAGAGCAATTACCCTAGAAAGGTAGCCTCCGTCGAGAGATTCGCTAATCCTATGAAATATAAATGTAAGCACATCTGCTGTAGATCTAGCAGAACGGATACCATATTGCATGCCATTAATAAGGTTATTTTTGCTAAGATGGATGGTTGATTACTTCTCTATTAAACACAGATTCCAGCAACTTAGTCATAACACACAGGAGACTTATTGTCTGTACTGAGAGGGAGATGAGCGATCACCTGAATTCTTATATACAGGGAATACTGATAAGATTTTCAAGTATGATGGGAAGCAATTTTCTTTAAGAAAGCGTTAAAACAGTTTTGCAAAGATGGGCGCTAGTTCTGGTTTATGTCTTTTGAATACTATAATTGGAATATCGTCAGGGCTTGTTGCTTTACTAGAATCAAAGATTTGTGCTAGCTTGGCAACAGCACGTACAGATATTTTTAAATCATATAGCGTGTTTCGGATAGCGGAGGAAATATTAAACAAAAAATTAAATAAACAAAGTTCTTTCTGATTCTCTATCCTCTGATCTTGAGCGCGTGGTACAGTGGGGAAAGAGGTGGCTGGTTACGTTTAATGCATATAAAACCAAGCCCCTATCTTTACATCATCAACGCTCTGATCCCCATCTGTCATCAATTGAAATGGATGGATCTTCACTAGTGGAAGCTCCATGCTTTGATAAGCTTGACCTTTATCAGCAAGGTTACAACCTGTATTTCGGCAAGACACCGATGTGTACGACAGTTTTTCAGAAAAAAACACCAACGCAGCAAATATTGGATTAAGGTAATTTGCAGAATATATATATATATATATATATATATATATATATATATATATTGTGCAAATTACCTTAATCCAATATATATATATATATATATATATATATATATATATATATATATATATATATATATATACAGTGGGGAAAATAAGTGTTGGACACATCCCATTATTCTTTATTTAACACATTTTTAATGCAGCGCATAACGCGAAAATTTAACAAGAAATTGTTACTCATTTAACAATAACAAATAACTTTAGAAATTGGAACATTTTAATGCATAACAAAAATTATATGATAAAAACGAGAATAGCCTGGAAAAAAAGTGTTGGACACATTGTTTTAAATTATATTTTATTATTATTTTTTATAAATAATGCTGGAAAGAAAAAGTCAAGGGAAGTAATTCACTTCCGGAAGGTATAAGCGGAAGTTAAATAGTTCTCTTTTCTTTCAGCACAACCATACTCTACGTCGTTGGAAAGTATTGGAACACGTTAGTCACCAGTAAGCCATCACGCGTGAAGGTTCTCAGGATGAGTAAACGTAAAGAACTCTCTCAAGTCGTCCGTGATAAGATTATTGCCGAGCACAAGAATGGAATTGGTTATCGGCGTATATCTGCTCAATTCAAAATCCCTGTAAGCACCATAGGAAACCTTATTAGGAAATGGAAGGTGCATGACTCAACCGTCAACCGTCCGCGCACCGGAGCTCCTCGCAAGATGTCGGATCGAGCAGTAAGGAAGATTGTATGAAAAGTTCAGCAGCAACCGAGAACAACACGAGGCGAACTTCAGAAAGATTTGGAAAAAGCAGGGATAGTAGTAACGAAACCAACGATTAGTAATGTACTCCGACGCAACGGTCTTAAATCGCGTGCACCTCGAAAGACACCATTACTAAAAAAATGTCATGTTAATGCTCGTCTGGAGTTTGCAAGAGACCACTTATTGAAAACAGATGATTACTGGAAGAATGTGATCTGGTCCGATGAGACGAAAATTGAACTTTTCGACATTAACTCTGTACGTCGAGTATGGAGAAGAGATGGCACAGCGCACAATCCCAAGAACACCCTCCCCACTGTAAAGTTTGGTGGTGGAAATGTCATGCTCTGGGGATGCTTCTCTTCAAATGGTACTGGGTCACTTCATATTATAGATGGAAAGATGAATTCAGCCAAATATCGGGAAATTCTTGAAAATAATCACTTGCCTGCTTCCAATGCGTTAGGTATGCGACAGGGATGGATCTTTCAACAAGATAATGATCCCAAACATACTGCTAAAATAACCTCCGATTGGTTCGTACAGAACAAAATAGATGTTCTTAAGTGGCCCAGTCAGTCCCCAGACTTAAATCCTATAGAAAATCTATGGAGAGAGCTCAAAATCATGGTCCACCAGCGAGATCCACGTAATATTCAGGATTTGAAGAAAGTATGTGTTGAAGAGTGGGTCAAAATCTCGCCTGAACGTTGTCACAAATTAGTTTCGTCGTATAGAAAACGTCTCAAAGATGTAATAGCCAATAAGGGGTGTTCAACTAAATATTAGATGAAATTGTGTTAGTGTGTCCAACACTTTTTTTCCAGGCTATTCTCGTTTTTATTATATAATGTTTGGTTATGCATTAAAAGGTTCCAATTTCTAAAGTTATTTGTTATTTTTAAATGAGTAACTATTTCTTGTTAAATTTTCGCGTCATTCGCTGCATTAGAAATGTGTTAAATAAAGAATAATGGGATGTGTCCAACACTTATGTTCCCCACTGTATATATATATATATATATATATATATATATATATTTATATGAACATTTAAAATTAAAATGTTTAAAATTCAATGCTATTTCACACGGTTAATAGTAGCCGAATGGATACGGCCTCCGCTAATCGAGCCAGAGATGTCTCGTGTCGCGGGATTCGAATCGTTCGACTGGTAGAAATTGTGACACCCTGCACTGAAGAATCCCTAAAGGATGAAACACTAGTGTCTGTAGGTATTTAATTATTATAGTAAAAAAAATAATTATATATATATATATATATCGATATATATATATATATATATATATATATATATATATATATATATATATATATATATATGAGCAAACAGTGAATAAAATATGTTAAAAATCACTTTGAAATGAGTTAAAAACATATAGTATCTGAAAAGGAAACACTAGATAAATGGATAGTCCTTAATCCGCGGAGTTTCGAAGAAATACTTTCCTTCTCATCAGAGGGTAGGAATTAGCAAAATGCGGGATCGGATTTTGCATGCAGATGTATTTGATGAAACAACAAGTAAGTCAAAGATCTTACTTGAAAACAAAAAAAGTGAAGCAGAGGGAATATAGTGAGGAAAAAGGTGATTACACATTATATATATATATATATATATATATATATATATATATATATATATATATATATATATACTAGCTGTACCCTGCCATGCCTTGCTGTGGCTCAATTTGGTGTAATGAAAAAATATAATAAAAAGAGAAAATGTATGTTTCTTATATTGTTAGTACAGCAATTCACTCCAAAAGTGTAAAAAAAAAATACAAACATGGGGGGGGGGAGGTACTCTTGCAGAATCTGACCAGGATCCTTAGGAGTTTCCATCAATCATGGCTTGCGCTCGACCAGCAGCCAATGGATTAAGCTGAACGTTGCTTAAATGTTGGAATAGTTAATCGATTTTTTGTGTGTTTTTTTGTAATCAAATATCTTACATTTCAATGAATATTTTTGTGAGGGGGATACTATACACAGATTCGAAAAGTTGTCCAAAACAAATAAATGTAAGCAAAGGTAAGCTAAGTTACATTTCTACATAACTGGATAATTTGTTTGTTTTTATTTAATGTAAAAGGTTTAATCAGCTCAGAAAAGCACGTATTTGAAAAAGACAAATGGTCGTAGGCTCTGTTGAATATGTTAAGTTTGTGAAATAAGTAAAAAAAAAAAAAAAAACTAAAAAAAAACTATGTATAACAATGTAAGAAATCCACCGAATATATGTGACCGTGACATATGCTGGCATATTTGGTGGATTTCTGACATTATATGCTAAAGTTTTTTTTTTTTTGTTTTTACATGGAGTTCACCAATTACCAAGTCCCAATGGCCACTCAGGGATAAGGGTTATTGTGTGTACAGTAATCAAAGGGATAGTGTAGCAATAGTATTGGAGAATTGGTAAGGTGTAATTACTTAGGGGGGGCGGTTCATCAGGAATTTGTTTGTGTTGGACTTGAAGACATCCATGTTGAAGTCAGGAGGGAAACAGGCAAGAGGAGCATAGATCCACAGGCATGCAGTTCTAAGAAAGAAGCTTTGTTCATGGTATCTACGTTTTGATTTAGGCACAGATAGGGAGTGGGGGAAATTCTTGACGGTGGTTTCAGCTAGTCGGGTGTTTTTTGAGAAAGATTGGCGAGGGGGGACCAGAGAATGGAGCTCAGACGAGCACCTGCCATGGAAATAACGATTGAACAATGACAGGCTCGCTACGTCTCTTCTGTGAGAAAGAGGTTGCAGGGTAGAGAAAAGGGCATCCCCACCAAGCCACGGAGTCTATTTTATACTCCGTCAAGGCAGGATAGGCTGTTTTAGCAGCCCCCGCCCAGATGTGGAAACAGTACTCCATCTTTGGACGTACTTGGCTCTTATGTAGATAGAGAATTGCATAATTAGTGAGATATCTTCTGGAGCGGTAGAAGGATCCCACCATTTTCCCAGCGACCTTGGCCACAGACTTGATGTATGTGTTCCATTTAAGATCAGGTGTAAAGGTCAAACCCAGGAGCTTATCAAATCCTTGGGTCTCCCTTAGACGAGAGCCATCCATTTCCATTGATGCAAGATGGGGATCAGAGCGTTGATGATGTAGGGATAGGAGCTTGAACTCATTTTCCAAAACAACGTAATCAACAGTATCCCCCGCAATTTGTATTTTTCAAATACACTGATAAACATTGATTTTTCAGTCGACTAAACGTCACATCAAATCAAACGGGTTTGTATAACTGAACACAAATCTGAAAAAGTTGTCGAAATATAAATATATAACAAATGTTATCTAAGGCAAGATAAGTTACACACACAAAAAATATCCAGTAAGGCAGAAAAAATAACTTATCCTGCCTTTGAGGTTCACCTACACAATTTTTTTAAAAATTCCTTCTTCTAAACTTTTTCGACGATGCTGAATAAGAAACCCTTATTTACAGTTTGCAGAGAAAAGTAGTTTTCGAGATATAAAGACCTGTGCTATGCACTATATATATATATATATATATATATATATATATATATATATATATATATATATTCATTGGCGGCTATGAATAAACAACACCAATCTCCCAATAAGAACGGGTTTCAGAATAAATAAGGCCTACCTATCTATGTTAAAAATTGTGGAGGTGGGCCTACCGTAAAAATTTACCTTTTTAAAAAAAAATTGTTAGTCTAAAGCCCAACACTAATGTCTACAATGTTTTTAATAACGTACTTTCCTGTTTGTTAGGATACGTTTTATCGGAAAAACCCCCCAACATTTTTATACTCATGCTTTATTTCTTAAATATTACAATTTCTGTTTACGCATTTAACGAACGTAAATTTCACGGTGTCTGTTTTTTTTTTTGTTTTGTATTTGGTTACGTTAGGTTCCCCTCCACGATTTGGTTTGAAGTTACTACTCTTAAAGGTTTTTGGCGATGCTGAATAAGAAATTTATATTTACAATTTGCAGAGGCAAGTAGTTTTCGAGATATAAAGAGTTGTGCTATGCACTATAATTCACTGGCGGCAATGAATAAACACCGACCTTCCAATATAAAGAACGGCTTTTGAAATGAAAACCGACAATCTCCCTATGGTAAGAACATATTTAGGAATAAACAACCCAATATTCTCATAAGACAGGCTTTCAGAATAAACACCCCTTACCTCCCCAGGTAAAAACGGTTTTTGGAATAAATATCCCAATCCTCCCCATATAAAGAACGGTTGCAGAATAAACAACACCTACCCCCATGTTAAAAATTGTGGAGGTGGAGCTAATGTAAAAATTTATTGTTTTTGTTAATAATTGTTAGTTTAAAGCACAACGCTATAAGGATTTTAATAAAGGAAAAGCATTCATATATTCATATATAAAAACAACTCGGGAAAAATCGCACTTTCTAGTTTGTAAAAATAAGCGGTTTGAATTACTGTACACATATATTCGAAAAAGTTGTCAAAAAACAAATATATAAAAAATAAATGTTATCAAAGGCAAGATAAGTTAATTTTCAACCTAACTATATAAGTTTTTTGTGTTTTTTATTTAATGTAAATGGTTTATTCAGCTCTAAAAACATCCAGTGTTTACCGATGCGTTGGAAAATTCAAAATGGCGCTGAACTCTCTGCTAAACACTATAAGTTTTTGGAAAATGAGTAAAAAAAAACTATACAACATACTGTTAAAAGCCCACCGAATATATGTCAGCATATGTCACGGTAACATATATTGCGCTAGTTCTAATAGTATTTTGTATATCTTTATATTTTTAACTCATTTTCCCAAACGTACCGTGTTCAGCAGAAAGTTCGGCGCTATTTTGAATTTTCTAACCCATCAATAAACACTGTTTGTTTGTCGAACTGAATAAACATGTTACATTAAATAAAAACACTAAAATTATCCAATTGGGTAAAAAAGTAACTGATTTGACTTTGATAACATTTATTTGTTATAGATTTATTTTTGAGAACGTTTTCGAATCTATATGTGCAGTAAATAAAAATGAGTTTCATCGAAAAAAAGGAAAAAAACAATTTTTTTTCTTATGCTCTATTTATTAAATGCAAAAAACAAAACAAAATGTTAGTTTAAAGCACAACGCTAATGTGTACCACGGTTTTAATAAAGGGAAATCATTCATAAAAACATCTCGGAAAAAATGTACTTTGAAGTTTGTTAAAATAAGTTGTATCGAAAAAAACATTTTTTACTTATGCTTTATTTCTTAAATGTATCGATTTGTGGTTTACGCTTCTAACGATTGTTAAATTTTTTTTTATGCGCACATGTAGTCAGAATCGTTATTTTTCGTCATTTCAAAATGGTATAATTTGATCGTAAGGACCGCCACAATGAATTTAAATTTTAAAAATAGGGAATGTTTTTTTTTTATAGTTATCGATTAAACAGATAATGAAATATTGTTATTCGGAAGTCATCAACTAGTGGACCGCTCATTCTACCGGAAATCAAATAGCGAATATAGTTCCGCATTACGAAAACGATTTTTTAATTTTATTTAATATTAATTTATGTGGTACTAGTTTTACGATTATAAAAAAAAAAGTGTGTTAAAGTCAAAATCGTATTTAATATTAATTTATTTGTTACTATTTTAACGATTTAAAAAAATGGTGTTATAGTCAGAATCGTTATTTTTCGTCATTTCAAAATGGTAAACCGAGAGTATTTACACTCCTCGGCTGAAATCGGAAATTTCCCCGACGAAAAAAATGTTTTTTTTTTAATAAGGTAATATTTACTTTTAAATATTTAAAAACACAGTTAGATGATAAAGTTTTACTCTTAGAAAATTTCACAGAAAACGGGATTGTACATTTTTAGTTTATTGATTTTGAATAAATAGACGCCCACTTATATATAGCTATATATATATATATATATATATATATATATATATATATATATATATATATTTGTGTGTGTGAGGGTGTGTGAGCGTATGTGTATGTCTACTTATATTTTCTATCCTTTAGGTGTGAAACAGAAACACACATAAACGAACACACACACACACACAAACATATATATATATATATATATATATATATACATATATATATATAAGCAATGCACTAACAAATACATAAATAACTGTAATAGATAGGGATTCTCGAATTAAATTTAAAAAAAATGAAAAAAATTAAGATGTAAAAATGTAATACTAATTCTTCAGATTTTACATAAACATACATTTTTGTCAATACAGAGTACATAGTACTAAGAAAGTACGCTGCTTAACAAACGTAAGGATATTATTTCATGATTTGCAAGATTTTCTAATTGGGATTGCCAAAAATCCATTATCGTAAACTTTAAGCAAAAGAATTAAATCTCTGATACTGCCACGAAAAAAAACGAAAAAAAACGCGATGGAGCTTTTCAAAAGTAAGTGAACCGTTATTTCTATAATAGTAATTTATTTTTAAGCAATATGGGAAAAAAGCTGTATATTAAGCGTTATATTTTCAAAGAAAACTTATTTTCGCAAACTATCAATAAAAAATACTTATTAGAAATGTTTTGATTTTAGGTTTATAAGTGTGGTGCAACCTTAATTTGTTTGGCAAAATAATTAGAGAAAATATATCGAAAACCTTGATCTTGTACAATATTTATTAAGAGAAAAAAGAGGGAATTCTTGCTGAATTTTTAAACCAATGAATTAGATGATGTAATCAGTAAAGATAAGAAATGTATAAAACTAAAGTGTATTTACTAAATATTAAAAAAGTGTGTCCCTGAAGTTTTATCCAGTAATTTAACTCTGTCGTTTAGTTTAATATTTATTTAAAAATGATATTATGTAAAACTTTATAACAATGTATTCAAAAATTATACCGATTTTTTATTCAGTTAGAATGTCATTGCTAATGAAGAATTAATTTTTCAGTAAAAAACAAATGTATGCCCATCCTTTTTCAATTTCATATTATATGTGCTTGGTTATATATATCTAAGAGTTTGACGACGTACAGTGAAGGAAGTTGTTCTCAAATGCATTCTTGATATAGTTACTACCCTGTTCAATGCCCCTTTTCTTCGCTTATTTTGATGCTTCGATGGAAAATGGACAGAGGAGCCGTGTTATTTACATCTCTATCGCTATTCTGAAATCGAGAAACCGATATCATAATTATGCTAACATGAATTGCATCGACTTTGTAAACGTTCAACAGGCTCCGCTGTATGTTAATAAATTGAACTTTTTTTCTGCACGAATAGTTATAATGAGATAGCACTTCCTTTCATGCACATCCATTACATTGGGATCTTCCTTACAGCCTCACGCTATACCGGAGTGTCATGACCATTTCAGCTTACTGATGCATGTTCAATCATTATAACAATGTAATTTGTAAGCCTTTTTGTTCTATTAGAATGAAATAAAAATAGGGTGCGTTACTTTCAAACTTCCCTCGTATATTTATATATACATACATATACAGCATATATATATATATATATAGTCATCCACACACACACACACACACACACACACACATATATATATATATAGACATCAACATATATATATATACATATATATAGTCATCCGCATACAGTACTATTGCCCTGTATCACAGCTCATCAATGCGGCTAGACAGGCAGCTGCATCAAGCCAAAATAGAAACCCGACCGCCCAATGCGCTACACGAATACTGCTGTGTGGGTTATGAATTAACGATGTTTTGGCATCGTCCAAATGCTTCGTTTCGATTTGTTTACACAAAGAGACTCGCTTTATAGGCTAATGAATGTTTGTATATCACTTCCCAGTATGCTCAACTCAATATATATATATATATATATATACATATATATATATATATATATATATATATATATATATATATACATATATATGTTCTGTACTACAGGATTTCAGGAACTCGTCAATAATCCATCTCTTCAAGAGTACAGGAAAGCGCATTGATTGTGATAACTACCGCGGAATATTACTGCTCTCTGTGGCTGGAAAAGTACTAGCCAGGGCCATTTTGAACAGGATAATCATTATTCTATTAGACACAATTTATCCTGAGACGCAGTGTGGTTTTAGATCTGGAAGAAGAACCATCGACATGATCTAATGTTTAGGCCAAGTTGCAGAGAAGGCACGTGAGAAAAATCAGGATCTGTTTGTCGTTTTTATCGACCTAACCAAGGCGTTTGACTCTGTCAACAGAGTCGCACTTTGGAATGTTTTGGAATCCCTGAAAAAATGTTAAATGTAATATTATTCTTTTCACGAGAATATGGAGGCATGTGTAAGAGCAGACGGAAAGTTCTCTGAGCCATTCAAGGTAAAAACCGGTACGAAAGAGGGTTGTGTTATGGCACCTGTGCTCTTTGCTATCTTCTTTTCAATCATGCTCGAGCATGCTTTTAAAGATTACACGCAAGGTGTCCATTTTGAGTTTAGAACTACCGGGGATCTTTTTAATCATCAAAGATTCAAAGCTAAAACACTAACAAGAAGCAAAATGGTTCATGATTTTCTTTTTGCAGACGATGCTGCACTCGTGGCCACTTCATTTGAAAAAGCACAAGAATTAGTTGACAAGTTTTCCAATTCCGGAAAAGAATTTGGTTTGACGATCAGTATTAAAAAGACAGAAATTATCTACCAACCAAAGCCCACCCCGTTGCAGTAAGGTGGTGTGAATATTTTGAGACCAGAATATGTGGAACCGCCTCAGAAAATCTTAGTAGATAGATAGCCTCTAAAATATGTTAATTTCTTTGCATGTCTCAGATGTAAGGTGAATTCGTCAGCATAACGATGATGAGATATTGAGCAAACTGCGGTCAAGAGTATGGAATGAAAGAGATTTGACTCTAAAGACCAAAATCTCAGTTTATGGTGCGGCCATTGTTTCGATACTCCTGTATGGATCGGAAGCCTGGACCCCATACTGTAGTCAGATTAAGCAACTGAATACATTCCATAAGCGTTGCCTTCGTAGTATATGTGGATTAACATGGAAAGACAAGGCCCTTAACTCGGGATTGTTTGCTAGGTACGACATTTTTAGTATTGATGCCTTCCTCATTGAGTCTCAGCTTCGGTGGGCTGGTCACGTTATTAGCATGGATGAAAACCGTCATCCTAAGCGACTAGCATACAGTCAACTGAAAGAGGGTAATCGAAATGTGGATCGTCCATTTCTGAGGCACAGGGATAAGCTGAAAGACAATCTTAAGCATGCAAGGCTGAAACTAAAAAACCTTGGAAGGAGATGCTGCGGATAGAAAATTGTTAAGGGAAATCTGTTTTGCGGGCATTAACACATACATTGACACACGGCTATCAAATCAAACAAACCTTTGTACAGCAAGAGTAGAAACCGCACATTGCTAGCCTGTATCCCGTGAGTCGTGCGGCTTGTTTTGTGGGAGCAAAGCTGGTCTCGTATCACACATGCGGCACAATCATTGAAGCCAGAGTGAAACAGCGAATTTTTGGCCCTCATGCGTCGAACACGACGGGAGAGTCCATTATACACACACACACACACACACACACACACACACACACACATATATATATATATATATATATATATATATATATATATATACGGGAGAGTCCATTATATATATGTATGTATATATATATATATATATATATATATATATATCAAAATACTTTTTGTATTCCTACACCTCAACACACAGGAAATAAATACAGAAAAGTTATAAACATTTATATATTTTCCATATTGATTTTTTATTCATACATACATACACACACATATATATATATATATATATACTCATACAAATATATGTATGCATGCATATATACACACACGTACATAAATACAAACACATAGTTGCACATATAAATAGACACTTATATATATGTATAGTATACATATATACCTTGTATACACGCATATATGCATATATATTTATATATATTAGAGATAGAGAGAGAGAGAGAGAAGGAGGGACATTTACATATATACATAAACATATACATCCATACTTACATATGCACTGCTTTTAAAATTATTAAGGAGATAACGTATTTTTACCAATTTATATAACTTCTCGGTAGTTTCTTATTAAAAGCTTCGGAAATATTGGCAATGCTGAACTGCGCATACTGTAAAATAGTCGTTCTGTTCCGCGCAATGTAAATAACTTGCCATCATAATTACTTAATTCACGGTATTTATTTACAAGGCAGTGTGTTTCGTCAATAAAATTGATCGTAAAGGTGGTTTGAGTAGTTGTGAAAAGAACACTATTACAGAACAGCTAGCAAAAGGTAAAACTACAATCGAAATATCGAAATGTATATGTAGGTACCAGCAAACTGTGAAGAGCTTTGTCGTTGACGCTACAAAGGTACTAAGAGAGCTGATAAAGGTAAATCTAGATTTATTTCACGCTGTTCTCTACTCCAAATAAAACGTGAAGTTGTAAAGCACCTTGGGCAGACAAGTCGAGAAATTTTTGTCCAAGTCGGATTGAAGAGTGTCTCAAAAAGTACTAGATGTCGCCTTCTTAAAGAAGTGGATAAGTTTATTAATCCTGTGACAAAACCTCCATTATAGCAACATGACATTTAAAACCGATTGAAATGAGCAGAAGACAACATTAACACTTTTGTTTACAGATGAAGTGCGTGTCATTCTTAATGGCCCATATGGCTAGAGCAAGGATAGGTTATGGATGGACCATATCGTCATCAGCGGTTAAGGCGCCAACAAGGTGGTGGTGGGATAATGATTGCGCTTGGATTATCAGAGGTATTTTAGTTGGTCATGGAGTGTCCCAGAAGGCGTAAAAATGACGTCAAGTGCTTACATAGCTTTTCTGATGAAGCACTTTGACTATGGCTAAAGAACAAAGGTTGACGTTCAGAAGAACCATTATTTTTATGCAGGATAATGCCCCTTTTCATGCAGCAAACAAAAGCAAAGAGTATTTGCAACAACTGGGGCCTTCTGGGCTACGGAAGATGGAGTGACCTTCGAATTCATCATATTTTAACCCAATTGAGAGCCTTTGGAGTATCATTGAAGCTACGCTTTTATGCAAGTGGGTGCCAATTTAAAAGAATAGATAAGTTGTGCAATGCTCTCCAAGATGTATTGCGAGAAATAACTGCTGACGGAATCACAAATGTGACAAATTCTGTGCACCAACGTCTTTTACAAGTCATTCATAAAAAAGAATCGCATATCTCCTACTAATTATGTCAACGTAGAAATTGCTATGTAGTTATTGTATTCTATGCCTTTGTTCGTTACTTTAATGTTTTTAACTTATTTCAATAAAGAAGTTATGGGTATATTTTGTTTTTTTCTCAAAGTCGTTAATACCTTTACACACCGAAATCAACATATACTCTTATCTTCTGCCATACTTTCGCTAATACTGGTTTAAATACCTTTATTTTCCGACTGGAATAGCTGAATAAAATTGTAAGCACTTTCGCAGAGTCTCATGATTTTTTATTAATTCGTTGCTTAAACATTTGTAAAACTGTAAACTCGTTAATAAATTGATACGCAGTGTATATGCATCATCATGTATATATATATATATATATATATATATATATATATATATATATAAATATATGTGTGCATCTATATCTATCCATCAATTCATGCATACACACCCATATATGCATATATATATATATATATATATATATATATATATATATTTATATTATTTTTGAAATATTTATTGACACGTGTTTCCACGTCTATGACTCATCAGAGTGGCTGAATAGAGCGGGATTCGAAATCGGGACTTCATTGTAAGAAGCCTAAACTCCAACCACTAGCCTAGCTGGCACGACTGTTTTGATTTATCGCGATTTAAGTAGATGTTATGTAAGTCCCATCTTACAAAATTTAACATTTACAAGCACTATTTGTAAGGGTCATTGGCTTCTGGTTGAACATCATATCGAGTGATAGCAGTCTTTTCACCCTCTTTTCAGACGCGCATACAATAGGGTACGACTACATTTAAAAAAAAGCAGAAAAATATCACAGCCATAGCAACACACCTGTCTGTCAAGAATTTTAAATTGATATTCTCAATGCTGAAACTAGAGACCAAGGAGTACCACGTTTATAGATAACGTAAAAAGCCATTTTACTAAAGGCAAAGGGGGATTTGTGTACAAAGGAAAAGCGAGTAATATAGTAGAGAAGAACGACATCTACTCGCCTAAGGCGTCCCCTGTCTGTACTGAGAATAACATTAACTTATTAAGCATGGCAGATGAAGAGTGTGCCTAATCAGCTCTGCCACGGTCGACTGGGTACGAGCAAGAGTAAAAGACGAGAAACTTCCTAAATACATACACGGTCAAATCATTGACGACTCTCCTCACGCAGGATTCAAGAGCGTTTATCTGAAGCTATAGACACACACGTACCAACACACTAATACATGTTTTAATGGTATGCACACACACTGATACACGCCTCTATTTCTCTCTCTCACTTTCCCTCTCTCTCTCTCTATCTCTCTCTCTCTCTCTCTCTATATATATATATATATATATATATATATGATTGCTGCATATTCTCTGGTGATTGCCTTTACCTTGAGTTATCGCAATCTATTGGTCCATGCCATCTCAGATGACTCTGCATTTCTGCCGTAAATTTGCACATCTTGAAACCGATGTGCCATACAAATTGAGCAATTTCCACTGCGTTTATTTCCTCTGAAGGTTGAAGGTTATTCCTATGAACAATCACATGTCTTCCCAAACCAGCAGTAGACTTCCAAACTTTGCTGCATATTAAACAAATTGTTTGGTTCGGACTAATAGGCATAAAGTTTATCTGAACAGAAGTTTCGTGCGACTTAAGGCTGTTGATGTAGCCAGTTTTGCCAAAACACATTTGTTTACAATATCGCATTTCAATCTCTGCGTGTAATGATTAAGTCCTTGCAAAGCTCTCGGTTATGGTTGATGTAGACCTGCTTTTTTTTCTTGAAAGCACCACAACATTCACCTACATGCTTTCGTCACTTCGGCTTCTGCAAAGTAAGTTCTTACTATATTCTTGTCAATGTCGATTCGTAGGACTTCACAATTGTTATTTGTACGATCCCTGAACCTCTTCCTAGGCCTGTGTTTAGGGCGCTTGTCATTTTCCAGCTACCCATAAAAATATTTTTGGAAACCTACAATCTTTCATTCGAACGAGGTGGATCATCCCACGCATATCAGCGATTGAATGCAACTTTTAATGCAATGTCAATGTCTACGATTAATACAACATTGTGTTTAGCACGCAGGTCTTGTAAACGCAGATACGAGCATTGTCTGTGATTCCACACTATTTTCTAACCTTCCAAAGGCTTCTGAATTCTTCTGCGGATTTCAGGGTCGATAGATCCATTCTTCGAGACAACTACCAAGGTAGGTAAACAAAGCAACTAATTTAGCACCACATACCATGATGTTCGGCTCAACGTATGACTCCCCTAGTGCAGGAGTGAACATCGCCTTTTTTTAGACCGACTAATCTTCAGCCGAAAGGCAGTGCAGTAGTCAGGAAAGAGATCCATTATATCCTGCATATGAGCCTTAGTGTGCGACAAAAACAAAACAGCATCGTCTGCCTACAGTATCCCCTTGATTAAGACAGAGTTGAGGTAGCTCATGGTATTAAACCTTCTAAGATAATAAATGCGACATGTTGCTCAAAATTTTAACATTACACCCTTATCATAATCTCGAAATGCAGTAAAATATATAGAAAAGCGATTAGATCAGAAATATCACCTTGTTTAACATCATTGTCAAGTGGGATTTCATTAGACAATATTACGTCAAAGCAGACCAGAGCTTTCATGCCCCTGTGTATTCCCTGAATATTCTAACAAAGGTCGGAGGACACCTTACGTTATCTGAGATCAACAAGAGAACACCCCTGTTGACGGTGTTAAATGCTTAGGTCAGATCCACAAACACTTAGTACGGCGGTATTTATTATTCAATGCATTTCAACTGGATTGCCGAGCTGAAAAACATAATATCCATAGTCCCTAAAACCACTCTGTGACTCTGAAATAGCATTAGGACAAGACATAGCCTGTATTATAGAAGTTGTGCAAAAACTTTCCCAGCAGCTTCAAAAGATCCCACAGTATTGGCCACAAACGTTCTTCTGTCCCTGTTCATTTAAACTGGGCCACGAAAACACTATCAATCAAATCATGTGGAATAAAAGCACCTGCCCAGATCTCCTGAACAACACCAAGGATAGCATTTGCAAAATTCATATTGCCGATCCGAAGAAGTTCCACCCGAAAACCATCCACACCAGGTGCCTTGCCACCACTTACTTGTGCGATAGCAAACTGCACGTAATCCTGCCTAGGCAAACGGTCCCTTCTGGATATGCCATTATATTTTGGTAGGCTATCAATTGCATCATAATCTACTGCTGAAGGATTGTGAAACGTATAAGTAAGGTGATCCTGCCACCATTAAAAAATAGTTTTTGGATCTTTAGTGAAACAGAAACATCCTTCGACATCAGAAGAGATATTGAAGAGAGAGGGAAACAAAATACATGTCGAAGGGGTCTATAAATTTCTTCGTATCCTTTGTATCAAATGCCTTTTGGATTTTGTCTGCTTGATTTATCTATCATTAGTTTTTCATTTTTCTTAGTTCACGTTGCAATAAGAATTTTACCTCTGTATATTGTCACAAATAAGTTGTATATTCAAAATGATGTCTACGAAGATTCATAAATCGCTTCTTTATTCAGCAGCAGTTGATTAATTTCAAGAACATTGTCTTTGAAACAGTCCCTGTTCCAATTGCTCTTCAAACCAAGAACTTCAGCATCAGCAGAATAAGTTTTGAAATTCACTCATGTACCATCAAATGTAAGATTATCAATCTTTTCAACATAATGTGTTGGACTTCAGGCAACTTTAACTTGCTGATATTTATACGACTAGGCACCTTAACGTCACGATGGCAAACTGTCTTAGGGATTAGCTTCTTAAATTCTCCTGTCACTAATTTGTGACCTGTATCACATTAAGCACTGCGCATGACACCACAAGTATATGCATCTCCAAGACCGCCTTTTTGAGTTACGATGAAGTCACAAAGATAACCATCCTTCGGACGTGGATAAGTCCAAGTAGCGGTGTGCTTTTGTTTATGGCGAAAAATATGTTACAGCGAGAAAGGCGTTACGGCGAAAAAGTGATAAAAAGATTAAATTTCGAACACAGCTATACTAGCTTGAGGCCATTAGCATTCCTGCCAACAATACTATAGCGGCCAAGAACACTGCAGGTCTCATAATCTTTTCCAACAGGAGCATTGAAATCACCAATAATAATTGTTTTTTTAATAAGTGGTGTAGATGCAACAACGAAGCGCCTAGACTCCTCGAAACACAATATATCATCTTCATTAGCCTGAAAAGTTATTGCAAATACAGGAAGAATACTGATGAATCTGTTGTGTGAGAAAGGAACGCGAAGTTTAATAATACGGTAACAGATACTGGAAGGAAATTCTACAGTATCAACCAAGGATGTTTTAATCGCAAAACCGACTCCACCATTTCTCCGGATGCCTTCCGGTTTACCAATCAAGAAGAGAGTCTAGCCTGATGATAATTTTTTCATTTGATTTTCTTTCGAGTAATGGGTTTTTGATAGAGCAGCAACACCTATATGAAGTCTCCGTAGTGCTGCAGTGACAAGCGCTGGCCTGAGTGCTGGACGGGTGGGTGACCCCTTATCAAGAAGAGTGCGGACATTCCAACACCATAAATTGAGTTTTACTCCTTTCTGGTGATACATATTTGTATTCTTCCTGCTTACATTAATCACCGTTAGCCGCAAGAGAGTAACCAGTGATAGTATGGCAGACACTTTTAAGCACACCTTTTCCAGCAATTTCGCACTACTCTGATTGAGGAGTGCTTTCCCTGAATAGAGCGCTTCAGTCACATGAACACCCACCAGAGGTTCTCCTCTGTCATGTGAAGGCACAACAACGATCTTAAGGTAGGGTGTTTATAACCTCTGTTCAGATTTGTGGTCATGTACCTCCAACTGGCCAGGTCTGTACAAGTCGGCACTCCTCCATCGCCAGAGAGCATGCGGTAGAATGAACAACAGATGAAAGATAAAAAAAAGATATAAAAAGATAAGAGATAAAAAGTGGGTTCCCAATCTGCCAATCTTTGCATTAAAGTGATAACCCCTTTTACGACACGAGTGATGCTTTCCAAGCCTCCGTAACAATAACCAAATACCAAGCCATTGCAAGAGAACCGGTAATTTCTTTGACCGATTTTTCGTAAGGGTTTTCCTCTCCTCGTCTTGAGAAGCTCCTTTTACATCCCCCATTGTCATCTACTAATTATGTAACTGGGCACCAGAGAATAGTCCATATGCCGGCGGGTCAGAAATGCCGTAGGCAACAGGGTCTAAGCAAATTTGTAGGTTTCTGTAAAGGTTAACTCACCCTTAAACTTGAGTTCAAATACCTTATGCCACAAGACATTGGGCGTTCATTTTTCAAGCACTGAGCACTCGTCATTCACAAGAGCCCAATTAGCGTAGCATAACTCACGACATGCAGGCTGGGGATTTGACATGCAGAAATGATGCATGACGCTAGAGCATATTTGTGCTTTTAATATACACTCACGATAATCCTTGTGCTATATATATATATATATATATATATATATATATATATATATATATATATATATATATATATATATATATATATATACGCCAATGGTTATATTTGCATATTTTAATATGCATTGAGGATTGAGAAATTTTGAAACGCTATTGTCTCTGTATATAAAAATAATTATTCATTAGTAACAATTATGTATATCTACACGTATATATGAAAATATATAACTATAGATACATGCATATTTTTATATATAAGAATAGACATATTTCAATGCACATATATAATACAGGGTGTCTAAAAATGTACTCACACTTCAAATGACGAGAAATCCTTTATTCATGAACATACAGTGAAATGGAATAGCTTCGAATACAGTAGATAAATGTGATTAAAGAATCATGTCAGAAATTTGTGGACCAACAAAGTCCTTAAGCAAGTTAAGGTATATCTCACCAGTGACTGTTCCGTTAATAAAAATGATGATGCCCAATGCGGATATCCCACACCACACTGTTACTCATGTCAAATTTACAGGTGTTCAAGTATTACATGAGGATTTATAGGATCCCAGTACGCGCAATTATGGCGATTAATGGTGCCATTTAATTTAAACGTTGCCTTATCGCTCCACACACTTTTTTGTGGAAACCCTGCATATTCTGCCAGGTACCATCCACAGAATTCGACTCACAGGTCAGGATCGTCTTTGTTGAGAGCATGAATTAGTGTTGGAATGTAGGATTTCCAGTGCAGACGCTTCATGATGCGATGTACGCTATCTTTTGAGATGTGGGTTTCCCGAGCAGTTTGTCGAAGTTATTTCTGTAGTGATCGAAAGAGTGTTTCCTGCACCTGCTCTTTTTTTTCCAAGGTTTGTGAATGTCCGAGGTCATCCAGAAAGTTTTTTTGTTGACATTCTGGACGGTTCCATCTGCTTCAAATTTCTCTTTGATGCGAGCAATGGTCCGGCGCGTTGGTGGTGGTCTTGATAATTCCCTTCTGAATCGTCTTTGCACTTCAATGGCGTTTTCTGTCGTCCAATAACATTCCAGGAAACGTCTTCTCTCCCAAGCAAAGTTGATTTCCTGCCAT
Source organism: Euprymna scolopes (assembly GCF_053919585.1). Classification (NCBI taxonomy): domain Eukaryota; kingdom Metazoa; phylum Mollusca; class Cephalopoda; order Sepiida; family Sepiolidae; genus Euprymna; species Euprymna scolopes. The sequence continues at coordinate 99,456,655 of NC_136506.1, forward strand.
GCTGTGGTTCACACCTCACACTTGCTGCACAAAAAAGACAGCATGTTAGCAAGGGTTAAAGTGTGAGTACATTTTTTGAGACACCCTGTATATATATATATATATATGTATATATACATATATATTTACGATAGTAATGCAATTTTATTTCTAATGCTGTATTGTAAAAAAGATATCAGTAACTGAAAGTTATTTAAAGTAGCTCGATAGTGCCATCTTACATTTATAAATGCTGTTTCAACAAGAATATACAGACGATAGATGTTCTAAAATCAAACTTTATCAACTATACATGGTTTAAATAATTACGGAACATGCCTTACATTTGTTTTTATATATAGTAGTTCTCTGCATATATGTCTTTTTATTTATGCTCATATTAATAAGACCACATATACACATATAAAAGTGTGTATTCTGAAAAAATGTGATTTCTCTGTTTCTAATAGTTGTTTTGTGACAGTAGCTTTTGAATCTTATTATACTTATATACCATTCGGTTCTACATTTTCAAACTATGTCTTATACCGACTTGTCACATTTTTCGAGGCGCAGCGGGCATCGTTGTGCATTATGCATCTCAAATACGTTGTGAATCCATATTGTTTGGCTTTCATCTGACACACTCGCTGCGTAAGCAAATATGAACATATGGCAGAATAACTGAACATATAAATATCTAAGCATCAAACACAAACACGGTAGCAAAAGAAATGGTATCATGTCACACATTACGAGACGGTGAGATTGTCAATATGAGCCAGAATAAAGTACAAATGTTGATTTTCATGGATAACCAATACATTAAGCCAAGAAGAAATAATACATTTAAAGATAAAGAGATTTGGCGACTTAATATTACTGATGAATATATATATATATATATATGTGTGTGTGTGTGTGTGTTTGTATACATATATATTTGTTTGTTTGTTTGTATATATATGTGATGTCTGCTGGTTGTGTGCACATATATGTGTTTGTTTGTTTGTTGTACGTATATATATATCTATATATATATATATATATATATATATATATATATATATATATATTCATCCACACACAGTACCGTTTCGCTGTTTCACATCGATCAGTGCGGCTAGACATGTAACTTAATCAGGTCAGGATCGAAACCCGACCGCCTAAATGACACTTAGGGCTTCTACCCATTGCGCTATTCCGCAGCTGTTGTGCAACCAGTTAATTAACACTGATTTGAAACTGTCATAATACTTACTCTCAATTTCTTTTTTACAAAGAGCATTGCTTAACATGATAATGTTAATTTGTATATCACTTCCCAATATATATATATATATATATATATATATATATATATATATATATATATATAAAGTAGAGAGGTCATTAAGAATGTGTAGGTATTTTTCAACATTATTTTATTGTTCCGTGTTTTTATTTTTTCATTTAAAAAAGGTAGCATATTTCGATAATTGTAATAATGTTTTTAAAATCATTGTAATAGTTTTTAACGCGTTTCAGAAGTGCCCTCATTAGAAAGTATTCAAAATATTTAATATTAAAAATATATTTAAGATGTGTTTAAACTGTAGAATAGCATTTTCACAGTCCATTTTGGTGACATGTTTCAAAGCGATGGAAATATTAGGAATTGTCTTCATTGTGTGTTTCCCCACTACCCTCACTTATTGGGGATCAGATTGTGGTCATTGCTGTCTTTGGCTTTTACCTCTTTTTTCTTTTGTTTCTACTTGTCTTTCTTTATGTTTTCTTATTTTTTCTTTCTTGAGTGGAACTGAGGAGCATGTTTGTACTTGGTCAAATGAGTGCGCAGGGGGGCGTCTGTGTGTATGTGTGCTTTCTAGTATTGGTTTGTAGTTTTCTAGTATTTGTTATATGTCTTATAGTTTTATAACAGTATGCATTTATTTGCTTCCCTACTGAAGCATGTGTCATATAAGGTCGTTTTAATGTGTATGGGGGGACCAGCTTCCTTGAGGCAAGGATAATTAGTAAGGATATTTTCATTCAATTTTGTTTTTTGGAATATTTTTGGATTTTTAGATTTTAGCTTCTTCCAATTTGGATGTTCGTTTTAATCTTAATCTGTTGAGGGCATTCATAATATGATGTTTGTTTAAATAAACAGGTGTATTTATAAATAGACGTAGGGAATTTTCTTATGTTTCTATTTATTATCTCCCCATGTGGGTAGGACCAGACCCAAGACGGTTTTTACTATGGGGAAGATCTCGCTCCCCAGAAGGAAGGGACCACTTTATCTTCGTACTACTTCAATATGTTCCTCCTTGCGTGCACTGTTCGGTGCTCCAGATATGGGTGCATCTTCAACCTATTCATTAAATTAAGAAAATCTGCTTAACCACTGATTGAGACTTGCTTGACTAATCTATTCATCCCCATAGGCCCCTTTTAACCTTTCATAAGTTTCTTGTTTGGTTTTCCTCTGCTTAACAAAAAAACTTTGATGGCATAAACTTCTTCCTTGTTAACCTGCATCCTGTCAAGTTTTAAAAGATCGGCAAAACTGATCAGATTAGTCCAAGAACGAACACGTATATATATTTACATGAAATATATTTTCGAATATTACAAATATCATTAAATAGTGTAATCACATAAATTTCTGATACGAACTTGAGATTTTCTGAAATGTCCGTATAAGCAAGAATGTGATCGGATCAATTACTTAAGGTACATATGCCATTGATTTCAATAGCTTGACGCTATTCGTATATTCTGACATCGTTTTTGGGTTATGTTACCCTACGTGATATTTGGCAAAAGAAGTCTGCCAATTCACTCAACTTATTCTAGAAACGTGACAATTTTACTGGTGCATTTCTAGCTTATGATAACGATTGATTAGGAGACAGTTTACGCAATGCCATGAAACAGACAAAGAAGGTGAAGCTGTTCCTAGAAAGACGTGATCGAATATATTGAACAAATTATGTATTGATTCGCGTGTTTGAAATTCTCCGAGATTAACAATACATGGTATATGCAGGACAAGGTTAGTATTACAATTGGTTTATTTTATTAAAATAGTGTAGATTTATTTTAATTATTTTCTATCGCAAAAATTAAGTCTTTATCGATTCCCATTTTTTTAAACCTTTTCTTTTAAATAATTGCGCTAATAAATCCAAATGTGTTATTTCATCTATATTCGCTTATAATTTATTGTGGCTTGTCATTTTCCTGCTAGTGATTGAATTTTTAACATGCCACGAATAAAAAATCTCAAATATCCGGACGAATATTAAGGCCTGCATTTAACTGTGTAAAACTATTTGATACATGGTTAATAACAGGTTTACATTCCGCGATAGTAATGGCAGATACTTTTTTTTTGTGAAGTAATCACTTATCAATGAATGCAGGTTAATCTAGGTTAAGGGTTAAGTGTGAGTTAAATAGTGAATAAACCTGATCACTTATAGTGAAACATGTGTAAGGCAAGATTATCTAAGAGGAATTTCTTTAGATTAGATTAGAAGACGACCATGCTATAGTCAGCTAGGGAGCAGACACATCCTATTGCGTTCTAAAAATGGAGAGTTGACAAAAGAAAAACGCGACTCATGAAATATTTGTTTAGTTTTTTTGGCACAGGTAAATATTGAGCAAAGTTGTTGTGTTTTATTAATGCACGGCGAGTATCTGTTACACATATGTAAAAAGGAATGCCTAATCGATTGGAGCTTTTGCTGAAGAGTTACGTGAAAATTAACGATAAAACAGACATAGACCAGCAACATTGCTTTTATGGTGTAAATTAAAAAAAAAAAAGGTAAACGCTTACTTCATTTCGAAGACGGTTTTGTACTCCAAAAATAGGTAAAGCAGCTCTTAAAAACTCCACTCTTGAATTGTAAACGATATTCGATCAAAAACCGTCACTTACTCTTGTAGAGGTAAAGGAATGTGCCGGGATTTATATATTATCTGGATCCCAGCATTTTCCTAACGATTTTGGCAATGCATCTGAGGAGAGTTTTCCATTTAAGCTGAGGAATAAAAGTCAGTTCCAGGAGTTTGTCGAAGCAAGGTGATTCTTAAAAACGAACGCCATTCATTTCAACTGGGGCAAATTAGGGATGTTATCGTTAGTAGCGAAACTAAACATTTAGAAAGTTATTATGTCACTAAAATGCTGATATTTGAATAGTAAATTGTACACTATATTTTATTACAGTTTAACAAAGTTGAAAATAATCAATATAACGTAGTAAGATTTACTAAATCAATGATGTAAACTATCGCCATATTAGATATTGCTTAGCCTTACATCCTCGTGATCACGTTCAGTTTTGTCATTATAGACCATAATTAATTTAATTATCAATACAAATATGTAAGGCAATTCCTAATATTATATTTAGCTTTCCGAATATCACTGAAATTTAATACAATATTTAGACGAAAGCCCAAGGACAATATTTATTCAAAATATTTAATCTCTTAGGCGTTAAATGTAGATAGTATATGTTGTCTTATTTCTTTCCTATTATTCACTTGTGAAACTTCTCCTAAATTATGAATACGTGCTATGTATACTAGAAAGATAAAGCGGAATATTGAATAATCCTCACTTATCTAAATGAAATAAGCTTATTATCGATTGTTTAAAATAAATATTAATTCATAAAATCGCTTAGGTGCTCAGAAGACTTCAGCCTATATGGAAATAAAATTTAAAAACGGTAATTTTACAATTGTTGATCCACTAAAAATAACATTCACTAGATATCTGCTTCAACACAATACAATATATTCGAATATATTTCTTTATTGTGATGAAAAATATACATAGATTCTTCCAAGTAGTGTCCTAACGCCATTAATCCTGTATAAATGTTTGTATTTGTTTAAGTTTTAAATTATATATATATATGTGTGTGTGTGTGTATGTGTGTGTGCGTATAATTTTAATATATATATATATATATATATATATATATATTTATATATATCTAAATATATAAAAGATTTTGTTATTAGCATTTTTAGCGATATTAACAACTTCGAAACTTAAGGGTTTTCTTAAGAATATACGCTCTTATTTTCATTTATATATATATATATATATATATATATATATATATATATATATATAAATAGATCAACCTTATGAGTTCGATCCTTCCATGTGCGTACGAGGGCTAAAAAGCCAGAAACACGCGTGTCCATAGATATACTTTTATGCACCTCAAATAATATTTAATATATATATATATATATATATATATATACATATATATATATATATATATATATATATTAAATATTATAGTACCAATGAAATGCACATTCAAAATTTATAGTATCTAATGACACAATCTTACCTTCTACTTTTATTCATATAAATATAAATAATAATATTGATTTTTTGTAAAATTATCTCAATGTTTATTGGTAGCTCAATATTTCCTAACCTTGAATTTTCTAAAACAACACTATATATAAATGTTCAACCCAGAATCCCAATAGTTAAATTGTGATTTGAAACACTATGACCTCTTTCAGTTATTCCTGAATGTGACTAATTCGTAATGTTCTCAACGCAGGGTCCACCCTCTTGCTGTTTTTCTTTTTCTTTTTCCTTAAGTCATTTCTTCTCATTTTCTTCGATTTCTTCCTGTCTTTCTCATCCAAGGGACAACATCCTCAGTTAAGGGTACCAATGTGACATAGGTTGCAGAGCATTCGTCTTATCTATCCTGGTACCCTAGGGCAGTTCTGTAACATTACGTCGTATCTCTTCCAGTCTGTACATAGTAATTAGGATTTTTCCCAAAGAATCGCGTAATTCAGATATTTCTTCGCACAACTGCGGGAATCATACGTTAACGCTCCCGGCAATATCCAGCCTTGGACAAAGATAAAACATAATTTGTTTTGTTTTCGAATGACATAAACGTGCGATAAGCGTATTTATTGTGTTAGCATTATATTTTATTTTTTTTCGTGTTCGATATATTAAACCGTCATGTCATCCGACGACGCCCGGGTCAGCTTACATAACAGAAGTTTCAATTCTGATGCCGATTTCACCCTTTAATGACGTTATTTTCGCCCTCATCGTTGTATGGTTCGCACTCTCTGTAAATAAGAAAGTTGACAGACTTGCAGTGATTTTATCACGATTACAGGTTATGAAAATACTTGGTGTTCTTCAATGGACAAGAGATACTTCTGAAAACCCAGCAGATACTGTTTTCTGTGTTCTTAATGAACTTGGAGGTTACATACCTAGTCACATAATGTCATTTGATACAACTGCTAGATACACAGGCAATACTTCTGGTGTATGTGCATTTCTGGAACAGAAATAAGGGCGCCAACTTCTTGGATTACCTTGCCGCCATAGCATTAATCAACTGATAGTTGCAGAGACATTTTAAATTCTCATGGAAATATTAGCAAGCGGACTACAAATGAAACTTTTTCAGAAGTTTTCACAACGCTGAAGTACTATTTATTCGGCTGATTGCCAGGGAATCGGTGAGGGGCACTTCTTAGTAGGTGAATAAAATGAACTCATTGCATAAAAGAAAATACGCACCAATTGCGCTTGAAAGCAAAATGTAATGTTATGACCCTTTAGGCTGTGATCATAGCGTAGTATCTGTTGACTGTGGCAAGCGGGCTCAATGGTCAAAACATTATTATTATTGTTATTGTATTCTTATTAATTGATTTGAGCGCGGATGGTCGCTGGATCAGTTATTATGATTAGGAGAATAAACAATTAAATTGAGGAAGAAATGATTGACGTGTGAATCGCAAAAGGAATGTGAAAATAGAAAATAGATGCAACTGGATCAGTTATTATGATTAGGAGAATAAACAATTACATTGGGGAAGAAATGATTGACGTGTGAATGGCAAAAGGAATGTGAAAATAGAAAATAGATGCAAAAATTATTTTGAATAAACAAATAATTAGCTGTGGACATGAGGTTTTTCTAAGACAAATAATTAGGTGACGTAAGAGAACACGTGATGTAGTTAGTTTTGGAGAGATTCAGAGAGTTGAGGATTCACCAACAGAGCTGACAGACATCTAGACCAGGGTGGACATACAGCTAGGGACCGAGCTGTAAGAATAGAACATGTAGACGAACTGCAGATCCTGTGAAAACCATTGAAGATAACTGTAATAAATTTATATTATAAAAATATAAATAGTTGTTTTATCGTTTCAGGAATAAGAACAGATGTCTCACTTGGATGGTGCTGATCGTTTCATGGTTCGTCACGGAGCAGAGCGAAGATACAGAAGAACTCTTCAAGAAAAAAATGTATGAAGCATATATTATTCTTCTTACATATGAACTGGAAAAATATCCCATGTGATAAGTCTGATACAACATGACTCAGTTTACACGTCAATATCATGTCCTCCTGGTTAAACTACATACATACGATTTATACGTTTATTATCTCTCTGGTAAAAGAACAATATCTTACATCCACTACATAACTCATGGCACGTTTTAATATATCATCTCCGCCAATATAAACCAATGCAACGTAATATTATGAAAATAAACAAATATTTTCCTAATATTCCGTTGTATTTGGCTTTCAAGCGCACTTGATGCGTATTTTATTTTACGTTATAAACACAACGTTTCCATATGAACTGTTATTTTTTGAACCGATTGCCTTTATACACATCCAGCATCAGATATACTAAGACTTTGTACAATTGGCCCTATTATTTCTTGGGGATCAGCCACTGTCAAACTTAGAAATACCAATACCAGGTTCCCATCATCGAGCTACTTTGATGGGAACAATTATATACTATCTACAGATATACTTCTCTGATCTCAGTTCAGGTTGTCTAAAAAAGATTAAATGGATTGCAGCAGTTTAATTTTTTGTTGTGAAATGTCTGCCTTACTTGTCCATCTGCAGCTAGTTCTCCATGAAATAATTTACTTATATGATAGAAGGTTTAGGACTATCAAGTCATTAATAAGGTTTATGTAATGCAGCACTAAAAGTGTTTTCACGCAGCGTATAGTATCTTGATGGAAACCTTATTGGTTTAGCATTATGTGGCGGCTAATTAAATGATGAAACAAAGAGGTTGATTATTTCCAAACTGAGTTAGAAGCCCAATCAAAAAAAAATTATAACTGAATAGAATTTGACACTTAATCTTCAAGAAGACATCACCTGCAAAATTAATCGTGTTAATCGTGACACCCTACACTCATAATTCACGAAAGGATGAAACACTAGTGTCTATAGGTATTTACTAAGTATTATAGTAAATAATTATGTCAGCCTCTTTAAGAAACTCGGTTCTTATCGTTGAGCACATTCATTTGAATTATAGTCTGTAATTTTAGCTCTTGATCATATATTGATTGGATCACTCTGACAGACGTTAAAAAGCATTTAAAAATAAATGGTTAAAATTCAACAGCATTTACACTTGGGATATCACAAGAATTTCTTAAATTTTATCCAGCAGCATAGCAATCGAAACGAGCTTAAGTGAATGGTGTTCAACAGGTAAAGTCACTCAAGGTGGTCAACGATGAAACAAGACGTGGACTAGCCCTTATCCAAGATTCCAACTCATCAATTACTGCTGACTCTTCTGAATATTTTAAATGAAAACATGTTTAAAAATAAAGCAACATTTCTCTGATTATACAATATACTTTATGTGTAGTTTTACATGTTTTTTTTTGTTTTAATTGGAAAAAAAGATTATTTCAAATATCTGTGATATTTACGCATATATTTCAATATATGTACTACATTGATACCAAATCTAGAAAATGATTGCGTTGAGCTAGTTTAGAATATGAAACTATTGAAATATTCTGCTATTAATTCTTAATATATATATATATATATATATATATATATATATATATATGTATGTATTAAGGTGTTATTTCGATCTATTGTGAGTAAAAATAAATTCTAAGCGGGTGAACAGTACTTTCTTTATATATATGTATATATATATATATATATATATATATATATATATATATATATTTCGTTTGGAAGTTCGACATTTAATACGACAAATATCGAAAAATTGGCGAAAACATTAATATCTTCCCCTTCAACTAGGCACTTTTCGACAGGGGGGGGCATTTTTTGCGCCGATATTTTTGAAAGCTATCCTCTCCTTTAGATTGTCAAGCCTAAATTTTAAAATATGTCGCTTCCGGTTTGTAGGTGGTCGTAACAGCATAAACGTTAGGTTTTACCCCGTTCTTTTCCTTCTTTGCGGTACGGGTTGAAGCCTGCCTTCCTTCTACCACTTTCCTTTTGTTTTTTTTTGCTCACTATACACATCCAAACACCCGAGAAACGCCAGACTTAAATGTTAGTATAGCTTTACAACTTTCAAAGCTTTGCATAGGAAATTAGTAGAACCATATGATGAGAGATAAAAGTAAAAAATAGGGGACTGAACGGTGATGGGGAGCCAATGTGAAAGAGAAACAAATGCCTTAGAACCAATCAATTATTAACGGATTACCATTTACTCTTCTTCTTTCTTTTTTTTTTCGTTCTCTCTTTTCTCTCTAGTGTCTTATAATTTTCTTCCTTATCTCTTGACGTTTATTTCCTAATGATGACGTGCGTAGTACATTTTCTGACCACATACAAAATTTAGTCAAATTAAAATTATTTTAATAACTGAATAACCTCGATTAAATATGAAACCACTTTTAACATTGATATGCAAAATCCACGTTCCCTTTCTTTGAACCTATACACATTAGTGTATTGAAGATTTAGGGCGGCTATCACATACCCATACCGAACGCCTTCCTATTCAGTTTTCTATTACATCTTTCTCGATCTTTAACCCTTTTAATTTCCCAGTCATTCCCTTATCAAAACGCATAACTTAATTCATACCCCTATTGTATCTTATTTAATCAAATTTGATTTTTTATAACATTTGACTGAACCTCCTGATATTAACTCCCTATGACGGCGAAAACCTGCTATTTTTGTTGCAAAGTTTACTTTCGCATGAGGTGTATCGCCTGAATGGGTCCTTAGTTACTGGTAACTAGCTGACCGGAACATGCTCTCTAGTGTGTAGCTAAATTTACTGGAAAACAATAACGTCAGATTATTCTGTGTAGTTTAATTCCAATAAATATATTTTCATAAAACACACACACACACACACACACACATATATATATATGTATATATATAGGTATTTGTATATATGTGTGTGTGGCAGTGTCTGTGTCTCGGTCTGTGGTGTCTGGGTCAATATAACTATAAAAAGGTTAATAAATACAGTGTTTGCTTTTAGCGCAAAATATAATAATTAATAATAATTTTTTACATATATCAAACCGGTGCACTTTTTTGTAGCTTAATTCATATGAATATAATTAAATAATATTTACGTGTTTGTACCGCTGTGTGTGTGTCAGTGTGCTTGTGCGTCTATTCTTTATATATATATATATATATATATATATATATATATATATATATATATATATATATATATATATATATATATATAAGTTACAATAAGTTTACTAATGTAATCAAAATGGTAAACTTAATATATATTATAAATATTAAAGAGTTAATATTTACAAGTAAAATAAACTCAGCCAGATATAAAAAGCTCAATAGAACGAAAAGGAAATAGAGCTTATTATATGAACAAATGATTAATAAAATATGTTAAAAGACATCTTGAAAAAGAGTTAAAAACATATTTAATTTTAAAAAAGGAAGCACAAGATAAGTGGATAGTCCTTACTCCGCGGAGTTTCGAAGAAATACTCTCCTTCTCATCAGAGGGCAGGAATTAGCAAAATGCAGGATCGGATTTTGCATATAAAAGTATTTAATGAAACTACAAGTAAGTCAAAGATCTTACTTGGTTAAAAAAAAGGGTGAGGTAAGGGGAACAGGAGGCAAAAGAAAAATAATAAAAAGATTTCACATGAATGGATAATCCGGTGAAGGGTAAAAATCCAAAAAAGGTAAAATCCAAATATATATATATATATATATATATATATATATATATATATATATATACACCTTAAGCTGCAATTATATATTTGTGCATTTTGAAGGTGATAAAAATAATAATTTGAAAATTCCATGCGAAATAACATTACTCTTCTTTTAGATATTTACAGTCTTAATTTTCTCTGGTAGACAGTGTAGACATCCCCGACACCCCCACACACAAACAATTTAAACGGATACGTGTAATCGAAACTGATATAAATCTAATCTATGAGTAAATTGGCACTCGCATATGTAGTATTTGGAATGTCAGGTATGTTTTACATGTAATCCCACACAAGATTATATTTTACACATTATTGTCTGTTACATTTTTATTGATTATTAAATCTCTTTAGATTGCCCTGAACCATCTGTGATTATTGAATGAAATGATCTTGTCAATGGCATCTTCATTATTCCGCTGTTCGAAAACCATGTTTTCCCGGAAGTATGTATTCCCGTGTTCCAGTACCTACCGGAAACGGATGTGGCTTCCGGAGTGATTGTTACTTGCCCTATATTTTAACGCTAAACACAAAAATGTTGCTTGTGTAATTTACATGCATCGCAAATATTTTAATATTTATGTATTTTAGTCATGTTTTAACTGTTGCTCCCAGCCTGTGTTTCTTTTTAGGAACTTCGAATCCGGAAATGTAAACATATTGGAAAGCATGCATAAAGAAACAAGTTTTATCAACGACGAGATAATCATCTACTGCCCCAATAATTATGAATTCGTATAATTTAAACATGATTATGACAGTGAATAAATGGTTTAAGTTCACAAAGCTGGTCTTATTAATTAGTAAATAAACACTTTCATAAATATAAGTCTTTTAATTACAACGATATATATATATATATACATGTATGTATGTATATATATATATAGATATGTATATACATATATGAAATAATACTATCAGTAAAAAAATAAGTTTAGAAGCCAAAAACCTTTGTAGAATTAAAGCCAATAAAAAGATTACAGTTCATATAGTAACTTTAACCAAATAGAAAAAGCTCAATATCACAAAGATATGGAAATAGAGCTTGCTTTAAAATAATGCAGATTTAAGCCCGTAAAACTAAGCATTACATCAATTATTGTACGACAGGATAATCAAATAAGACATATAGAACTTTCTATTATTCGCGAATTTTCCAAGAAATGCGTTTTTCTCATCAGAGAACTATATAAGCAAATGGGTATTATACCAAAACTTCGACTTTGCGGCCAGCGAGATTAATTGAAAAGATATTAAGTGACAGTATGTTACAAATTCTAAAAAACATTTTATGCTTTGAGATCATATAATTAGAGAACATTTTAAAAAAGAAAAGAAAAAACTACATTAAAATATGGGGAGGTAATCAATTGGAAACTATGTGTACCGCGAGGGAGGAAAAGAACGGGAAAAACCTGACGTCTTTGCTGTTACGACCACCGCCAAAGTGGAAGTGACGTAAGTTTAAATTAAGGCTAGACAATCGAAAAGAGGGGATGGCTTTCAAAATATCGTCAAAAAAAGCGACACCTCCCTGGACAAAAAATGCCCAGTTCAGGACGAAGTAATTAATGTTTTTATCCAATATTTTGGTGTTTGACGTCTGAAGGTCCGAGCTTCAAAACGATACTGATCTTGTAAAAATCCGTCGCCCTATCGAAAGTTTTAGGCAGACATGCAAACCTACATATATATACATTTATATATTGGTAGCTCAAATTTTCGACTCAAACCTATTAAAAAGCTTGCCCTATCTCTGAATACGCATTATGTAAAATTTCAAATGTTTAGACCAGAAATTGTCTGAGTGATTTGGGAGAGACCGCAGATGTCAACGCTTTTAAAATTTTGACCCCTATTATGACCACTTAAAATTTATTGTTGGGCTCACATCAAGTTATTAAGTTAGATCCATATCCAAGGACCTATATCTAAAATGTCAAGTGTTTAGACCCAAAATTATTGGAGGAGGTTGGTAGAGTTCTCAAAGATCAAATCATTGAACTTTGACCCCTTAACAGCAAAATTTCTGGCCGAAAACGGTTCACATCGATTTTCCCAAATTTTCATACCATGTATATCAAATTTCGAGTCTGTAGACTAAAAATTGACAGATTTATTTTCTCGAGAAATATACACAGATAAACACACACAGACATACACTTTCACTACATATTTATATACTAGCATGGGTGCCCAGCGTTGCCCGGGTTTGTGGAGGTGTATGTTGAGCCAAAAAAAAAACGGTGATTTTTCCCCCTTTGACCCCGATTATGACCCTTAACATTTATTGTCTTAGGCTCGAATCAAGTTATTTAGTTAAATCGATGTTCCAGGAACCTATATCTAAAATTTCAAGACATTTTCGGAGGAGTTCGGTAGAGGTCTCAAAGGTCAAATCGTTGCACTTTAACCCCTTACCCTCTAAATATCTGGCCGTAAACGGATTACAAAGACATTCCCAAATCTCACTACAATGTATATCAAATTTCGAGTCTGTAGACTTAAAATTGACAGAGTTATTGCGTAGGGAAATGTACACAGACACACAGGCAGACACACAAACAGACACGTTTACCTTTTTTTATATATATATATATATATAATTAATATGTAGTTTGCTTGAAACCTTGTGTGGGATAGGTATGTAGTAGAGATTTAGAAGGCTATCACAATGCGAGGGATGAGCTAAAGTCGGTGTTGATGAGAGAAGACTAACACAAGTGGTTCTTTAATTTAAGCAATGATATGCATGCATTAAATACATTTTTCTAAATGTATTAGGAATTTGCATAGCAAAACGGTTTTAAACACAAACTATATGCATTATTATGTAATTTAATTGCTTATAACTTTATTAGTTGTTGTTTCTTTATTCATTGAGAAATTCCTCGAAACAGTGAATGAATATGCTTTTTTAAGTTTGATAAGTGCGTCCTTGATGGTTCGTTACCTGCAATAATTCTACTGAGTGACACGAATAACGGTAGTATGTTTCCTTTTTTTAAAAGATTGGTAAGTTGTATTTGCTGTTTAATACTCTAGAATATAATGCAGTACAGTTATACGAACTCAAATGCAGTCTGTTTGATTCTACAATGAAAATAATCAACCTTACTATAGAGCTTGCATTACGCGCATATATACTAATGGCTATTTCTTGATTGTTAACATAAAATAACATTTACTCTATAACTAACAGCTCTTCTACGCACCTTTGTTTTGCTGATACAAGCTTATTGGAAATATATTCACATGGAACACAAAATTACAAAGCGTTTTGAATGTTTTATGTTTAATTTTGTTTGGTGGAAGTGACAGTGGTCCAGTCGTTATTGACACAGACTAATTACCTGCCTGTCCCAAGGTCGACTTCAGTTCACCCCCCCCAATTACTTTCATTTAAAATGTATGCAACCATCACGGTGTCTCCTCTTGTAATCTACGATGTATTTCTAGAAGCAGCACATACTACAATAATATCGATAAAAAAAACCTATGGTAATAATAGAATTTTCGAATTAATACGCTTTGAAACTGATGATAATTTTTTTGTAGAATATCGACATTTGCTTGGTAGACACATCTAAAGAAACCAAAACGTGGTCTTGTATGTTACACTGATCTGAAGACTAGTTTGGTTTGTTTTATCCCGACTCTTTCTGTCTCTATATTGGAGTGGCTCTCTATCTTTCGCTCTCTGTCCCTGCTGATTGATTTTAAATTTTCTTTCTTGTCACAATGATCTACGCAACAACTCAAAGCAGAAAAAAATAATAATAATATTCCCATTTCCCTAATCTTGAAATTATCAAAATAACACAGTTAAATTCTACCTGCGATCTAAAACCACGGAACGTTTCTGATCTACATCTCATAATCATCATTTAATTCATAATTCATATTAGTCTTTTTCCATCACCTTGTGCGATATGGTTTCTAATATGTCTGAAGATGTGAGTCAAACGCCGAGCCGTTGGCAAACGAAATAATTGGAGAAATTGATTAGTTTGATAAATATCGGTGATAAAGATTATGCATATTGATATTGTAGCGACGTCAATGTGCAGTCTTGATTAAATATTTGCGTCTTTCTATATAGTAATGTCGTGATGTTTATTTGTTTATTTCATTCTAAGTTCCCGACTAAGCTAATGCACCAATGATCATGAATGTTGAGGCGTATATGCGCGGCGTAATATAGTCAGTATATAATTACAGTTAATGTAATGCACAAGTATTACAGTAATTTTTTTTTACATGGGGGGGTCACCATTTATCAAGGACCGAAGGCCACTTAGGGATAAGGGTTATTGCGTGTACAGTAATCAATGAGATAATATTGTAGTAGTCATTAGTATTGGGGGTTTTGATAGAGGGTCTTACTTAAGGGGGCGGTTTGTCAGGAGTTTGTTTATGTTGGACTTGAAGACGTCCAAGTTGTAGTCAGGTGGACACAGTACTTGTCGGTCTTCGTTACAATCCCCATACTATCTATTGTGAACATTTAAGTAAATATTAGACATCAATTTCCAAATATCTCCTAAATATCAGGTTTTCTGGGGGGGGGACTGTCAAGTCTTTAGTGAAACTAATATATGTAAGAATTGGCATTTAAAAACTAACATAAATATGATATGTATTAAATAGTATCCATATATTTACTCACATATGAATAGTATTAATATATTTAGACACATATAAAGAAAGATTCAACGAATTAAATTTTCCTCTAGGTACATATATTATAGTATAAACACCATAAAATGCTTTGGACTAAAATAGCTTTAAATTTTAGCTGTACTATACATTTCGGATCTACGTATAAGAGTAGACGCCTAGTGCTTTATTGTTATATATAAGCGAAAGTTAGATTTTTATATAAATCAGATTTTCTCATATAAAAATCTGCATCACAAAACGTATGCATTTAGTTAATATACCCTGGTATTTGCACTCAATTATAGGATCTTTATATTACATTCAGACTTATATAGTGTTTTACATTAGACATTCATAAGGAAATGCGGATAATTTCCCTTGTCTCTTACAGAAACTACACCTAACAAAAAAAAGCATGGGTAACACGTTTTTAACAGAAACTTGATCTATTACTTGCTTGCCTTACATTACACAAATCTCTGCCTGTAATGCAATGCCCAAAGCTAACATTTCTTTAAAGACTGACAAAATATTTATTTATTAAGAAAACGACATTGCAATACTTACATATAATATTTACTTTAATATCAATTTAATTATTTTATATTATATTATATTATATATATATATATATATGATATTAAATTAATTATATTTAATATAAATAAGTGCTATAGGCTCTTCTAAAATATTCTTATGTATGTAGGCTACAGAAACAAACATAAAAAGGATGTTTCTGAGGACCGTTCGTATATACACACACACACACACACACACATATATATATATATATATATATATATATATATATAAATTTCACAGCCAAACAAGGTCGCAGCCTACAAGAGCAATGAGAATCAACGCACCGGAAGTCCAAGACTTGAGTTTCGCCCTCATATGGGCTCATCAGTTAGACACATCCGAACCCAGGATTCGAAACCCGAGCCTCTTGCATGCGAGGAAAGCACTCTACCAACTGAACAAACGCTCCGCACACAAGAATTGCTATTAACCAACACAGATCAAGCAAACCGCGCCAAAATCCGACTGTGAAATGAACCTACTTCGTTTCGACAAGGTACGCGGTCATCCAACCAGCTATTAACCTCACACCGATGTCTACGAAGAAGGAGTTTAACTCGAAAAGAAGGATGCCATCCAGCAATGCTAACCAAACGAGCAACTTATGATAGGATTTGCAGAATGTGAGAGATTGTATATAATAAATTCCACAGTCAAACAACGTCATATATATATATATATATATATATATATATATATATATATATATATATATATATATATAATCCACGTTATCAAATCATTAATCTTAAACAAATAAAAGGGTATCAAGATATAAAGAAGTTTAACGTTAGCAAGGAAGGCAAAAAATAGAAAATAAAATATGAACAATAAAAGTTATAGATGAATTTTATATAATCAGAACAATGAGAAAATGATAGGGGGAAATTTAATAAAAAATCTTAGGGTTATGGCATACTGAAGCAATATTTTATAATTTACTAATATATAAAAGTCACTTTGTGTGTGTGTGAGTGTTTTCATCATAGGTTTTGAAACGGCAATTTTCACACAAGTCTTATTTATATGCCTTGCGGTGTTTTAGATATACTTTTTTTTTACAGAAATTCATTAGATATATATCGAAAATCGAAATAATCCGATATTACAAATTTTTAGATGAAAAAATAATGACTTTTACAGGGGAATAACTTTCGTTGTTCCGACGATGGGAGATATTAATTTATCAGTAGATTATTTCTTTCTAAAAACTCTAGAAACATGACTTAATACTAAAGCATGTGACTTAACCTCGAAAAGTCTCTTTCAAATGCGAGTGTACCTCACTATTTTATTTTATTTTCTCTTAATAATGCTTTGAATTTTCGAAAAGAAGAAAGCGTATACTTCGCTGCACAACATCTTCGTTTTGATATTTTAAAAACAAACATAGTTCAGCAGTGGCGCTTCTAAGGAATTAACCGTCAAGCTCAAATATCAGCTGACGTGATATTTTAAACAACCACAGACAAATTTCATGAATGACATTATAATTATTAATATTTGCATTCTTATATTCAAATAAGTCCAGCGGACAAATTATTCCTCCTAATGACACTTGCTTATTTAATAACACATACTCAACTTGCTTAAATTAAAATATCGTGGATAAACATATTGTACGACCTGGGATCGTCGGCTACTAGCTAGTATATATATATATATATATATATATATATATATATATATATATATATATATATATGAAGTGAAAATGTCTGTCTGTGTCTGTGTACATTTCCCTACGCAATAACTCTGTCAATTGTTAGTCTACAGACTCGAAATTTGATATACAGGGTACTGAGATGTGATCAGTTTTCGGCCAGAACTTTGGCTGTTAAGGGGTCATAGTTCAACGATTTGACCTTGGAGAACTCTACCAAACTCCTCCGACAAATTTCGGTCTACACACTTGCAATGTTAGATATAGGATCAGTTAACTGGAATTTAGCCAGAGTCTTACGACATCTTTTTTAAAGATTTGATTTACGTTTTCAGGTTCCGAATCAAACTACAGTTTTATATACTTTTTAGTTATATCGAATTATTTTTTTTTAATTGTATTTTAATGAATTTTTCGATTGATCTAAAATTATTACCAGCTGGTATTAATTTTCACTTTTAGCTTGTTTATATATATATATATATATATATGTATATATATATATATATATATATATATATGCAATCACCTTTTTCTTCAACATATTCCCCCTGTTTAACTTTTTGTTATCAAGTAAGATCTTTGACTTACTTGTAGTTTAATTTAATACGTTTGTATGCAAAATACGATCCAGCATTTTGCTAATTCCTACCATCTGATGAGACGGAAAGTATTTTTCGAAACTCCGCGGATTAAGGACTATCCACTTATCAATTGTTTCCTTTTCAGATTAAATATCTGTTTAACCCTTTTTCAAAGTGTTTTTGAACATGTTTAATTAACTGTTTGCCCTTATATGTATATATATATATGTATATATATATGTATATATATATGCATACATACATACATATGTAAACATATATATTGTGCTTTAACATTTGTTTATTTAATATTTATTAATTTATTTTTATACAAGAAGAAGATCCCAATGTAGATCGTTTTTTAAAAGTTTTCCAAAATCTACTTAAAAACCCTTTGTGATTGCTTTTTATAATCTCATGTAAATAAATTGCTATACTGCTTTTACATACCTGATGTATCTCTCGCTTCCCATGACCTGTCGAGTCAGAATGTTATCTTAGCTATGGATTTCATGTATGAGCGTGACAGTTGTGACGTAAAGCAACATTTTTTTTTTACATAACAGAAACAGTTTTAATAGAAGTATATTTAAATGAAAAATCACGGACGGATCACTCAAACATGAAAAACATCCTCCCTATTTGTGTAAAGTTACCTATTTTTCCGAATAATCGCTCAAAAATCGAAAAATTAAACATGATTTTCCTACGAATCGAACGCAGACAGAAGTCATTTAGCAGCAAAAACGCACATGAACCTACAGATGAGAAATATAAGAATGAAAAACCCATATTGGAATCATTCAAGAAAGAGAAACTTAAAATCTAAAAAAATATAATTAATAAACCGGAAGCAAAAAATAAACCCTAAATAAATAAAATAAGATAAAACGAGTATTGAAAGAGATTAGTAAATATGTCAACAAATTAATGGTTCTATTTTGTATCTAGAAATGTAAAGAAAAATAAAAAAAGAAGTAAGGAAGGAAGGAAAAGGAACGGATAGAGAGTAGTAGTAGTAATAGTAGTAGTAATAGTAGTCTTGGCTTTACTACAATTGTGCTGATGTTTTCAACGGGTTAAAATTTAATTGTAAGAAAATAGCGACAGTATAGTTGTAATAAAGAATAGTTGCAACCCCCACTCTTCCCATGTTAAATAATAATTTCGAAATAATAACGTTAATATTTCAGTGCGCAGGTACAAATCTGCAAAAGAAGCGATTTGTGTTTATTTGTTTACGTTGTTATGGGTTATTTTTTATGTGTGCATGCGCAACCGGATGTCGTAAACCGAAAAGTGAGGTTCATCACTCGTTACAAGGTCATTTGAGTTTTATAATTATATAGATTATATTGTTGGGAATATTCAGGTGGTTACGTATTATCTAAATATATGTTGAGATAAAAACATTTTAACGCTGTAGATCCATATATTTTATACTAAAAATGTATTACTCGTCAATTGTCAAGGACATTTTCGAAGAAGTATTGTAATTTAGAACTCTTACTTCAGAAATATTAGTGGATGAAATAAAAATTCTAAAGAGATGAAGAACAAGCAATGGGTACTGATTGATCAAAAAGCATCATCTAATACTGAAACACCCAGTAATAAGAGACTAAGGAAATGTATATGGTTAACTCCCTCATGTAATTAAATGTCACAACCAACTTAAGAAAAGAAGGCCTAAACCCATAACACTACACAGTTCAAATAAAAATATTTTCAATGGAATATTAAATACTAAGACGATAAAATTAAGGAACAGCTACAGCGAAAATTTAGAAATATAGTAAAGTAACGTAATATGCAAATTCTAAATAATACGCCAGAATTTAATAGAAATAGCACTACTAAATATTGTAATCGCAGAAATATATATAATAATGCACATTAAATGTAAATTGCTTACTATACAGAGCAAAAATATTCACAAAAGAAGAACCAAATACTTGTAAGTACTATATAAGTATATCATGTTTGAAGGAAGACATTTCATTGATGTTTTAGTTATAAGGTTGGCTTGGTTTAGGTATGTAAATGGCATTATAAAATTATTTACACTGCGTATCAAATTATTAACGAGTTTACATTTTTCTAAGTATTTAAGGAACAACTGAATAAAAATCCAAGAAACTTTGAAAAAATGCTTACAATACTATTCAGCTACTCCAGTCTGAAATTAAATGTATTTAAAGCAGTATTAGCGAAACTATGGAAAAGATAGGAATATCTGTCCAGTTCAGTGTGTCGAGTTATTAAAGAGGTTGAGAAAAAACACAATATACCCATAATTTGTTTATTGAAATAATATTCAAACATTACATAAACTAGGAAAAATGCTTAGAACACAATAACTACATAGCAATTTCTACGTTGACATAATTAGTAGGGCATATGCGATCCATTTTTATAAATCAGTTATAAAAGACGTTGGTTCACAGACTTAGTCAAATTTGTCATTTCGTCAACAGTTATTCCTCGCGAAACCTGTTGGAGAGCATCTCACAACTCACCTTTGTTCTTAAATTGTCGTCCACTTACATAGAGGCGTCGCTTCATGATACTCCATAGGTTCTCAATTGGGTTTAAATCTGGTGAATTTGCAAGCCACTCCATCTTCCGCCGCACAGAGCACCCTTGTTGTTGCAGATACACTTTGCTTTTATTTGCTGCATACGAGTGAGCATTATCCTGCATAAAAATAATGGTTCTTCTGAACGTCAACCTTGGCTTCTTCATCCATGGTTCAAAGTGTTCATTCAGAAAAGCCATGTAATCATTTGACGTCATTTTTCTACCTTCTGAGACTCTTCATGGGCCAGTAAACAACCTACGATAATCCCAGACCAAATAATTATCCCCTCACTATCTGTTTGGCGCCTTCAACGTCGATGACGATGTCGTTCATCTAGGACTCATCCCTTACTACAGCCATCTGGGTCATCAAGATTGACACGAACTTCATCCGTGAAAAAAACTTTGGAAAACTCCTTTTTCATGTTGTCCTCCATCCATTTCTATCGGTTTCTTATGTGATGTTGCTTTAATGGAGGCATTGGTCACGGCTTCGCAGACGTTGCCACTTATTTCAGAAGGCGACATCAATAACTTTTTGAGGCATTCTTCAATCCGGCTTGGTCAAAGACTTCCTGACTTGTTCGCCCAGAGGTCTGAACAACTTCACGTTTCATTTGGAGTAGAGAACGGCGTGAAACAACTCTAGATTTACCTTTATCGGCTCTCTTCCCTAACGTTGTAGTATCATTGACAAAGTCTTTCACAGTTAGATTGGACCTTCCTATCATTTTCGATATTTCGAGGCTTATTTTAACTTTTGCTAGCTGTCCAGTAATAGAACTCGTTTTAGAACTACTAAATCAAACTTTACGACCAATTTTATTGATGGAACAAACTACCTTGTTTATAATTTGACACCTTAAATATTGTGAATTCAGCAATTTCGATAACAAGGTGTTTACATTGCGCAGTACATTCCGAAAATTTCATAGCACTCGCAGCTCAACATTTCCGAATCTTTTGATACGAAACTACCGGTAAGTTTATGAAACTAGTAAAAAATATTACCTCGTTAATAATTTGGCACACAATATATATATATATATATATATATATATATATATATATATATATATATATATATATATACGTAGATACAGGATTCGTCTTGTGTTTGAAAACATTTTATTAATTCTTTTTATAAGAGTTTTATTTTATTTATTTATTTTTTTACAAACCCTCAATTATAGGAGATAAAAGACAAGGAGCGGAGATGGAAAGACAGTCTGTAACCGTTGCAGAAATGCTAGCACACAGCGGTTCGCAACTTTCAGACTTTCCTAAATTCGCCATAACTTTTTTTTCAACTGTGCAAAAAGTTAGTAAATAATAATGGCAAGATAGCCTCAAGTTGTAAACGTAATAAACACATGAAAGTATTTAAAAACATGATTTTATTCAACAAGTTGGAAAATCATTGACGAGATTCCACAGAAGTCAATGACGTCAATTGCAAAAGATCTTAATATCTCCAAAGCCGCAATTCAAATGGCTGTCCATGGGAATCTTCGGTACAAGGTTAATGTGATAACGAGTCCGCTGAAGAAATGCGTTTAGTGATATCCAAGAGACTTTTAAACAAACTGAAAAATCCTGCTGAACAAGAAATGATTTTATTTTCCAGACGAAAATAGTTCGAATGAACTTCAACGTCTGTGAACTTCATGCTATGTAAACCATAATCCGTTGTATTGTTTTTTATCGGGTGTTGTTGAGAGATATATTAATAGTCAATTTCACAACACAACAATTACTCTTAAAAATACTCATAGACGATATCCGCGCGGACCATCTTATACGCGCTGTTAATAGTTAGTTCTTGAATAAAAACTGTCATTGAAGTGGATGGAAATTTCACTGAATGGTTTTATTAAATAAGTGGGTTGCTTATGTACTAATGCTGTTTTATTTTATTACAGACTTATTGTTGTCTGTATTTTTAGTACACTTCAAACAGTAATAAATATTCTTAAACAGTAGATGCTCACTGTATATATATATATATATATATATATATATATATATATATATAAATATATATATATATATATATAGAGAGAGAGAGAGCGAGAGCGAGAGTAAGTTCTAAAACATATATGGCAATTAAGCTATATATATATATGTGCGTGTGTGTACGTGTGTCTGTATGTATGTATATGTGTATTGGGGTGGAGAGGGCTCCCGTAAGCCGTGGTGAAGGCAACCTTTCTAGGAGAAGAAAATCTCTGATTTAAAAAACCATAAAGCGGGAGACCAGTACCCGCATTAAGCTGGTCTGCAGTTTAATTTTTTGCTGGCTATCTTGCTCTTGCTTGTTGCTGGATCTCAACATTTTGAACCGAGAGAGAGAGACTTAGCTGTCGTACAAAGCTAAGACTCTGTAACATCATCCGTGTATAGATACTCTCTCAGGCGTTTGGGCTCATGGATTTTAAATGTCTGAGGGAGTGGCACTCGTCTGACAAGACGCTGCAATCATCATGTATGTATATGTATATATTTTGATATTTGATGTTCTCCATGAATATATATGTGTGTGTATGCATATATATATATATATATATATATATATATATATATATATATATATATATATATAGAGAGAGAGAGAGAGAGAGACTAATTTCTAAAACATATATGGCAATTAAGCCATATATATATGTTTGTGTGTACGTGTGTGTATGTATTTATATGTATATATTTTAATATTTGACGTTCTCCATCTATATATATATATATATATATATATATATATATATATATATATAGAGATGGAGAACGTCAAATATTAAAATATATATATATATATATATATATATATATATATATATATATATATATATATATATATATATATATATATATATATATTACATAATTTACTTTTGTATATTGCTAGATTATCGATGCAGGATCCAATAGAAAAACTGGAGAAAATTACCGGATGTAATGATGTTATGTTCCTCGGTAATCATCGCCCGTAAATCTGTCGATGACTTCGAGCAAGTGAGTAGGCTGCATTCATGGAATTACATCGCCTAAAGACACCGAACGATGGATGAATATTTTTGCAAATGTTTAGTGGCCCAAACAAGTGAGATTACTGAAGCGGATGGGCATCGGAAAGATCACTATTTTCTTCCTAACAAGAATCCCGCTGATAATTACCAATTGTTCGCTTCCGTCGGTTTATTTCGCGCCGGGATAATTTTTGCGCATCGATACATACTGATAGGAAACATAACGAAACAAAATCAGAAACCGTTAGAAGAAAAAGGGGGTCGATTCTTTTGTAAATATACTGTATTTATAGGACAGGCAATTGAATTTGTATCGCATTTCGTTCTAACAATTTCGCTTGTATAGTGCTTTGTAATTTGCAGTTATATGGTAAACAATCGCCATGCAGGATTCCTGTATTTAAAGTAATTAGACAGTGTTGTGTTAACGAAAGATGTGTATAATATTTCTCCGATTTTCGTTACAAAGGTGTCACCACTTATCATTACTCGAAGGCCACTAGAGGATAAGCGTTAATGAGTGGAAAGTCGTAGTTTAATACTCATATATGATAAAGCTGGGGTAGATTTTGTATTATTTAATGATGCAGCTTAGCAGGACTTGTAAACATTGAACTTTAAGTCTAACATATTGGAATAGACCGGGAATTCCACCGATAGAATAATGCCCCATTTGCGTGCACTTCTGGGAAAGAAGCGTTGTAGATTGATTATGCGTTGAAATTCAGAAACAGATAGAGTAGGGAAAGAGGTAATAGATGTTTTAGGTAGTTGAATGTTTTTTTTTTGTGTGTGAAAGTTTGGAAAAGGAAGGACCGTAGACGAGAACTCAAACGAGCACTTGCTTTGAAAATGAGGAAAGTAATGCTTTAAATTATATTGATAATTATAACTAGTACTATCATTTCTAATGCGTTTCTCAAAATATTTGATTTATAATCGTCTTTCGCCGTCTGGAAATTAAGTTTTGAGCTGGGAAATCAATACGCAGAGAATATGGAACCGAATCTATAGATGGAAGTGTTGTGAAAAGTAAATGCATACTGTGTTTATACTGTACCTTCCCGCTATTGTACTATCATATATTTAGATTCAATTACAGGATTCCTTGCATTTACTAATAATTACAATTTACTGAATGCTTTGGTTACAAAAATCTGCTGGAAACAAAATACCAGAAGTACTATGAGACTTTCCAACTAACTCACGTTGTCACGTGTTACTTCATTTCTCTGTAATTACGAATTCATCACGAATATATTACATTTCATCTTAAGACGGAAGAGTAGCACAAAACGAAGATAATCACTCGTTCACGATACATGTTCGCGGAAGTTTAGAATTAAAGAAACGACTCTTTTTCACTAATAGTTTTGAATGAGAATTACGATACATGCTACTATGTGTAGTGCGTCTATTTACTGGGAAACTCGCGTTTAGTGATATATATATATATATATATATATATATATATATATATATATATATATATATATATAGAGAGAGAGAGAGAGAGAGAGAGAGATACCTGTACAGATATGAACATACATACATGCATATATATATATATATATATCTATATATATATATATATATATATATGTATATATATATATATATAATATTGCGCCTGATGAGGTCCCTTGTTACTGGTAACTAGCTGATCGAAACATGTTAATGACTGCGTAGCCACATGTTTCTGCTTATGTAAAAACAGAAAAAAGTATATATATATATATATATATAAAGATAGATAGATAGATATAACTTGAACCCACTAGATTTACACGCCTTTTATCTAATTAATTTCAATACCTCAAAGTATATATATATATATATATATATATATATATATATATATATATATATATATATATATATATATATATATGTGTGTGTGTGTGCGCGCGTGTGTGTGTGTGTATTAATTATGTAAGAGTGAACAGTTCCATATGATCACTACAAATAGGCATCTGTCTCAGTCAATGAGACTTCCTCAGTTGACCTGGAACCCTTCGACGGCACAACGAGAAAGCTTTTCCTTATAGCGTCCACGGGTTCCAAGTCGCCTGAGGACGTCTCATTGACTGAAACAGATGACTATTTGTAGCGACCATATGCAACTGTTTAGCCTAAAATAATTAAGAAAAATTATTTTGCTCTTTTTATTGAGCAATATCTAACAACCTTGTTGTCTTCATTAGTCACGACTTTTGAACATCTCAATTTTGTATATATGTGGCATTTTGACTATTGATTCAATTCGATTGAAAACGACCGTTTAATATCAAACTATACAGATAAATGAATATATACCATTTTTTTAACAATACAGTATTATATAAACAGCGTTTAGGTTGCTTATGCAAGTCTATTCGCCAAAATCTATTGACTGTTATGATACGAGCCATACTTCTTTATTTTACGGTTTCTTCAAATTTATAAGGTGTACATATTGTTGTTCAGATATTGAATAGCTCGACATTATGATTATATGAAATATGCTTTAGATCAATTGTATTAATCTTGTATGAAACCTTCCAATATATTACTGTATTAATGAAAAATAAAAATGTACACATTGCCAACACTAAAAATGAATACATATTGACCACTACTTATATGGTGCATATTGCCAACACGTAAAATGTATACATATTGACCACTACTTAAAAATTATACACATTGCCTACAACTAAAAAAAGAAAAAAGTAAGTATTTCTACTAATACTTACATACGAACAAAACATAAAATCCCCTGCTATTCTTGGCCAAGCTATGCTGCATGAAATAATGCAGCGCCTCCACGATCGCGGAGGGTTAAGGGACACGTCGTCTTTATTTATGCGCATTTTACGACCGGGCAACGCCAGATGTCCTGCTAGTATATCTATATAGGAGAAAATATGGTTGTATGTAATTACAACTAACAACCTATATACACAGCGAAGTTTTGATCTACAGACTTGAAATTTGTTATGTGTGTTATTCAGACATGTTGGAAGACATTTTTTTTTATCGGTTTTAATCCTTAGAAAATTCTGCTAAGAGGTCAATATTGATAAAAAAAATTATACGCCGAGGTCACCGGATTTTATGTGTTTGTCAATTGTTTAAAACATACGCGTGCATGATTCGTTCACATAAAAGATTCCTTTATGTAAAAGTAAATAGGTTTGAAAACCCTTTCTGAAGATCATGTCAAGCTCGTCCACTTAGTATTCTACTTGGCTCACTGTCTCTAAGTTTTTATTCATATGTCAGCTCGCGTATTATTATTTTTTCCTTACAAGGAACGAAGTGTTTAGAAATAAACATGGTCACATGCACATGCCTCAGTTTCCGGATTAATTACAATATATTTATGCGTACTTTAACACCGGTCAACGCGGGAAAGCTTGCTGGCATATTATATTTTAAATATCGTAAATTTCGTATTTATTATTATAGAGTTAAAAGTCACTTGATTATATTGTAGTCAGTGATTTTAAAGGCAATGGATAAAATATGACG
This sequence comes from Euprymna scolopes, assembly GCF_053919585.1. Lineage (NCBI taxonomy): Eukaryota > Metazoa > Mollusca > Cephalopoda > Sepiida > Sepiolidae > Euprymna > Euprymna scolopes. The sequence continues at coordinate 99,484,328 of NC_136506.1, forward strand.
TCAATGCCATCAGCAGGAATCGATACCAAAACATTTAGCTTTCCATAGACCTATGTGACCATATTAACTGAAGCATTAAAATAATTTCTTTGTCATATTATTTATGAATTTAAAACTTTACATTATTTTTATTTATTTTTCATTCTTCAAAGGTTGATCTTTTTACAAGAAAGTCACCACTTATCAAGGTCCACATACCACTCGGGGATAAGGGTTATTGCGTGTACAGTAATCAATAGGATAATATCGTAGTAACCGTTGGTAATGGAGCTCTGATAAAGTGTAAAGCTTAAGGGGGCAGTTCAACAGGAATTTGTTTATGTTGGACTTGAAGACATCCCAGTTGTAGTCAGGTGGGAAACAGGCAAACAGGAGATAATTCCACAGGCGTGCACTTCTAAGAAAGAATCTTTGTTCATGGAATCTATGTTTTTATTTAGGCACAGATGAGGAGCGGGGAAAATTACTGACAGTGGTTTCAGCTAGACGACATGTTATACTTTAAATTTTATATCTACTTTTAATATTTATGAATTCATAATTCCAATCTAAATCTGATTAAGCCGCACTCATCCATATTTTGTATAATTCTAGCAATTTATCTCTGCTGGTAAGAAGCACATAGCTTCGAAATGCACTGGCCTAAGGAGGATTCTTTCTTTCTTTCTTTTACTTGCCATTATGTTGTGATATTATGATATATGTAATGTAGAGGGAGAAAAAGGAAACAAATAATGTAATGTGTTTATCAACGTTTCGTCTTCATTGCGATAGTTCTGCTACATTAATATGTGGACGGTAATGAACACAAACCTTTATATATTTTTTAATCTTTCTATTCAAATCATATATATATATATATATATATATATATATATATATATGTATATATATATATATTTATATAAAATATATATGGCGATTAAGGTACACAGAATATTCCGCGTTTAATGCACGGTAGGATTCTTCAGGCTTAGGAGAGAATTTTGTGGTTGCTTCGCGTTTTTATATACGCATTTTCTATTGAGTTTTTAGTTAGCCAATCAGCTTTTTAGTATCTACCGCACCCTTCCAAATACGAGCAGGCACTTACGGGACAACCGTCCAGTTAACTCCGGTTTACCCGTTCTTTTGTGTGTGTAATTTAGCGCAGATATCTAGTGTCTTGACCTGTTTTAAATCTAGGTTAAATGTTTTTTTTATATGTTAGTTTATATATATATATATATATATACATATATATATATGTATATATATACATGTATGACAGTTTATGTATATGTATGATTATTTATTTATTTATTCATTTATTTTTTATTTGTTTATTTTCTATTGTTATTGTTAATTTTAAAATTATTTTGTATCTCTATCCTCGAGTGAAATTTATCCTGTGAACACAGTTGTTCGCTATTTATTTCCTACAGTTTAATAGATGTTGAGATTCTTTAAAGTATAGGATAGCAAATTTTTGATGAAATCATAAATAACATGGATCGTCTAGGTCTTTACATGTGTTTGCTTGTCTTACTATTTTCCATTCGACTACCGGCGAACGCCCGCTGTCCTTGAGTTCCCAGTATTTGTTTGCTAGAGTGTTTTCATGCGGTGCTTTTTTATTGTTGAATGTACTTTTGTGGTCATACTATTAAGTTTTGAAGTCTAAGGAAGTTATACCTACGTAATATTTCTTGTTAAGCTACATTTATTTTGGAGTGGGCAAATTTGGCGGTATCTACATTTGCATTTATCTTGTTCGTTATTAGTTTTTTTTTTCTATTTCTAGTATGGTTGTTGTTGTCCAGGGTTGGTTTATTATTATTATTATTATTATTATTATTATTATTATTATTATTATTATTATTAATTATTTTATAAATAGAAGGTGCGATAGATACTAGAAAGCGGATAGGTAAACTAAAAACTCCATAGAAGGTGCGTATATAACAACGCGAGACAACCAAAAAATTCTCACAATAAGCCTTAAGTATCCTAGCTTGGATGAAACGCGGAATATTCTGTGTAGCTTAATCACCATATATAATTTATAACTTACTAACCAGCTCTACCTACGTATTGAGCACTGTTAAAGTAAATACTTAATGTTTACGCGTAAATTTATACTTTCGTATATTAATTCATGTGAGTAAATGAAGTAGTTGTGTATATATATATATATATATATATATATATATATATGTGTGTGTGTGATTGTATATGTGTTTGAATATATCTCTTGGTATAGATGACTGTGATTCGCGCGGAATAGTTCACAATACATCTCAAGTTCTCACCAGTGTATTATCTATCAATCAATAGTTTGCCAATTTTCTTGAATTGTAACAACTCGTATATTTTATTTTAAAAAACAAAAACATAAATTTTATTTTTCAGCAGCGAATTTTTGTTACAATTAAACCAATCTTATTTATATTTTGTACATTTCTGGCCATTTTTCTCTTCTGGTGAGAAGCACATAGCTTCGAACTGGACTGGCCTAAAGACAGTTTCTTCTTTCCTTCTAACTTTTATTTGCCATTAGGGTTCTGACTTTATAATAAAATGATATGTAAATTTTACTATTCAACTTTTACTTTATATATATATATATATATATATATATATATATGTATATATATATACGCCTGTGTGTGTTTGTGTGTGCACATATCTCTTGATATATATGCTTGTGTGCAATACATTATGTACGTGTAGTTCTCTCTGAATAGTTCACTAGGCATCTCTGAACTTCTCACCTATTTTCCATTTATCAATCAATTGTTTGCTGTTTTTGAATTGTAACTTCTCGTATATTTTTTTTTAAAACGCAAGTCTTCTCATACAAGTCTTTTATTTTCAACATGATGCTTTAAAAATGTGTCAAAATGAAAAATGATATAAGTTCGGAAGGTCTTTTGGCAGACATACTCATGTGTAGAATGAATTATAAATGTTGACAGACAAAAAATCCAATTAACTGATAACATGGAATTAAACTTTTCTGTCTTTTTAAAGACTTCATCAGATATCGTTTGATGAATTTCTAAGATATTTATAGGCACATGTCTTTGATTTGCAAATTATTATTAGCAAATTAACTGGGAATGCATACTAAGTGAATCTATCATAATGTAAGAATAAAAATGAGACTCAACATTAACGTCGTACATTTAATAAAATGATTTCAAATACTATTTTCTTCTCAGCAAGTTCCTTGAGCCTGCTCTCGGCTTATCAAACCAGAAAGATCTTCGTTTAAAATCTCTGCTGATTTTGCATATGATGTATAATAGAAAATAAACTGCATACGATAGTTTGGGTTTATTAAAAGTGCCTCCGATATCAGACTAGATTTGTAAATCACAAATTATTATTTGAGTCTGTTTTCCACATAAAGCTTTTTTATTTCATGTGTTTGAGAAATCTGCATATGTAATATGCTGTGACGTTGTGCAAATTATCTTTAAAAAAACTGAATCGATTTTTAAGTATTTTAAATTCCACACCAAAAGTTATACTTTTACGAAAATCCTTTATTTAATCTAATTCCTGTTAGTTAAACATTACCTAAAGGCGGAGTAAGGAAATCATGGATTAGATTACGAAGACAACGGTGACGAGGACTAAGTCGAGAAGAAACGTGACGCTGAGAAAAAAAAATCGCTAGAAAAAAATTGAAGAAAAACCCGGTTTACAATCAGTTAAAAACTTATTTTTATATACTTACGGACAAACACTGAGAATACGGAAAAAATAAAAGAAAATAGATTCAGAAGTAGGTGGAGAAAACGGCGAAGATTCAGAATTTGGGGAAAAAGACGGGCATTTTGCAAAAAGAGCGAGCGGCGAAGAACAAGTCGCAGACGAAGATTACGTTTAAAAGAAAATGTCAAGACTGGCCAAAAAGTATTATGTAATTTAAGACATTAACTTTAAAATAACTCGATTAAAAATATAATTTAAATAATAACCCTATTTTAAAACCAGTAAAACATAGTCTCTCATCCTTGACAAGGTTCAAAAGAGAGTCGCAAACCTGATAGGCCCTGAACTGGCATCTAAGCTTTAGCCTCTGTCCCATCGACGAAATGTTGCATCGCTCTGCCTTTTTTACAAGTATTTTAGCGGTGAATGCTCTGACGAACTGCAATCACTTGTGCCCCCACGACGTGAGTACCCTCGGCAAACCCAACAGGCTGCTAAATCCTACTCCCACACTGTAGAGATCTCTAGATGTAAAAGGTCCTTTTACTCCAATAGTTTCTTCCCCAGAACCGCTAGACTCTGGAATTCCATTCCAGGCCCCTGCTTCCCCAACAGTACTGACGTGCAGAAGTTTAAGTGTAACGTGAACCGACATCTTGCTGCCCAAATCCCTACATAGTACCCCAGTAGTTGTTGCCCCTGATAGTAGCCCCCTACACAAAAGTGACAATTTGCCTTGTTTGGGGTGAAAATGTAATTAAAAAATAATAAAATAAAATAAAATATTTCTGCAATAAACACTTATTTTACAAAATTAACTTTAATAATTATACATTCTAAATAAATACTTAAATAATAAAAACGCTTGCATAAATAAACTACTTGTAAATGTTTACTGAATACTAAGTTCCATTTTACATAAAACTGAAATAAAAACGTATTTTTACGAATGACTGCAAATTATCTAATTTTCATTAATAATGAACACATTTTAAATAATAAGAAAAATAATTTTAACAATATTTGTAATAATAACCATTATATATAAACTTAAATAATAGCTGATTTTTATTATAACCGAAAACCACACGTTTTATAATAGCTGAATTAATATCTCATTGAAATAATAGTTGAAATAATCACAGATTTTAAATATTAAATAAACTCATTAAAGACTCTTAATATAAGTAAAATAATAACTTATTTCAATAAAAAATGAAATTCGAGTTTCTTTTTTATAATATAACAAGAAATAATTACTCATTTTAAACAATATCAGGAATTATAAGCTAATTGTAATTATAAATGAAATGATAACTTATTAAAATTATAACTGGAAAAATACCTTATTTTAAATAATAACTGAATAATAAACTGATTTGAAATAATACAGGAAATAATAATTTATCTATACAAATGAAACACACATTGTTTACTTTATTTAAAATAATAGCTTAAATAATGACATCTGTTTGTTATTGTTCCAACGTTTTAATCCGAAGTAAACTCTGTTCTTCTGGCGTATTGTGTTGAGGTCAGGAATCTTTCCGTGACACCGTCGAATATTTCTGTCGCAATCTGGAATGTCAACGGTCGGTTGATTGGTTGGTTGTTTTACGGCATATCAACCCTTTTCAGGTTATTTAATGCCGAATCCAGTGAGTTTGGATACATATTTTTAATAGAATATTTTTTCAAGTCGGTTTCTATTTAATCCATAGTTGGGACCCTAACAAGTACTGCCACTACGGCTCAGAGTGGGCCTAGGAGACATGACGATTAAAGAGTTGCTCCACCCCCCCCAACCAGCAAGCCGGGGCCTTACCATCAGATATAGTTTGAGGTCATATCCAGGACCGGAATGTAAACGGAATTGAAAACATGTTGACTGCGGGTTCGATAAGAAGACTCCTAGTTCCGATGAGATGATAATTATCGGAAGGTAAAACGGCTAAAACCTTACTAAGCAACATGTGACCAGTAGTTAAAAAATTATAGAATTTATTATTCCTCATATAAAAAATTCACAAAGTTAATTGCTCTTATTTTTGCTTTAGGTTGAGAAAAATTTTCTTGCAGAATATTTAATTTGAATTTCAAATGATATAATTTCAATTAAGTTTACGCTATAAAACATTTTAACTATATATTATTTCTAAGAGAGCTTTTCGCTCCATCTAATCAGGTAAATAGCATTCGTTTCAAAGCTATCATGTCCTCTTTTCAGGATGCTGAATACAACACGGAAAAAGCAAACTCGCACAATTTTAATATTTCAGTTTAAGATAGACCGTAAAAGCAGTTCGCGATATCAATGCACGCACAACACAATAGTGGTTTCAGATATTTCGTGGTAGTGACGAGACACTTGAAAATGATGAGAGAACTGATCAGATATCGGATGTAAACAACGATCAATTATAAGCCTTAGTTGAAGCCAATCCACTCACAAATGTTCGGGAACTTGCTTCTGAATTAAACATACCATATAGGACGATATCCAACCATTTAGAGAGTTCGGAAAGACAAAAAGAAACCAACTTTATAACCGCCTGCCTCACAAATTAAACGACAACCAAAAACAAAATGCTGTTATAAAGTATCATGTCCCCTTCTTTTACGTTATAAAACCCATCCGTGGTGACTTATAGTGAAACATGGCTTCTTTACGATAACCTCGGTAGTTAGATGCCGACTAAGTTACACGATAATTCCCGAAGCCAGCGTTGAAGTAAAGAAGGCGCATACTAACTGTTTTTGAATGCATGTGAAACCATTTTGTAAACAAATGGATGGAATACATCAGAAACTTCGACAACAACACACAGCAAAACTACACTATTTTCCTCCAAGACGATGCCCGACCGCATGTATCTAAACCGACCCTGAAGAAGTTGAACGAATTGAGCTACGAAACGCTGTCTCAATTGCCGTACTTTCCAGACATCTCTCCGAGGGACTACTACTTTTAAAACGTCGACGATTTTTTTGCGTTTTAAATTCTATAAACCTAAAGGACATCGAAAACGCGTTCAGCGACATTACAGCCACCATAACGCAAGATTTTGACATTACTGGTATAAATGCACATGGTTTGCCTTCTCAAGAGTGTGTTTGTTCTGATAGTGCTAATTTCGCTCAGTAATATTTTTTTTTGTTTAAATCGATATATGTATTTTAAAAGCAAAAACCACAAGAACTTTCTTGTTAATCCCATACCTAATATATTTCGGCGAACTGTTCTATTATTTAATTCACTTTCTTTTCTTCTAATTTTCTCTTTCGATAAAGCAAATTTTGGGTGTGTGGTTCCTATGTTTTATGTCGAAAAAGTCTGCCGATTCGTATTTTTTGTTGCTTTTGTTGCGGTTAATACGGGTGAATCAACATAACGCTTGCATGATGCAATCAGTAAAAATTAACTTTTTAAAACCTTAGATTTGCATGATAATTCCTAAATGTTCAAATACCGGAAAATCTCATTAGTCTTGACATTTTCTGGGTTCGTAAATTTATCAGAAAACGTTATGTATTATCATGATAAAAATGCGAAGTTATTTTCAACATAAGAAATAAACTTACACAATTATATATATATATATATATATATATATATATATATATATATATCGAAATACAAGACATAAATAGATATATTAGATATATACATATATATATTATGTATAAATATATATAATATATATTCATATATAAATATATAATACATACACACACAAACACATACAAACACCCCCCACACACACATTATATATATATATATATATATATATATATATATATATACTGTATTAACAACCCCAATACTTCAAAAAAGGAATTGATGCCAATAAAAAGTGTATTTCATTGTAAATTACAATTGTTTCAAAACTAGTTGGACAATTTCAAGATTATGGCGTTTGAAAATTTTCACATAATCAACCTTTCTTCAGACTTCTTGAATAAAACACACTTTTCTATATCTGTTCAATAAAATTAATTAATAAATCATAGACGCTTTTTACTATTTACTAAACTTGAACCATCAAACGACCCAAATTGTCTCCCTTTTAAGTACTTACGATGACCTTTGTTTCCCATAATTTTTAACTAATTTTTAACATTAATAATGAGATTGATTATTCCCCTTTTATAGCTAGGATTTACCAATTATCAAATGAGCTTAGAACAAAAGAGAATAATTGAATATTAAATAAGAAAAAATAGAATTGGATCCTTATCCTCGAATGATGTATGGGGATTAAATAAATATAAGGTAATGTCAGCTTTTATTTCCCTATTTAATAAAATATTAACCTAAAACCGGTCTTAAATCTAAGAAATAAGATAGCCGATATATTGTAAACATTGAAACCAGCATAGGGCGAATACGAAACTAAAAATAGCCGTCACGTTTTAGCTAGGTTGTTATTGACATATTATAAATATAAAAATAAAATTCTATTTTTTTTAAATTAATTATGTTTAATAAAGAAATATAGAAATCTAATTTAAGAATTCAACAAATAGTTTTATTAAACGATATTAAATGGCTGCGGGTTTTTGTGGTAACTTCTTATGACAGGCCTTTAAATAATGATACGAAAATTAGGTGATATAATAATATTTAAATACGCTTTTTACAAAGATGCGTCCAGAATAAATGTTTTCGCATGATTATTTTCCTTAAAGGGGAATTTCTTTAAATAATTTTCTATTGTTAAAGTGTTTTTTATTAAAGACGTCTGAAGAAAGGATGGTTATGTTAACATTTTTAAACGCCATAATGCTTGAAATTGTCCAACTAGTTTTAAACAATTGTAACTTACAATGAAATACACTTTTTATTGCCATCGATTTCTTTTTTTAAGTCTTAGTTTTGTTAATACATTATATGAATGCTAAATTATGAAATATGATAATTTTGTAGCTTATATTTCAAGTCATCTTCTTTTGGATTAAAAATTCATTGGTATATGAAATTTACTGAATTATACGTAATCAGTAAAATTCAGTATATTGCAAACAAGTCTCTCTCTCTCTCTCTCTCTATATATATATATATATATATGTATGTATATATATGTGTGTATATATATACATATATATATGTGTGTGTGTGTGTGTGTGTGTGTGTGTGTGTGTGTGTGTGTGTGTGTGTACGATTGTTGGATGGATTGATTCCTTGGATGTAAATTTAATGAAACTAGCGTGATTATGAAAAAACGATTAATGCAGGACAGAGCTGGTATGTAATTTGATTATTAAAAATACATTATTGTTTACACGTGCATGCATGCATAATTGGAATCGCAAGTCAAGAATAACACTTACTCAGACCAAATATCGGTTAACTTTTAGTCTGATGAAGTGCTATCGTTAAATAAGGGGTTCCAATCAAACATGTATACACGTATGTAACCAAACATCTTTGTATTGTAAAAAAACACACACACACACACACACATATATATATATATATATATATATATATATATATATATATACAAAGAGAGAGGGAGGGAGAGACAGACATACAGACAGACAGACAGACGGAGCGACCGCGAGAAAGAAAGAGAGACAGATAAAATGGATTCAAAGTTTACTGGAATCATGTCTGGTAAACAAATTTTGAAAAAAAAAATTGCAATGCACGATGCCGGTTAATTGGAGCGATGGAAATTAAAAACAAATCAAATAAACAAATGAAAGTATTTTAATTTGATAAATCCTTGTATATCTCTATTTTTCTTACTATTCGGTTGCATATCTGCATACGTAACTACAGAGTTACTATCTTAAATTATCGTTATATTTAATGACTGTTATGTTATGACTTTTGGTGAGTAAAATATATTTGCCATAATGAAACAAACAATGTCTAATATGTATATATATATATATATATATATATATATATATATATATATATATCAGAATTCATAGATGGACTGAGAATAAGAATGGAAAACATCGTTTCAGATGAAGGAGAGTTGGATTAGAAGGGGTGAACTAGGAGGGGGAGGACGTTGGAATTTAAAGTAGTAGGAGTGTATATAATGAGAGGGGGTCTTATTAAATATTAATTATGTGTTTATGTTTATAGATGCTGTTGTAGTTTATAATGGTTTAAGTCTAAGACTTTGAAGGATATTCTATTGTGTATATTAAGGGTTTAAATTTTAAGGTGGAGAAAATAAATCTATCAAAGGATATCACATAGAAGCAAGACCAGGACAAAACCAAAAAGTTTGGTTGAAATAAGAGTAAGCGATGGAGGTGGGGGAGAGAGTTGGCAGACGAGTAAACTTGTAAGTAGCGGTTATTAGTTATTTTAACGGATCACTATGCCAACTGGTTTCAAAGTCAGCATTGGCCGGTGTGGTGTGATGGGAGGAGGGAGAACAGGTTTGCATACGGGGTTTTTAGTGATAGCGAGAGTGGTAGGCGGAGGGAAATTTGAATAATATTCTTTGTTTTTTTATTTATTTTTTGAATTGTCGGACGCCTGGGTTGAAAGAAGAAAAGAAAGGAAAATAGAAGGAGAAATTAAGGAATTATACGTTACAGTTTTTTTTTTTGATAATATGAAAAATAGGTAAGAATATCAGTAAATTAATGAAATAATAAAATAATAACATCATTTAAGGAAATTTTTATGATAAGTAAATGGGTTAAGGGGTAGTAAACAAGAGATAACCAACTAATAATTACTAAGAAAGGACTGATAGTAAATAGATAGGGGATTTATGAATCAATAAATAGGTACGTGTAGATTATAATGTAAAAGATAACTAGTTGGTTAAAAGGTAAATATTAATATTATTAAGTAATAGTAAGATTGAAATTTATGGGGGAAAATATACATAAATATACCTACACACATATTGCTACAGACATACACACACATATACACACATGTACACACGCACACACATCAATGGGAGAAAAGCACATGCATAAATATATATACACACATATATATATATATATATATATATATATATATATATATGTATATACATATAAGCTTCGGATCAAATAGATAATGATTAAAAAGAGAATTAGTGAGAGGTAAATATAAAAAAGAAAAAATATAATATGTAGATGGTAAATTAAATAGTTAGTTAAATAATGTACATGGTAAATTAAATAATTAGCTGTTAACAAGTAAATAATAAACAGATGAGTAAGTTATAGAATACAGATTATGATAAAGACGTAAGTAAAACATTAGTAATCAAAACCTAGCAATCAAATTAGCCAATAAGAAACTATGAGGCGAGAACTCTGAGTGATTGGCAGATTATTAGGATAAATATATTACTGGAAGTTATGGGTTGTAAATGTGTGGTAGATAGGGCTACGGGGTCATATATGAGTGTATAGTATTCATGATAAGGGACATACTTAAGGGGCTTAGGAGATACGTTTAGGAGGGGGTTGGAAGGTATTGTGGGGGAGTTGAGGCAAATTTTTGGTTTGAGAAGGAGGCGGTGTAGGGAAGGGAAAGTGGAAGCCGATTTATAGAGAAGTGAGGTGTAAAATGCGGTGTGGTAATTAAAACCAGTGCTTGTGTGGTGTTATGAGGGGAAAGGAGGGTTAATATGTGATTGAGGTTGGGATTTAGGTTTTAAATAATGAAATGAGGAGTGAGTTAGGCAAAGAGATACAGTTAACAGATGGTGGAGATAAATTGGTGAGGGTTTTGTGACGGGGTTCTTTTAGCGTGTATGGGGTATACACATTTCCGGTTGTAAGTAGGGTGTGTGTAATTAAGGATCAAGTGAGTTGTGCGTTTCCTATAATCAGGCAATTACATTATTGGTATGCAAACGGTATAGTATTTTATTTTAGAGGTAGGTTATAGATATTGTTAGAAGAGTGAGAATTTACTTAAGAGGTGGGATTTATAATGTGTGCAATTAAGTGGGGTTCTGATTTTTTATTTAAAAGTGTGTCTCTATCTCTAAATCTTTAGAGATGAAAAAACATTCTGTCATAAAACAACTATTTCAATTAGTATAGTATAATAGGGATATTTTAGCACCAATTACATCTCGCAGATCGTCATCAATAAGAATTTAGTTTTTTAGACCAGCACGGTTATATATATTCGTCTAAAGAGAAATTTCGCTGAATAAAATCCTAGAGTTCCAACACGTCTATAATATGTTTACATTAATAAGTTTTATTCGTCCACCATGATAGAGAGACGATTATATGATGCTGGCCAATGATCGAACACGTGCGTAGGAATATATTTTATAATGTTATTCTTTGTTTATGGCAGAACCGCACGAGTGCAAAATTAGATCTACGTGTAAAAGGTCCATGTGCAACGTTCAGTTTAATGTTTTTCTTTTAATAATGTACAACCAGAACAGGTAATAAGTGTGGCTGTTAGGGGGTATGGACTGCTATGTCAGACTATACTTTGCATCAAACTATTTGTAAAACGAACGGTAGCTTCAGTTAATATACATTTCAGATGACATGTGTAGGTTTAATGTATGAGACGGCAAGATAGATATAAATATGTAGGTACTTGTGCTGCGAATATAACATGCAAATTATTTTAATAAAATAATTCCTGGTCGTAAATTATTCGGAAATCGTCAAAAGCAGCATTTTTGAAAAAGAAAAATTCAATAATTCTTCTTTGTTCCTAATATCTATAGGCGAATTTATTTCTTGTACGTGAAAAGAATTATTTTTTCGTCGCTGCCTCTTTTATACAAAAGAATTTTATAAGTATCATTATAAACAAAAAGCTATTATTTCAGCTATCTCATGATATCTCTAGATTCGAATCAAACACTATATATATATATATATATATATATGTGGGCAGAGAAAGAGAGAAGAGAGAAAAAGAAATAAGGAGAGGGAAAAGGGAGACAAATCTATGGCCTTTTAGAAATGCTGAACGTTTCGTCCAACATTTCCGAAGATTTTTAAGGAAGTGTTAAAAATATTTTATTTTCAGTTTCCGTCATTAATAAGCTAAGAATCTCGATATCACATTTACATACGTAAAATAATAAAATATGGTTGAATAAAATGATAATACTTCCAACCAATACATAATATTGTAAATGATAAATGTGCAATTATTTTGGAATTAAGGTTGCCTTGTGACGCCAGTCCAGTTACTTTTCAGACACATCTTCCAGTCCATTTTGTAAATATCCATACATTGTAACGATTTTAAGAAAGGAGATTTGATATTTTTTAAACTTCAGTTGATTAAATAATAATCCCGAGTAGAAAGAAATTATAAGCATTCTCGCAAATGTTAATTTTGTATTGTGAATATCTTGTTTTTCATTATAATTTCCTGAAAGATGTTCTCCAAAAATAAGGGCGAAAGGTCTAGAATTTCCAAAAATGCTCAGTTTTTTTTCCATAAGGTTTAAATATCATAATTTCCTTTATTCACCCCCCCGCACACACATATATATTGTTTTTGAGTAAAACGATTCATATTGTGAAGTTAAACATCATTTTCAAAAAGAAAGAAAACAAAACAAAATCAACTGGATTGTACGATCATTTCGGAAACGATGTTAATTTTATTGAAATTTACAATAAGTACTGATAATTATTGTACAACAATTGCGTCAACTAATCATTCCTCATCAGTAAAAAATATGGGGGGGGGCGAATTTTAATATTAAAAAAAACATTTTAGTTGTTTTACACAATATTAATATAGCTCTAGGATGCCTATACCTATTGAGTTTATTATATATCAAAGGTACAATGGACACTGCTTCTTTTAAAATATTAATTCATTAACTAATACATTATAATAAATTTCGCTCTTTGGGTCAGGTCTAATTTCCTCTATAAATTATTATATGTATATATATATATATATATGTATATATATATATATATATATATACATATATATATTAGTAGTTCAACCTTGCTTTGGTCGAGACCTATTTACTGTTAATAACTTTATGTGCACGCACATGCACACACACACATATACATATATATATATACATATATATATATATATATATATATAGAGAGAGAGAGAGAGAGAGAGAGAGATTAGTTTGACTCGTGTCCACGTAATCTACTTCTCCAATTTTCAACAGTTTAGACAAAAAGTAAGCGAACGGGTTGTGTACCATCTGCAAATGGTCCAAATTTCAATTTTGACATTTTGTCAGCTAAATTGTTGACCAAAAACTGATTAACAAGCTGGTTGTCTCACTAGCCTTTATTAAAAGTTTCAAATGTTTAGAGCCAAAAAAAAAAAAATGGCTGCGTAATTAAGTAGAGACCGCATTGGGCATTTTTTTTTTAACTTTGAGTATTTTTTGTCCCTTAACATTTATCGTTTTGGCCTCAATTCTAATTAAAATGCTTAATCCATGTCCAAGTAACCTTCATCTAAATTTTCAAGTGTTTAGACCCAAAATTGGCGGAGAAGTTTGGTAGAGTTTTAAAGGTCAAATCGTTAATTTTTGTACCCCTTGAAAGCCAAATGTCTGTTCGGAAACAAAGTGAAAAGATGTTCCCAAATTTCAATACTCCTTATGTCAAATCTTGACCGAACATTGACAAAGTAGTAAGGAAATGTTCCCACAGAGACACACACACACACACACAGACCATCACCCTCATATATATAAGGAATGATAAAAATATTTTGTTGATAGTTTTAAAGTTAAAAACTTACAAGACTATATATACATATATATATATATATATATATATATATATATATATATATATATATATATATATATATACTAGCATTGTTACCCGACATTAATCGGGAATAAATTATGATCAAGGATGATTCACATCCCAATATTTTATCGTAACGAAAATCGATTCAACATTAAAGGTCTAAATGCAAAATTCATATATTTTTTAATTGTACTCTTTCATTTCGAACATAACCGTATAAAATCAAGCATAACACTCTGGATTTTATATGGCTGGCATAAGTACGTGTGCAGTGATAATAGCTTGTCTTTAAGTTTAAAATAAAAATGTCAAGTATCGTGGTGAAATTATGGTTTGAAAAAAAACATTCATTTCAAAAACGCCCCTGTAATATCAAATAACCTACTGTCGATTTTTTTATATTGATCTTTCGGCTTGTATTGTAATAAAAATTCTCATATGCACTTGCGCTATTAGGTTGTCATAGATGTAAGCTTTGCCAAAATCGCATGGTCCTTCTTGCATCGGATTATTTCGATTATCGATTTTCGATACTATTCCGACACACAACCTATCTAAATTCTGCCAGACACATAAATTACCTTCATGTAAAGTTTTATAAGAGAATCGACCCAGCTGTTTCCGCGTCCATATGGAACGAAGTAGCATACACACAGACACAGCGATACACAGATAACATTCCTTTTGAATAATCTATATTTATACCCCTATAAATTCGTATTCTTTTGCTAGAGTCAGCTCCATATAACAACATGTGAAGGGATATTGTTGCCTCATTCGGAATTTCGAAGAATTATGGTAGAAAATACAAGAGTATTGCAGAGTGAGAGAAATGTAAATAGGCTAAGAATACTCGAGGCGTTTTACATTAAAACAAAAAAGCCCCAAATAAATAATATTAATTATGAGTGCAGCCGAAACGTTTTGAAATGTTTGGGATAAATTTTGAATATGGGTGTGTGTGTATATAAATATATTTAATATATATATATATATATATATATATATATATATATATATATATATATATAATAAAAAAGTCCGCCCACCTTACTTGTAAAAAGCTACCACGTGACTATAAAAATATGTATATATATGTAATTAAAAAAAAAGCAATTTCTACATTTATTTCTACAATATGCCTGAGGTTGCTAGAAGCACACCTGTCGAAAGCGATTATGGATACAACTTATAACATTTCGAGAAGAACACAAAAAGGACTACTTGGAAATTATAGAAGATAAAAAGGAAAATTGTAAAATAGAATAACTCCATGCTCTTCAATAATATTTGTCTAAATGAGAAAATGCTGCCTAAATATACACAATATATATATATATATATATATATATATATATATATGAATGTATATATATATATATATATTACATATATATATATATTATATATATATATATATATATATATATATATATATATATATATTACAAGAAAAAATGCGAGGATGAAAAGTAATATGGTTAAATTAAATATGGAAAAGTAAAGGACTTGTTGATAAAACTGGAAAAGAAAAGGAAAATATATACTAGTAAGAAATATAATAAATAAATAACTTAAAATATTGCAGCATTTAAACTTGATTATATAATGTTATAAATTGAATTTAAGAAAATATTCTTAATGCTGCGATATTTTAAGTTTTAAATTTATTATATTGTTACTGGAATGCCGTTTCTTTTCCAGATTGTCAACGTGTCCTTTAGTCTTTCATGTGTAGTCTTTCAGCATATTACTTTTCAAGGTCTTATTCTTCGGTTGTAATCCCTGATTTCCCAGGTTTCCAATAAATTCACTTATACTTTGTTTCATTTCAGTCTTATTTTTCCCCATGAACACATATGTTATAACAATGAACGGCACTAGTCTGCTTTCAATAAAATCCCCCAATTATCTCTATTTTATACTTTAATTATTGAATTAGTAGAAACATTAGTCGCTGAAGCGACGTGATTACTATGGAAAACAGTCAAAAAATGTCTCGCCTTCCACCTTACATATTTTTATGATTTTGGACAACAGAAAGTACATTATAACTTTTGTTATTCTGAACGCAAATTGAATTCCTTTCATTCAGAATATGGTTTGGGAGGTGATCTAAAAACTGCAATATTTTTTTGAAATTTGGTCGAAAAATGAGTAAGCGGCGAAGCTTTTAAACAGTTCTAAATGACTAAAACTAACACAACCATATATTACAACACTGCCGTTTGAATGATATATATATATATATATATATATATATATATATATATATATATATATATATATATATATAACAGATGAGTATCAAGCTTATAAAAAAAACATTAACATTAATTTTATATATTTGTTACAGTCTTTATGATTTAATATTGCTGCACGTTTGTCTATATTGTTTTAATTCTTTTACTTTTTCAAACTTTATGAGATCAGTAGATGTATATATTTTTATTCTTTTTTCAGGTAAGATGGTTGAAGTCCCTATTCTATTTTCTAGAGAGGCATTAAATATTGTATTCTATGACGTTTTACTATTAACAATTTTGCTTTATTTTCTTTGTATTTCGTTGTTTTATTACAATTTAGTTTAAGATTTCTTTTTGCAAATATCATGCATTTTTTCTGTTAAATGGCACACCTGATATAAAATACATAAATAGCTAAAAAAATTGTATTCTTAAATACTCATTAAAATATTCCTTCGCGTGTTAATATGAAAGAAGGTTTCTCTCTCGTATCTGTTGTATTAAAAAAGATAAATCGCCTCGAGCGGATGTTAACTATCGTATTATTGTCACATGATAAAATATCAATTGTATATTCATGAGGGCCGTTCCAACAGTAAGGTGTCCTATACGTTGTTAGATTACTCATTTAATTCCAGCGAAAAATTAATGGTTACTCCTTGTGTGAGAAACTAGGATGAGTAATAAAAAACAGGAATATCACTAACAACTACAGAGTGGCCCACCTTAAAGTAGGCCAGAAAAATGTAGTAGAGGGTAGAAGGATTCTCTTATTGTTTAAATTATCCCTGGTCTTATAAAAGATGCTGAAAGTGCTCCCCTATTGATATCTATGAGTTTCAGCGCACGTTTAACAACGCCTGTATATCTTCTCTGGTTATTCTCCTAATAGTGTTGGTAATGTTCTCATTTAGTTGGTTTTAATTTTTAGGATTCTTTGCATAAACTTTTTGTTTTAAAGTCCTCCAAGGAAAAAAATCATATGATGACAAGTCCGGGGTACAGGTTGGCCATAACACTTAGCTTATTTCTCTGTCTTCAGCAAGCATGTCATGAACTCGTGTCAGTGGTTTGTGAGACGTGCTGCACATAGCGTCATCTTTTTGGAAAAATACTTGCATTTTGTCTTGTGGTGTCATTTGGTCGTTAAGAGAAATATTAGACAGATTGAAGGCTTAACCTGAAAAAAAAAACGAGATGAGAAAAATTAAAGAGATCGAGCTACTTTTTAGCCTTAGAGCCATGATCAAAATGTAGTTTCTGTTCTTCAGATGCTGTACTTCAATTTCTTATTCTCTCTTAGTGAAGGAGAACTCCTTCATGACTGAGACAATTTCTATTTTTGTTCTTTTATCGACGTTAAAAGAAAACTCTGATTTCTTATTCTGTCATGTGAAGAGGCTTTGTAAATTAATACTATTAAGTGGGCAATCCTGTATTATATCAACAACAATTATGATAGTAATAATGATGATAATGATAATAAAAAGGCGGTACATAATTCCTTCCCACTAGGGAATTGCAGTGCTAGCACTAACTAGAAACCCACTAAATAGTTGAAAAGTGTCAGGCAAGATAGAACGACAACGGAGAAAATCCACTAACCAGGCTGTCACAGATTGAGTGCGAAGAAGACTGACATCGGAGTGAGACTTATTGGCAATTAATTCCGAATGATGGCCGATGGTTATTGCAAGCAAGGAGTTTAATGGGAAGCGGCTGTTGACCTGTAATGTTTGCTTTCACCATTTTACTCCTAGTTACTACAAATAATATTAGAATAACAATAGAAACCTGAACAGAAAGAATACGACCACAGAAAACAAAAATAATAGAAATCGAAAAAGTTAACTCTACAACGCCCCTCCCCAACTAGTCGCGTTTACATCGGATGGCGTTACGTGAATACTCCAGTAGGAGCGACGGGAAAATATCACTCACCAAACCTCGAGTTGAAAGAGCTAGGACATTGGAAAGAATTTAATACACATTAACAGTAGGAAATACCAATGAACATTGCTGGCAACAAATCAAATGTAACCTTTTTGTTGCGATTACGTCAACTGCGTTGCTATTGTTATGGAGAATACCGAACAGTTGGAGTGATGCATTATCACTTAGACCTCAGAGAACAAAAGTACAATATATTTTCATTGTACTATCACCTGTGTGAGAACTCTCAGTAAATTAATAGTAATTATAATAGTTGCATACATCTCAAATATAATATAACATGTTGCAGAAAAATAAACAAAAAGTCATTACACGTATCATTTACAATGCACATGCATAACAATATTCCAATTCTAAAGACAGGTTTTTGTTTGTGCCTTACAAAATGTCGAGAGAAAAATGAATGGAGGTGCCAATCTCATATCAGACACAATTGTTCATTACATCCTCGATGTTTAATTTCACATCGAAGGTCAGAGATGACTGTTCAAAGTGTCAGCACATTAGGGACTCGATTGACCGTTTCTAATGCCAGTAATGAAGCGGGTCAAGAGGAGATTTAATACAACGCAGAAAATCAGTGCCGAAACTTTTCCTTCTATCAGCTTGCCTTCTCGTTTAATTTGACTTCTGTCCTATAAACTAAAATCAACCCATGAAGGATCGACTGTCAATTCATTTTTCTATCTGTTCTTCTTTTCCTGTTCTCCTGTCAATTTTTATTTGTGATGCTTGCATACGGCGTAGGAGAACCTAGGGCAAAACGAGATATTAAAGGGAAAAAGAACTGTCGAGTCAAAGTAGCATTGACATATAAACCATATTCTGTGTACTGAACATTCAAAGTATTGGAAAACAATGCCACAAAAAAAACAAAAAGATGAGAAATTATTTTCCAAAGAAATTCAGATGATTTATTCAGCTAACTGTATTGTCCCGTTTTTCGCCATGCTTGGGCCAAAACGGGACGGATCTTGGTCTGAATAAGTCAGTCTTCACAGATCTCACAAATGAAGATTGGGGTCTTGTTGCATTCGTCTAGACTTGCAAAACCGTAGTGTGCCCATTTCCTACAGTCCCCTTGACAGGCTACACAGTTTTCTACACTCTCAGAGTACAGTTCGTCACAGATCAAAATAGATAAATTTTGAATACTTACTCCTTTTTGATGTACAGGACTGAATAAAACAATGGTAGACGTTGGCGGCAAGGCGTTACAACGTGATCTCTTGATCAGACTCCTCACGAAAGAGCTCTCTCTCTCTCTCTCTCTCTCTCTCTCTCCCAGTTTCAGCTGTGGTGTCTCGTTTTACCCCGCTATCACATTTTTCCACAGGTTCCCCTACAATAATTCTCAATCCGCCTTCCAAATATCTATAATGCCATTTGCTATTAATTTTGAAAGAATAAATGTATTTAAAGTTGGATGGAAATTCTTCATATAATAACTATGTTTGATAACTTGGCGGAAAGTAGGGGTTCTGTTGTATTTAATGGAGAATATGGGTCCGCAAATTTTGTAGAATAAGTACTGTGTGTAGAAATAGTTCATTTAAAAAAATATCTGAAAAATGCATAGTTTATGAGATTGTTAAAAATTGAAGTAAAGGAAATTATGAATTTAAAATGAAATTAGAAAAATATATAAATATAAAAAAAGAAATAATAATTATGGTTTTACATACGGAACAGTATAACTAGCTAGTCAAACAATTCACAGAGAAGTAGCCTTGCAAAGAAAATGTCTTTTGTAATACAGAATTATTAAATAGAATTTAAATAAAACTTTTCTATTTCTTAATAATTAAAGTTTGTTAAGGAATAAAATGCAAAATGTAATTATTCTTTTATTTCAATTAAGCCGGTCAACGCAGTAAACACACGTGAGTCTCTGAGTAAATATGAAAATGAAACCGATTACATGACGGTGTACTAGAAAAAAATTAATCAGCTCAAATAAAGCCCTGTGTTATTGTTTTTTTTAAATTTATTTTAAATTAAATATTTTTGAGGATTTCTTTTTTTATCGACTCTCATTTAGTTTTCTGAAAAAAAAAGACACATGTATTACAAACAAAAGAAACAAATATTACTTACACTATCTTCATTTTCTTCTTTAAAACTGGCATTAATATGGCATTCTTATTCTTTCATTTAACTCCGGAATCTGCCGACATAGCGACGGGATATTGAATTTTTTCAATCTTTAAATTCAGTTGCTCCAAAAATGATAGAGTTTTGGAAAAACTATTTTTGTTGTTATTCTCAATGTTATTTTACAACTTTCTATGCATAGACATAGTCGGAATAAAAAAAATCGACCAACCTTAACGTATAGGGAGTTTATTGCAATCACAGAAACCGTATTCTGGTGTTTCTTCTGCCGAGGCAAGCAACGTGGCACTCGAACGAACTTACTTGTTTGGCACTGCGTTGTATAACGTTGAGGGGCTACGCATTTCGAGACAGTCACCAAGTCACGGAGAATTCTTGGACAGGCGGCGCAGGAAGGCCTTTATGTGTGCTGCAGACAGAAGTACAACCAGCCGAAAGATTATGACAGGAAAACTTAAGTGGCGCACGATTCCGCACTATCTATTAAAGAAAACTTTCCTTCGATGCCAAGAGGGGATTTGACGATACCTCCTGAAAGCCGTGGAACACCAAATTTGTTGTATATTTCGTGCTTTTGTGTCCAACAATATTTTATTGCATTATGGTTGCTTACAATCAAACCTCCAAACCCGCTTCACCATATTGCGCATAGAGAATTTTACGAACATAGTTTCCAAAAGTATGCCGCCAATTTATTTTGTAACATTATCGCAGTTACAAATGATGAAAACAAATACTTCCTTCGCTACAGCCGCACTTCCACCATATTTTAAATAAGAATTCAATAACGACTTAATCATATCACAGGGAGTTCACTAATTAACGTTACAATGTTTTGGATTCTACTTATTAAATAAATTCAAATAGTCAGATCAATTAAACGTAAATACATAAATCCGTATTACTAGATTGAAAATGTCAAAATATTATTCAATATAAGCGCCCTGTACATTAATACGTTACATCAACTTCTTTGTAAATGCTCTACACGTGTTACGAATTATTTTATTGTGGGATTTTGATCAATGTGACACTTAATTTTTTCTCAGAGCTTACAAATATAATAATGCTGTGAAGCTGAGACTTAAGTCGATTTGAAATGTTTTAGTGCTCTCCACAGTAACATTTATTTAACATTTAAAGTCTTCGCAATGTCTCCCGCAGACTTTCCTGATTTAATACCTCTACACTGGCAATTCGTTTCGCTAAATTACGTGGCACATTGTTAAAAGTCTCTTTTTGTTTGTTTTCTTTTCAATTTTCACCCCAAACAAGGCACAGTGCCACTTTGAAGCAGGGGGCTACTATCAGGGACTCAATTAGCAGGGCCATTATGAAGGGATATGAGTAGAAAGATGTTTGTACACATTACACTTGAACTTCTGCATACCAGTACAGTTGGGAAAGCAGAATCCCGGAAAGGAGTTCCAAAGACCTGCAGTTCTGGGGAAGAAACTCTTGGAGTAAAAGGTTTTCTTGTACCTAGGGATCTCTACTGTAAAGGGATGAGACTTAGTAGCTTGCCGGGTTTGTTACTCCAAGAGTTTCTTCCCCAGAACTGCAGGTCTTTGGAACTCCCTTCCGGCATTCTGCTTTCCCAACTGTACTGATATGCAGAAGTTCAAGTGTAATTTGAACAAACATCTTTCTACTAATCTCCCTTCATAATGGCCCTGCTAATTGAGTCCCTGATAGTAGCCCCCTGCATCTTTTAGGTGAAGAATACCTCAGCTCGACATGCAACGTAGTTCTTGATATGTAGGGACCCAACATGTTGTAGAGAAATAAAATTCGTTGTATCTTCTCTGCACACCCCTGATTCCAATATCTCTACGAAGGCGTGCCAAGATAAGCAGAGAGCATATACAGCGCCTAGAATTCGAAAATGGTCACCCATCTGGTACTAACCAGGCTCAACGTTGCTTAACTTTGGTGATCTGACGAGAATCGGTGTGTCAAAACGATTATGTCGTACTGCTAAAAATAGTAGAAATAAATATTCTACTATTCCTGCCATTACTTGTATAAATACTACCGCTAATAATGCTACTCCTACAGCTACTACTGAGAATAAGACACGCACTACTATCACTACTACTATGACTGTTACTATATATAATACATAGACTATAACATTACTACTACTACTACTACTACTACAAATTCTGCTACTAATAATAATTGTTTTCACAACGCACATCGAACTTGGAGATTCATAAAGCTATAGTGATAAAGTTCAAGTTTTCCCTCAGGCAAGTCCATATATTCTAATGAAGTTGAACATTTTCATTTTTGTTGGGCTAAAGTTTAGGCAATTTACATCGCGTGCGGCCATGCTGGACATTCACCGAAAAATTAACTTTTTTCTATTTCCGCATCAAATGTCATGTACAACAGAGTCGAATGTTAATTAAGACTTTACTAAATTATGATTTTTCCAGTTCATATAAATATCTGGTAATCCACCAACAAATTACCCTAAGGCAAGCTTAATAAGCCGTTGGGTAAGGCATGGGCGGATTTTATTTGTACTATAAGTTTGAATTATTATCTTAAGAAATCAATCTACGTCCGATTATATGATCTTCATATACGCGTATTTGTTGTGTTTTCATAAAACATTGATAATTGTTTACCACTGGTGGAACTTTTGAGCTGTTCAGGGACAGAGTTAGCAAGACATTTATTCTGAGTTTACTATTTCAATTTTGATATTATCATATATATATATATATATATATATATATATATATATATATATATATATATTACATAACTATATTATATATATACATGTATATATGTAACTATATTATATATACAGATATATATATATATTCACATATTTAAATTTATTTACTATATTATATATATAAGTATATTATATATATATATATATATATATATATATATATATATATATATATATATATATATATATATGATATATAACTATATTATATACTAGCAGTTCAGCCCCGCTTGCCCGGGTGTGTTGAGGTGTATGTTCAGCAAAAAAAAAATGCAGTCATCTTTTTTAAATTTGACCCCTATTATGACCGGTTAACATTTATTGTTTTGGGCTCAAATCAAGTTATTAAGTTAAATTCATGTCCAAGGAACCTATATCTAAAATTTTAATTGTTTAGACCCAAAATTGGCGGAGGAGATTTATATAGTTCTCAAAGGTCAAATCCTTAAACTTTGACCCATTAACAGCCAAATTTCTGACCGAAAACCGATGACATAGATTTTCCCAAATCTCCGTACCTTGTATATTAAATTTCGAGCCTGTAGACTAAAAATTGACAGAGTTATTGCGTAGGGAAATATACACAGACAGGCACACAGACAGACACACAATCAGATAGACACGTTCACTTTTATAAATATGTAGACTAGCATTTCAGCCCGGCGTTGCCAGGGTTTGTGGAGGTGTATGTTGAGCAGTAAACAAAAAAGTGGTAGTATGAAGGCAGGCTCGAACCCGTACCGCAAAGGAGGAAAAGCACGGGATAAGGTTATATGCATATGTATATATTAAAAAGTGTAGATATGTAAAGTAATGCCTTTATGTATAATAGTCTTCCTAAACTTCCATAGAGAAAAGCCAGGCATACATTTTCACTTTTATAGATAGATAGATAGATAGATAGATTGGATGCAATCTTTAATAATAATTTAAAAAGTATAAAAGAAAAACTCATGCGCCACCAATGGGAATCGAAAGCAAAACATTCAGGTATAAAGTTTCGCATGTATTCAAATACCTTATATTTGAAATTCCATGTATCTACACCATAAGGCTCGGAGGAGTTTGCTAGGCAAAATTTGTTAAACAAAAATATATACGTATACATAAATATATATGGAAAAAATTGTGCTTACTATAAACTTTTTACGCACATATTATGCAAGTATAAATCATGTAGAATATCTGCATGAATATAATTACACGTAATAGTTAACTAAAGGTGATTATCCAATTAGAAAATCGAAGCAACTAATAGAGAATTAGCTAAAATGAATGTTTAAAAGAATATGCAAATTAGCTAGATCTTTTGCTAGTGAATGCGATTCCACAAGCCATATATATGAAAATTGTATTTTCTTTTTAAATAAATAGAGAAGAGGGTGTTAATACACACAAAAATATACGAATTTATATTCATTTATAATTAGTTGTTTTTGAGAAAAGAATTCATTAGAGTGCTCAATTATAAGGTAACTCCGAAAATAAGAACGTGTTTATATATATATATATATATATATATATATATATATATATATATATATATATATATATATATTTGTTTACAGAAAGTTTTTAGATGAGGCACGTCACTGGTACCGTCGGTTTCAAACCCGATATTTAGGACTGTTTTAGATATCCATTGCAATTTCTCGTCAGCCAATACTCATTATCCATTAAAAGAGTTTATTTTTTTTTTATCTGAAAAAAAATATTGACTATTTAAGTAGAAAACCATGTTAGAAAAAATGTCGAAATATATTACATGATCGATTTGTTTCTTACATTTACATTACAGGAGAAATCGGTCTGGCTCTTTTATTTTATATTATCAGCTTTCTTTTACGCAAGGGAATACATGCTTATCAAGTCGCAATCGCTACTCGAGGATAATTGTTAATGAGTGTACGTTGTTCACTGGGACAGCAGTTTAGTACTCGTCAGTGGCAGAAGTCGGATAGAATTTGATTACTTAAAGAGACGGCTGAACAAAGACGTGATTACATTGGACTTGAAGACGACCATATTGTAGTCAGATGGAATGCAGCTTAGCGTAAGATGTTTTCACAGTCGGGTAATTTTCGGAAAAATACTTTTTTTAAGGAATATGCCTTTAGATGTACAAATAGTGAGAATTACTTGATAGCAATTGTTTTTGTGAAGGTTTGTCGGTGGGGGCGTGTATTGAAACTTCATCGAGCACTGGTCATGAAAATTAATATAGAGAAGAGACCGGCTCGCAACGTCATTTCTGTTCGAAATAAGTTTAATAGTAGAGACAAGGGCATGACCTACCATGTTTCGAAAATGGTTTTAATTCTTACAAGGTAAGAGAGGATACTGCGCTCAGATAGTCATCAATCTTTTGTTGACACTGTAATACATTAGAGCAACCCTCGTCTATCTACAACAATTAAAAAACAGTCTTCTTTCACCTTCTATATATGTAGAATGTATATGACAAACTTCATTAGAAAACCTCTATGTAAACCAAAATATAAGTGACAATCGGTTATGGTATGCCAATAGTCAGATGCGTCTCTACTAAGACACATGTGATCGTATTTGCTGAATAAGTGTTTTCACGTAAGAGTGATTAGTTTAACACAGTTAAGTTGTGCCAATTGCTTCACATGTAGTGCCCCTCCCACGTAAGCTGTGAACTGCCCGTTTAATTACTTCTTAACACTAAAATATATATCTTCGCATTGCAAGGATGTGTCGTATCTTACTGTTTATCTATACACCTAAATATACATATTGAACATCCTGTAAAGCCAATAAGCTGCAAATTCGTGATAAATGCATTTTAATATAAATAAACTAAGTTTACTAAATCAATATTTTTCTAAATAAAATCTAAAATTTGAATTATATGCAATGTTTATTAAGCAGAGCAAACCCTCATAGTCAGTACCATTAATAGAAAAATGAAGTTAGACCCAAGATGGCGTAGAGATTTTAAAAGCCAATATATTCAGTGAAATTATCTGTACACTACTGAACATACCTGAGCAATCAAATTGCTATTCCCAGGTAGAGACTCTTCCAGTAATTAGAAATAAACACACTTCTTTTCAAAGAGAGAAACTAAGTCATAATAATAATAATAATGATAATAATAATAATAATAATAATAATAATATTATTATTATTATTATTATTATTATTATTATTATTATATAAAATGTGGTATAAGTATTACTAGTTTTGTTGTTGTATACATCCGCGTAAGTGTCTATTAATTTGTACTAGGAAGTTTCAGTTCATTACCGATAATTGTTCATTAATAATAAATAATAATAATTATTGTTCCCCTGTACCAATGTAGCATATCTCCACCTTTCTCTCTAACTATTGAAAATTAGTTCATGCACTCTCAAATATACTTTTAACAATGCCCCCCTCTTGTATAATCCGGTTGTCTTTTCTGGAATTTGTATTTCAATAACCTCTTCAAGGTTCCAGTAATCTCGCTACTTTTACGATAGACGTTTGTGTTTGTATACTATTAGAAATTTTAAAGCATTTTCGATTGGTATAACCCGAGATTAGTATCACGACATTTTTCTGATTTGGATTCTATTTTTCGGCACAGCAAGGAAAAAGAAAAAAAGGATATAAAAAAAGAACGTCAATAGAGAACTATTTTCATGTTGAAGACACGTGGGTGACGTCAAATGGGAGGCGTGTGCCATGACGGAGGAATAAAGGTCTCTTGTTAAAACCTAAACAGCAACTTATTATTATTATTATTATTATTATTATTATTATTATTATTTGTATTATTATTATTATTATTATTATTAGTAGTAGTAGTAGTAGTAGTAGTTATTTCCTCTCCCTTCCTTATGTTTTATAGCGAGGTAGTCTACAACACGTTGGGTCCATACATGCCAAGAACTATGTTGAATGTTGAGCTGAGGCATTCTTCACCTAAAGGATGAAGCCTTCCAAGTTAAGATTCTCGCTTTGAAAAGAGGTTTGTTTATTGCTAATCGCTGGAAGAGCGTCTACCTGGAAATGCCAACTTGATTGGTCAGATATGTTCAGTAGTGTACAGATTATTTCACTTAATGTATTGGTTTTTAAAATCTTGACGTTACCTTTTGTCTAACCTTAGTTTTCTTTTAATGGTATTTTATACGAGGGGTGCTCTGCTTAATAAACATTTCATATCATTCAAATTTTAGATTTTATTTAGGAAGATATTGATTTTAACAAAATGTGGTTATTTATCAGGAAATTACAGCTAATAAGCTTTACAGGCGTTGCAATATATACCGTTACATCTATCTATTATTATCTATATTTAATGAATTTTCATGAATGTTTATCTTTTTCGGGTTCATGATGGTAAAGTTTAACTTGACGCTTACTTTTGACAATATAGCACCTAATTTAGCGAAATAAATTGCCATTTTGGAGCAAGTCACATTCGAAATGTCTGAGGGAGATATTCTGATGACCTTTAATATGAATCGAATGTTGTCGTGGAAAGATCTAAAACGTGTCAAATCAACTGGTGAGATCAAGATATATGGCCTCTCTTGGAAAGTAAAGTCTCAGTTTTCTCCCATAGAAATTTGAAGGTTATGAAGAAGAAACTAAGTGTTAAATTGCCCTAATTACCACAAAAATATCATTCGTGACACGTGTAGAGAATTCACCAGGGCAATTTTATTGAATAATGTTTGTATATTTTCAATCTATTTATACTACATTATGTATTTTTTTACACAAGAACCACCACTTATCAAGTCCCGGAGGCCATTCAAAGATAAGGGTTAATAGGTATACATTAGTCAATATGATTATAGCGTATAAGGAGTGGGAATTTTGTAAATTTATTACTTAGGGGAACGGTTCATCAAGAACGTGTTTACGTTAGTCTTACGTTTAGGTGGTCTGCATCTTTATTTTATTTAATAAATAGTGTCGAAAACAGTGTAACGTTAATAATTGAACACCCGGTGAGATAATTAACTAAGTTGTGATTTCTTCTTTATAATATTGTTGGAAATGTGGCTGCAGCGGTAATTTTTGTTTTTTTTTGGAAAAAAGAAATAATATGTAGATATTATATGGAGATGAGATAATGTTTGCAAGACAAATGAACAAAGAATCATCTATGACGGACAAGTACACACAACACAAGTAAACACAAAGATGGTAATAAACTGAGAGAGCAAAGACGAATCGAAGAGTGTAAGATAAAGGATACGATGTAGAGAAAAGAAGGAGGAACGGATAAAGAAACAAGGAGAAACAGAAAACGAAACAGCGCAATTAAGATGTGTAATTTTGCAGAATTAGCTTTTAAAATTTGAAATAATATGGAGACAATAGAACACACACACATCAAAAATATATTGATTTTTATATAATAAGACATATTTTATATTAAAATTAAAATTATTTGTATATGATATTATTTTACTAAGAAGACCATCGTGTCATACCCTATCAAAAGCCTTTAATATATATATATATATATATATATATATATATATATATATATATATATATATATATATATATATATATATATCTTGGGATATTGGCTTACCTTCCACTGCTTTATTCAGTGCATCACATATACGTTCAAATATTACAGTTAGGATATATGAAGTAGAACCGTCTTACATAAATTCATATTGTTGTTTGGACAGATTTTTAGCAACCATAAGGTGGTGAAATTCAGATTGATAAACTATGGACTAAAATATTTTGGCGAAGTGAGAGAGGAGGCTGATGGGGGAGATAATTTAATGTGTCAGCTCTTTCGCTAGAATTCTTGTAAACGAGGAAAGCAGTTTTCCAGCAGTCAAGAAAGACAAGGTACGTTAAGGCAAATATTGAAAAGTTTGATGAGAATTAGTGCAAATCCAGTGGAGCATATTTTTTAATAGAACAGCTGGGATGAGATCCGGTCCACATGCGTTTGAAATGTCTATTTTTTATGATATTATGCAAAAAGTAAATCAGGGTCGAAAGTAAAACAAACTGACTGACATGCATGTAAGCCTCCTAAGTTGCCGTACATCAACCTCATTATTGGTGGATAGTGAGAATTGGTGACTTCATATTATTTACTACACTGTTTAAAATTTCCAATGAATATCACATACTACTGTAAAAAACTGACATCCCATGTGTACATCAAATTATAATGAATCTCCATGTCAAGGAACGACCTGCCTCTACCATCGAAATAGAAAATACTACTCAACAAATGAATACAACGTAATTGTTTACAATGGTATCATCTTTTGTGTAGATAGCAATAGAAAAAAACATAGTTTAGATTGATTTATTGTTTCTAAGACCGTCATCGTCACTCTGATAAACTTGTAATTGAATGTACCTTTGAGCATTAGTACTCAGCAACTCTGTCATGCTAAAAGGTGCTTTCCTTAATTAATTCAGAGCAGGCAATTTTACCTCTTGCATGAAATTATACAAATTTTAAACAAATTATTTCAGAAATGAAGAAAAAGCGTGACTACAGATTTTTGCACAAGCTTGACAATTTTCCACGTAAACTGTACAAAAAAAAATCAGGACTGTCCAAAAGATTTGGTATCATTATCATTTTAAAGTAATTGTAATGTAATTTAGAATATTTTTAATACTGAAAAATATCACGATATTTACTTTATAATTTTTCGCTCGGATAATTAAAGCATCATTAATATCTTTCTGCGATATTTTTATCCACACTAACAAGAAAATGATCGTTTTAAGTCAACAGAAACATGTTAATCTTAGATCCTGACAATGCTCGCCGTCACACAACTCTAATCATCGAAGATATTGTTACCTTGCAGTATTACTTACCAATATATTATTTACGTTTGTCGCTTCGACCGTTATCATCGTATTCGTAAACATACTTAAAAATAAAAATGGAATATTCAAAATCGCGCCAACCATTATTATACTAAATTCTGTTATGAAAATAGAACATTGCGAGCCAGTGGATGATAAGTATTTCTCGCCAGCCAGTGTATGGTGAGTGCAGATCACACTCCTCATCAGTTATTTTTCGCCAGCCAGTGTATGGTGAGCGCATATCACAATACTCATAAGCTATTTATCGGCAGCAAAACACTGGTGGGTTCAGATCACAATATCAATAACTTATGTATCGCCAGCCACTGCTCGGAGCAGAGAAGAATACAAATATCCTTATTACAAGCCAGTCTATCGTTGTTAATGACCACAATATTAATAAGTTATTTACTGCCAGCCAGTGTATGGTGGGTGTATTATGCCACTAATACGTAATTACTAGACAGCCAGTATTCTGTCGGAGTAGGTTACAATAATAAGTTTGTTGTCGCTAGCCAGTGTCTGGTGGATGCAGACCAAAATACTAAAGTTATTTTTCGCCAGCCAGTGTCTTACTTCTATTTTTGAAATAATATATCTCGAGCAATTATCCATATTTGTCTACAAAAATATTTATTTATCAATTCATGGTCTGGTCGGATATAATATTAAACTAATTATTCCATTGAAGAACATCCTATTGTTTGCTTATGTGATGATATTTTCAATTACCGTGTTATTTAGACGCGCTCTGCTAGTATTTTTATTTATTTATTTTTATATCGTAATACTATGTTTATCCGCCATGTTAAATTGATCATTTAATAGCGGTGGGATTTAATGAAGATTAATATATGCTTCGCCTTTCCATATTTTGTCGTCATCGAATCGGTGAACTTACACTTTTTTCAATCAAATCGATTTATTGTTTTTCTAGTTGGGAACTCACTGTGGTGCACCATGATGACGCTTTATATAACCTCCGCAGTGAGTTCTTAATACATTGTAGTTTACGTTGCACTGTTAATAATGTACTGTTGATTTTAGAAAATTATTTTTTTATAATAGCTGAAGTTTAAAATGCAAAGATGAAATAACATTGTTCAAGTGAGTTCGAAACAGAAACATTCATTTTTGACAAGTCTCCCGCTCAGGGCAGCAACTGACCTCTAACCTTATTCAAAACTGTGGTTTGTTATCGTCTACCGTGAGATCGTCACTTAAAATACTCATAGTCTCATCTCTGTGTTGATTTCTGCTGAAAAGCAAAAGTAAGCTTCACACGCGCGCCGGTAATGGAAGACAGAGTCAGATTTTCTAACTACGAAATTTTAATTTCACAAAAGTTACAGGTACATATAATATTAGATATTATCTCTTTGAAATATTACTGTGAGATTGTAAAGAGAAACAGGAAGAAAATATCGGAGAACTTCTTTTTGATAATGATTATATTAAAATTACTGGTTTGTAAAATGACATCTAAAACAATTATAACTAGTTTTAGCATATGTTTATTACGTAACCATACCACCAGTATTAATTTTTGTATTTTTTATGAACTATTAAAGAATTATTTAAACTATTTAAGCATCATTCATCCTTTTTTACAATATTCTCCGTCATGTCGATCCGAAAACGACTTTATTTAGTCAATAGAAAGAGAGTTATCTCCCCTCATAATAATGCTTATCTTTAATAGCACTAACAATAAAATACCTCCACGGTTAAAGATAGATTGATAGATAGATAGATAGATAGATAGATAGATGGATGAATAGATAGATATACATGTAAATATACATACAGCTCACGCACTACTTTCCAAGTAATTCATATGAAACACATATACACACGCTTCATGCTTACCTTATTCGTAAATGCACCCCGGAGCAACCAAAATTGGTACGTTTGTTGAATTACTTCGCACCCAAAATAAACAAGTCTTTCAATTAGAAGCGTTCATGTAACTCTCATTTATATACGAGTACTTTTATTTGTATTTATTTACCCACCATTCTGAATTAGATTATATGTGTTATAAAACTATGAACAAGCTGTCTCTATGTTATTATCACGAGAACATGTTGAACGTGAGTTAGATTCATATTTCGCATAAAGCGCTGCAGATTTTTACAAGTATCTTACTCTCAAGCTCGTAGATGAGCGAAACCAAGATATAGGAACATAAGTTGTTAGGGTTATGAATCGCTATGTTCGAAAGACACGTTATTTCATTTTCATGACGAACATTTAAATCTATAAAAAATAGTGTGCGCCGAGCTACTATGAATATGTAGCTGTATTTGCATGAAACTATAATTTGTAGAAAAAAATTGTTTTCGTGTTTTATTATACGTTAAAAATGGTATCGTTGTTGTTCATTACATTAGCATGGAATAAAATATACATGAATGCTTTTAATGAACAGGCAGAAATGCAGGAGATATGATACATTCTCTAATACATCTAATTTTACTTTGTAAATGAAGGGGTTTAGAATTTCCAGAACGAGGCCGTAATTGTCTGTTCATCCGCCATGTTGAATGTACAATTTATTTTTTTTCTTTTAAGGTATTGCTCTAAAAAGGTAAAGAATATAAAGCAGCAGCTATTCAGGGATATTTTTTTGAAAATGAATTAATAAAAAAATAATTTGGAATCCCTTCAATCTCGACTTTAATCAGACAAGGAGCTTAATTAGCATAAAAAGACGAAGACATCGCCAATGACGTGTTTTTATATCAAAGAATAGAAAGAATGAGAAATTGTAATTACGCTCTATTATTATAGGAATTCGTTTCTTCCAACATTACACAATTATACGTAACATGTATTTTTGTTTTATTTTTGTGATTCAACAATAACAAAAATAATTATTTTCTCACCTGTCTTTTCATAATTAAATGCGTTGATAAGCATCACACCGTTAATCTATCTATGGATATATTTCATTTAATAGGTTCTTTATATACTGTAAGCAACATATTTTGTCCGGGATTGGGTATATTTTCTGATGCTACACCGCTTTATAACATGGACAAGGGAGGAAACGATGTATACAACTATAAGACAATAACAGAATCCTTAGTAAATAACTTACAACCGCTAACGTAAATAGATGGTAATACGTTACGCTAGTATGTTCTCCTTTAACAATTAAAGAAGCCGTTCAACCAACCAATATTTGTGATGAATAAAACCTTATCTGAGAATTCTTTCTTTAACCTCCTCGACATAACATTTACAGGAAATATGAACTGAATCACATGCAATGAGGACATTGCGAAAGCCGCTGCGACGAATGCGTTTTCTCTATTGAGCTTGAAGAGTACTCATAATTGAAAGTATCCTGTATCTCTACAAAGCGATTATTTGCTCAGTCATGGAGTACTATTGCCAAATCCGGGCCGATACATCTATCACTAGACTCTCCCTCTTGTATAGAGTCCTAAAAGGACCCATACTATAGTAGACCCCAGTTTTACCTAACTAAGCACAGAATCCAGTCATTTTTGCATGCCGAAATTTGCATCTCTGTGCCGATTTTACAAGTATTTTAATTGAATGTGCTCGGCTAAACCCGTTGAACTTGTGCTCCATAGACGTACATATCCCCCGAAAAAAACCCGTTTAGCAACAAAATCACACACCTCACTGTTGAGATCACTAAATGCCAGAAAGCTTTCTACTTTAATAGTTTCTTTTCTAAAATAGCTAGACTTTGGAATTCCCTTCCTGATACCTGCTTCACTGACTGTATAGATATGCAGAAGTTTAAATGTAACGTAAACCGACCTCTTGTTAATCGTTTTAAAAATAGACCTTACATCAAAATAGAGATATGCCTTGTTAGGGGCGAACGTGAGTAAAATAAAAGAGACATTAACTAAATTATTGACGATTTCGTTTCAGCTTACGTGTCTGAATTTAGAGATAAGGATTGGTTAATTCTATTATGTTAATGCTTCGGACTACTGTTCTCATCTTGAGCGTGTTTATAAAGTCAATCGATTTAATTTTTTACTTTCTCTACGTGGATTCGGGAAAATTACTGTCGAACTCGGGAATCCGCGTGTAATTCCGAACAGAAATCCTTATTTAATTCACAAATGTAGCATGGTCGCGAACCGTCAGCGCAAAGATCCGTCACGGTTGTTTTAGCGATGCGAGTATTTATTAAGAACGTTTAACAAAGAGATTAAAGCACTATTGACCATTTGTAATATAAACGTATCGATAGAGCAGAGTCACAATGTTTTGAACGTTTAATATCCATTTAACTGTGCGGCTGATACCCAAAATACAATAGCTAATTACGCTGGACTTCTATCCTGTCATGGCTGACGAAACGCGAATTAAATGAAGGGTTCCCTTGGGGAATTGCCTCCAGATTTTCGCATGCCAAAATAGATTCCACGACTCTGTGAAGTTACTCATGAAAAAAACTCGGAGCTATCATCGACCGAAACTTTGTGAAAATAACACTCGAAATTAGAAGAGGTATCAAACAAATTCAAATAATACATCGAATCTTATTAAACAATATATTTTCACTTTTCTGTATTAATCAGAACTTGTAGAATTGTAAATTCTCCTTTCAATTTTTTTACATTTTTTTTACTTTCTTCCTTTTAAGATTGCAATGCTGGGTATGGGGCAGCCAAACGAGCTGCCCACATAGCCCTGCTTTTTATTGAGACCAACCAAGAGTTATTTTTAGTATCCTTGCTGTTCCCTTAAGTGCAATTGTCTGGATCTCTTTTGCACCTACTTCACCAGGAATATTTGTTATGTAGGACTTACAGATATGATTTCTTGATCTTCGATAGACTCCTAGAGAGATCGAGAAATAATGTACATTTGTTTCCCCCATATATTTAATATTCTACTTCTACTAAAAATATTGTCAATAGTTTAACTTCCACTGCGAACGAAGACCTTCTATTTGTATTGTTCTAATCGGTAGGGCCATTACAAGGTATAGATCCCATTTTTTGCCTCAGAAAAGTTAAGGCTACGAAGACGCGAGTTGTACTATTAAAACAAACGAGGGTGTATTCTCCTGCATTCATGTTATTTCATAGTCTTTACTATTCCTAATACCCTTTTGCTAGAACTGAACTATGACTTTCCATAGGAGCGGAGCGCGCTTTTCCATGCGAGCAATTTTATAAAAGTAATGTGTCGTATATCTTAACAAAAAAATTAAGATTTTCGAATACATTAATATGGGAAATTGTTTGTGCTCCAGAACTTGTTTTTTTCTACATAGTTCCTACCATTCAAAATGCACTCTTTTCAGCGATTAACGATGCCTGTTCAAGAGAGTCTAGAGGGCACTATGTAAGCTGGAAATCCTTCAAAATAAAAAAATAAAATTCTCTATCTATTAACTACAAAAGAATTTATTTTTCAAAAACTTCTATATATTAACTGCCCTTTTTAAAAACTCCTATATTCATGTTTCAAAAACATCTATTTATTAACTACACCAAGATTGAATTTTTGCTATATCGGCACCAGGATTCCCAATGCATCTTTTTTTCTATGAAATCGTAACACATTTTTGCTTATGATGCACGTTCATGACTAGTGTTGCTTTTTAGAGTCTTACAGAGTCAATAAATGCAAAAGAGACATGTCACAATCAGGTCATGAATCCATAGGACCAATCATCATAACAATGCGATTTGCAATAATCTGTGATCTAATTAAGTTTAATAAAAAACATAGGAAGGATCTCATTTAGATCACCCTATTCATATGTAAAAAAAAAACGGCACGGTTGTCGCCAATGTGTGTAACTTGATTTTTATACGATTTTGGTTGTTGGTTGTTTTTGTTTTACGGCATATCAACCCTTTTCGGGTTATTTAATGCCGAATCCAAAGATTTTGAAGAAAAAATTTTAAATAGAATATATTTGCTGTTTTCAAGTCGGTTTCTATTTAACCCATAGTTGGAACCCTAACAGGTACTACCAGTCTGAGTCAGAGTGGACCTGGGAGCAATGGTAATTAAAAGGTGGCTCCACACTCCCCAAAGCCCACAAGCTGGGGCCTCACCACTGGATATAGTTTAAGGTAATATCCAGGGCCCCCATTGAAGGACTTTTACCCTCTGCAGGGGGACAGTCGGTGTATTCTAATGCCCCACCGACAGGGCCGGATTTTTATACGAGTTTTAATCAAACTGTAAATTTCTCTAATAGATTTTTACATGTATTTGCACAATAGAGCGTGTTAAAGGAGTTTCTGAAATTCAGCTAGAAATGTTTTAAACAGATCCATTGTGCAACATTGTCGTTACATACAAACAAGAGGAAAGGAATATATAAAAATCCAGGTCGGCATTTTTTTTCCTTTAAACACAACTTTTTTATCTTACTCTCGGCATCACTTCAAAAAGACTCTCGATTTCATATGTCCGTTTCATCTGGCACTCGTTTCTGTTTCGTCCGATAGCACGCCGGTAATAACCAGACATTTTTTCGGCTGCATCCTTACATGTCCATTCTCTTCCACGCTCACTTGGTTTTTTTTTTTCAACTTTACTCTGGCATAAGCCAGCCGTTTCTCGCCTGCGACTTAATTTAATTTTCTGTAAGGTGCACTTTTTTTCTCCGGAGCACGTGTTGCATGTTTTCTCATTTCCTCTCGCGCACATTTCCTAATAGACAAATACGTTTTTTCGACCACTTCTGCTAAACTCTTCGCATGCTGGAATTGCTTTGCTGCTTCTAATACATTCCTACGCACTCATATGCACTATAAGTGTATTAACATCCATCAAGAACACAGATCAAGCGATATTCTTTAATTAGAACAATTCAGTGAGTTGTTTATGTTTTATATTAATAAATCTTTAAATAATTAACAAATACTTAGCTAGCTTATACAAGCATATCAATATTTACTTCTTTAAGTTAGGTTAGAGTATATATGTCCATGGCGTTTATCGCAAAAAGCGGTAGTAGATGTTTGTGGTGTATATAAATTCTATGGACAAAAGATGAAAACAAAGACCACTCAATATTGTTTGACTAAATGTGAACGTTATGACGCCATGTGACTTAGTAAATATGTTTACATAGTGTCAATATTTAAGGATCCAAAACGTTGGAGATTATCGCAAAAGAGAAAAAGACAAGGAATAGCAAAGCATTCCGGTCGGTGTTTCGGGTTATAAGAAAATACCTTTGTGATCTATGGCCACGCGTAATTACATCGACATCTCTGAAGTGATCGCGACTCCATCGACCGTGCTCTTCGGTCTGCGCACAGGTTCTTCATTTTATAACGTTTTTCTGTCTCCCTCGCCGTGAGATTATCTCGCATATAACTCGAGCCTTTACGTACTACTGCCATACGTCCGTCTGTTAGCATACTATAATTTGATCCAAAGCGAAAGTATGTTGAACTAAATATGTTAAGGACTTTCATATATGACACAACATCGACATCAAATCGAATCCCCTCCAAAAATATTCAACGATTGAGTTTTCTTTTCACTTTAATGAATAGGTTCGAGGATGATAACACATGAACATAAAACTTCCATAACATTTAATTAAATATTGAAATATGTAACAACATTTTATATAAGTAATTCTTAATTGACTACTTGGATGCCCTTTACGATGGCTTTAATATACAATGAATCCTACTGCAGAGTTTGGTGAAGCTTAGCTACTCAGTTTCTTGTAAACATTAAAATATCAACCGAATTACAAAATCACACTGACTTAATCACGTAAAAATAAACTGTTTGAACTAAAGAGCCAGTATCTTTCAAATTGTTGACGGTGGCTTTAGCTAAAGCAGTGTTCGTGTTAAATCTATTACCGGACAGTCATAGATTAAACCAAGTGTGTGTAATTAGAAAATAATTATTATACATAAGATTCGTTGTTAGCGGTTCTTTTTTTTTAACGATATTAACAAATTCGAAATGCTGTAATTTTTTTTCGCTACCTTAGCATATAGCTCTTTTGTTATTCATATACATATAATTAGATCGCCCTTATTTTTCATGGGACCTATTTTTATTTCATTTTTGCATTTATTTATACACGTGCATAACAGTATACCTATGGACACGTGCGATTCTAGCTTCTACCTTTCGTCAGCACATGTAACAGTGGAACTCATGACATCAGTAAACGCATTCTGATACTGTATCGATATACCACAGTCGGTCACCATTTCAATGGACGATTTTATATATAACTAATCCATTTAAGATTTGTTGTTGGCGTTTTTGTATAAGCAATATTTACAACTTGAAACGCTGTTATTTTTTTCGCTCCGATTTCGCTTTTTTTGAACTATAAACTCTTTTTGTTATTCATATATATATATATATATATATATATATATATATATATATATATATATATATATATATAACTACTTCATTTACTCATACGAATTTAATATACGAAAGTATAGATTTATGCGTAAACTTTAAGTATTTACTTCAAAAGTGCTCATTACGTAGGTAGAGTTAGTTAGTAATTTATAAAATATATATGGCGATTAAGCTACACTGAATATTCTGCGTTTCATCCACTGTAGGATTCGTCAGGCTTATGCGCGAATTTTGTGGTTGCTTCTTGTTTTTATATATGTTGAGGATTTCTAGTTAGCCAATCAGCTTTCTAGTATCAACCGCGCCCCCTCCTATCAGCCAATGGGCATGCATTTTATCGAACAAAGAATCTGTTTTAGAACTAGGTTAGTGGTTTAAGGTAGATCTTTTCCCTCCTTCTATAGTAAACAAACAAATCAAACAGGACCTAAAACTAGACCAGTGGGCAAATACTACCGAAACAATCACCTGCTTTAAAATATAGAAAACAAAGATAAATGTACGTTCATACATTTTGACATCATAGGCTTTTATCCCTCGATATCCGAAGAACTTTTTAACATTGCCCTAGAATTTGCCGAGGCATACACTGATATATCCTTAGAAGAAATTAACATAATTAAAAAATGTAGAAAATCAGTTCTAATAAATAACAATAACCAATGGATAAAAACTAAAATGAAAAATTCGTTCGATTTGGCGATGGGTGCCAGAGACTCTGCAGAGGCATCAGATCTTGTGGGATTATTCATTCTATATACCCTCACAAGCATATTCGATACTACGGATATCGGCCTATATAGAGATGACGGACTAGCTCTAATAAAAAAAAAATCCAACAAAGTCAAGGAAGAAAATCATACACAAAGAAATGAAAAAATTAGGCCTAAAAGCGGACGTATCAGCTAACATAAAAATAACAAACTTCCTGGATGTCACGTTAAACTTAGATAAAAACACATATGAACCATACTTAAAAGATAACGCTACTCCAATTTACGTAAACCCTAAGTCCAACCACCCACCGTCAATTATAAAACACATTCCTAACTCGATCGTAAGTAGACAGTAATAACTCAAGCGATGAAAATGCATTAAACAGGTCAACCGATATCTACGATACAGCCCTAAAAATAGTGGATACAAAAATATCGATATCAAATATAAGCATCAAAACACCAACAGCTATAATAAAATTAAAAATAGAAGAAAAAGAACTATAATTAGGTATACGACCCCGTATAATAAAATGTTAAAAACAAAACTTGGCAAGAAATTTCAAGATCTTATTCAAAAACACTTTCCCGCAACCAACCCCTTACACAAAATCTTCAATAAAAATACCTTGTAGTTATCTTACAGTTGTTGCACAAATTTAGAGATGATAATTAAAGCACATAATAACAAAATACTAAATGAAAACAATGTAAACAACAACAAAATAAACAATACAAAAGTAGACACCATGACAGAAATACAACCAACACTAGCAGAAATAATAATAATAATAATAATAATCATAATAATAATA
Source organism: Euprymna scolopes (assembly GCF_053919585.1). NCBI lineage: Eukaryota > Metazoa > Mollusca > Cephalopoda > Sepiida > Sepiolidae > Euprymna > Euprymna scolopes. The sequence continues at coordinate 99,524,547 of NC_136506.1, forward strand.
ATAATAATAATAATAATAATAATAATAATAATAATAACAATAATAATAACAAACCGACCCCGGACAAGAACAACCATACCATAAATAATAATACTAATAACGAACAAGATAAATGCAATTGTAGGCACCGCACAATTTGCCCAGTCAAAAATAAATGTCTAACAAAAAGTGTAGTTTATCAAGCAACAATATTTGCGAAAGAAACCCCAAATAACAAGAAATATTACATAGACATGACTTCCTTAGATTTTAAAACCCGATACTATGACCACAAAAGTACCATCAAATATAAAAACCACCGTATAAAAACAACACTAGCGGATAAATACTGGGAACTCAAAGAAAGTGGGCATTCGCCGATAGTCGAATGGAAAATAATGAGACAAGCTACCACCTGCAGACATTTAGACGACCTATGTAAATTATGCCTCCATGAAAAATTTGCTAGCCTGTACTTTAAAGAACCTCAAAATCTATTAAACTGTAGACGAGAAATAGCAAACAACTGTGTTCACAAAATAAAACTTACTCTAAGATGGCGATACAAAATAGCTTTAAAACTAACAATAACAATAGAAAACAAACAAATAAATAAATTAAATAAACATGAATATACATAAACGATCACACATATATGTATATATATATATATATATATATATATATATATATATATATATATATATGTATATATGTGTGCATGTGTGTGTGTACACATAGGTATATTCATATATATATAAAAAAGGAGGGAAAAGATGTACCTTAAACCACTAACCTAGTTCTAAAACAAATTCTTTGTTCGAAAAAATGCATGCCCATTGGCTGATAGGAGGGGGCGCAGTGGATACTAGAAAGCTGATTGGCTAACTATAAATTCTAAACCTATATAAAAACAAGAAGCAACCACAAAATTCGAGCATAAGCTTGACGAATCCTACAGTGGATGAAACGCAGAATATTCAGTGTAGCTTAATCGCCACATATATTTTATAAAATACTGTATATATATATATATATATATATATATATATATATATATATATATATATATATATATATGGATAGATCACCATTTTATTTGTGGAACATTATCATTCGGGTCTCAGAAACGTGATAATACGCAGATTAAGCATATTTTAATCAGTTGTAAGCTAAACGGCAGGGGGAGGGGACGACCCAGGGAGGGCTTTGTCTTTACCCATGACAAAAGAAGCGACGTCTGCAAAAGAGCAAAGATATGGATCAATTGTAATCTCTGAAGATGCCAGTCAGAAAAGAAAGAACAAGTTACATATGCATAGTCCCTATTCAGCCCCAAAATGCACAGGTGACGTCAAATCCTGGTGAAAATGAACAAACGGTGCAGTTGTAAGCCTCAATATATTCAAATTGGAGTCCAACACCCTGTAAAAGAAGAACTGACCAAAGTCATCATGTGCCACCCTCCATTTATCCCCACAATCATTTAATATTTTAAAATTTGAGTTCAGCACGATGCAAAACTGCTAAATAGACCAACACAGAAAATTTAGAATATAGTACAACAGTCCTAAAGATGGAGTGTTTTATTAGCCCTTTAACAGCCCTGAGGCTCAGCCAAGAGTTAGCGTCAAGTATAGAAAATAAAATTATATAAAAATCATTTCAGAAAGTCTTTTAAAAATCCAATGGCATCAATTTTGTTTTAATAGGCACAAAAGTCTCAATTTTAGCCATTTAAAACCGAAATGCTCTCCTAGGAGGATAACCGGAATTTTCCTGGGAAATCCATTGTGTTACTTTAGTATTCATATAATGTTTAATGTTTGTGCAAAATTTCAAAAATTTCAAGAAGTAGTTATTGAGAAAACTCCGAACAGACGAACGGATAAACGCAGAAAGAGACGAACGGACAGGGGATAAATTTACAGTTCCACCCTCCATTTTTTGTGGGGGCCAATATATATTTTATACATAAACCAGTTAACTGTTGTTTGTGTTTAAAACTGTTGAATCGAACTATCTCGTAAAGTTGTACGTCTGTGTGTGTGTGAGAGAGAGTCTGGTCACGAATAGGCTCCAATATGGTTGACTATTTAAAAAAAAAACTTATTACATATAAATATAATGATAGATGTATCGAGGATCAGGAATGCGTATGTTTGATCTGGCATAATGGTAGTGCCTAAAAATGTTGGGGTCTTTGTCCGCGCCTGGCCCCCAAAGTATGGAAATAAAAAATGAAAAAAAAAAAAAAATTCACAAGTTGTTTTTTATATAGATTTACACATCAATACTTTTATAGGTATGTTTTAACTTAAATAGGGATGGTATGATAAAATTGTGGGGTCTGCGTTCGCACCTGTACTCCATGAAAATATGGCACAAACTTTAACAAAGACCTTTCATATCTATTTGCGTAAGTATACTTTGATAATTATGTTTTAGTCTGAAGAAATATGGTATGATAAAATTATGGTTGTTCGTTCGCGCCTGACCTCCATAGAATGGAAATATGTCACAAAGTTTAACAAGGTTCTTTAAAAGGGATGAGTGTCAACAATAACACCTTAACTTTAATCTTAATTCACGTTAGCTTTTATTTATTTTTTGGAGTTGAATCATATTGTGTCGAATAAAATCACCTCATAAATTCACGTTCTTATTCAAGTGAAGCCTTCCCCCAAAAGTCGGAACTTAGACAATTCTCGACACAAATTTTGCATAACTCTGTATTGTTTCATCTCCACTTGCAGGTGGCACCCTTACGAAAATAGATAATAGATAAATAATAAAAAATAAGAACATTACTTGTTATCGTGTCAAAAAAGGAAAAATCTTGCTCACGTGATTACGTGCCTTTTTAAAAGCGTCTATATAACCTTTTTATTTTTATTTATGTATCTGTTTTAATTTTTTTTGTCAGTGTACTAAAAGGAATTCAGTTGATTACAACCCTTTCTGCGTGTTCTTTAGGTTACAATAGTACACCCCTGAATCCGATGGCGCAATACTTCATCGTTCAATACGTTTAAATTGAAACGAAGCTGCTCTGCTTGAAAAGGGCGCCATTTTCTTCTTATTCCTATTTATATCGATTCTTTTATTTAAAAAACTAAAGTAATTACGTGTTTATTTTTTAAATACCCTATTTTGCTGTTTAGGATTATTTTACTAAAGTAAGTAAAGCTTCATTATTTTTCAAAACTGTTTTTCTTTATTTGTTTTTCGATATTCCGCCGATATTATTTAACAAGAGTGTTTAGCAGAAAATCCAACAAACGACTACCCGAAAAAATAAATATACAAGAAATAAATGTTACCATAGTCAATAAAAGTTCAGTTCATGTTTTTTTTTGTTTTGAAATAGTTTTTAATGCTCTTTACTCTAAATAATTTCAGCGAACCGAAATTATAACGAAATTTGAGGCGATAACTACTTAAATGAATTTTTATATAAACTACACATGCCATAATCGAATATTCTCCAAGCACACAATAACGGAAAACATTAAAATATGTTTATAAGCATTCCTTACGTTGACGGAACTCTCTTAAATTGTTAACACAGAATGCTCAGGTGCCCCTCCTTCAAATTGAAAACGGGCCTCTCCATTTCAAAGTCGCTGCCATTCTGATTTTTTTAAAACCAGTTCCTGAACTTTTTTACAAACTACTTAACAATACCAACCAATGATTTTTTCTACAGTAAAAGTAACTTTTATTGATAATGGTAAGATTTATTACTTGTATATTTATATTATTATATATATATATAATATTTTCTCTTTGTAATGAAAGATCATTTTGTTGGTCACTCTTAGCTAAGAATGGAAAGACAGTTGATATAAAAAATATATTTTCGGGAAAATTATCTTTACTTTTATCATATTTTTCTTAGGGTAAAATGTTTGAGTATCAAAACCTATCTCTTACACAACCCCTTCCTTTTCATAACCTATCATACTTTCATCAATCACAGTCCATTTTCGTTAGGCTGTTTTTGAACCCAGTCCACGACGGGTACTTCTGCTAGTATAATATAAAGCTGAACGTCTGCGTGTGTGTCTGATCACGAATAGGCTCCTATATGGTTTACTATTATAGAAAATTGATCACATATAATGATAGAAAATATATCGAGACACAGGAATGGGTATGTGTGATGGTGCATAATGAGGTTTCATTAAAATTGTGGGGTCAGCGTAGGCGCCTGGGCCACAAAGTATTGAAATAAAAAATTGAAAAATTAAACATAAAACGTTTACAAGTGTTTTTGATATAGACGTGCATAATAATACTTTCATAAGTATGTTTTAACTTAAATAGGGATGGTATAATAAAATTGTGGGGCCTGCGTTCTGCATTCGCGCCTGGCCTCCATGGAATTGAACAATGTCACAAAGTTTAACAAGGTTTTTTTTTTAATATAGATCCACCGAATATTGTGATAAGTGTTTCAGTGTGAACTGGTATGGTATAATAAATTATGGAGTTATCTATTTTATTTTTACTTTCATCATATTTTGCTTTGGTTTTGATACCCCAAAATTCGAAGCTATCTCTTTAAAACCGTTCCTTTTCATAACATATCATACTTTATAAATCAGAGTGCATTTTCAGTATGCTGTTTTTGAACCCAGTCAACGACGGGTACTTTTGCTAGTATATATATATATATATTTATATATATATATATATATATATATTTATATATATATATAGATATAGATATATATAATTATTTCAACCATTAATAGACAATTTTTAACAATATGCCAAGAAATAGATGGACTAAAATAAGAACAACTTAATACAAAACAAAAAATAAACACTTTATTTGCTGATGAGGAAACTTTGTTTAAATATATTAAAAAATATGTTTATCAAATTATTGTTCAGGATATATTGCCTATTTGAATAGAATATCGTTTCCGAAGCGATCCTACAAACCATTGATTGTGTTTATTTTTCCTTTTGAAACTTGTTTTTTAATTAAAAAATTATAAATCAGTTTACTCAATATTAAAATCGCTCTAGGATATCTATGCCTATCGAGCTTATTATATATCTACATTACAACGACCACTGTTTTCTTTTAATAATATTAAGACATGTACAAATACATTTAAATAAACTCTGCTCTTTAGACTCTGGGCATAATTCCCTCAATATATATATATATATATATATATATATATATATATATATATATATATATATATATATATATATATATATATATATATATTAGCAAAAAAAAAAAAACAGGACACGGCATTAATCCTTTCCGACTTTGAAATCGTAATGGGAAATCCTGGTATGGCGAAGACTAAGCAAAATTTTTATGAAGTACATATTAAAAATTAGTTACAAACTACAGTACAATACATAATACATAAGCATATGATACAATGACATCATAACTTACATAAAAAGGCTGGGCAAATACTAAAAAATGGAAAAAACATCGTAATCCACAACGTGACCTGCAACAACTGTGTAATAAAGCCACCGTATCTCGAGGTACTACTGTATACCAACTCGCATACAAATAAACTATATATATATATATATATATATATATATATATATATATATATATATATATATATATTTAAATAGGGGGGTAGTCACCAAGAATGTGTATTTTTTAACATTATTTTATTATTCCGTGTATTGGTTATTCATTGAGAATTATGTTTAGACCATTGTAATAATGTTTTTAAATCATTGAACTCGTTTTTGACGCATTTCAGACGTTCAGTTAAGCGTCATCTTCAGAAATTATTTTCAAAATGTGTTGGAGATGTAAAATAGCATTTTGGTAATCATTTGAAGTGTTTACAAGAGGTGGAAACGTGTAAGTGTCTACTATTCATTGGAATGTTCGATTTTTATTACTCTTTTATTGGGCAGTGGCCACTTCTGTGTTGTGTTTCTCTCTCTCACTCTCTCTTTCTGATTGTGTTTTTTCTTTTCCTTTAGGGTAGGATGTTTGTCTGTATTTTCTTTTATTGGTTTGAAATATATATATATATATATATACACGTACATGAATATGAAGATAAATATAATCCTCCCTTATCGTACATATTCGTAGTTCTTATCCCTCACAACGTAACACTAGATCTATAAGTCAAAATAGAGGAAAAAGGAAGATATAACTTCTTCAGGCTATGAAATCTTTAAGCTATATATATATATATATATATATATATATATATATATATGTGTGTGTGTGTGTGTGTGTGTGTGTGTGAGTGTGGGTGTGTGGGTGTTCGTTAATATATATATATATATATAATGATCTTTTGCAAGAAATATATATATGTGTCTGTGTGCTTGTATATATATATACATACACATATATATGTATATATATATATATATATATCTATATATATATATATATACATAATGATTTTTTGCAAGAAAAGTGTGTTGTAAAATTGATAGGAATTGAAAAAGTTGAACTCGGGTCTCTTTTATTTGGATGGAATTTTCTTCTTAGCTTCGGGACTTTAGTTCGTCATGCAGATAATCGTTTTCTCGAATTCCTGAAATTTAAATTTTAATCGCCACAGTTAAACGAATTCTCTAGCGAAATGATTATTTAACCCGAAGCGGATCTAATCTTATTCTTGCGAAGGTAGAATATTTTTATGGCGTAATTTTTCTTCTATTACTAAAAACCGAAGTGAATTTAGAAATCTTTGGGGCAATTTACTCATATTATACATCCGCAAGTTTCTCCTTCTTTTTCAGAATCTTGGTTACAATATTTTAATGACCAGAAAACTGACTGCGATGATTGCTAAAATTGTATTCACAAGATCACATCGATTAAGTTGAAATTCATTTTAACCCTTTCAATTTTCTTTTGTTATTTCCTTTAAAATCTTGCAATGTAAGGAATGAAAAATAGTAAGCACCTCCTGATTATATTAAGTAATCATGTCTATTTGATAATTAAAAAAATATGTATTAAAACAGACATCAATTCAATTATATCAACTTTACGAGCACGATAATACTAGTTAACTTCATAAATGTGTAGCATTTTCTATATAAAATATAGTGCTTAAGTTGTAATTTGATTTTTATAAAAATACAAGCATTTAAACCCGGTGTTGCCCGGGTGCTTGCAGCTGCATGTTGAGCAAAAAAAAAAAAAAAACGACCAATTTGTGTAAATTTGATCCCTATTATGAACCCTTAACATTTATTCGTTCGGGCTCAAATCAAGATATTAAGTTAGATCCCTGTCCAAATCACCTGTATCTAAAATTTCAAGTGTTTAGACTCAAAATTGGAGAAGGAGTTTGGTAAAGTTATAAAAGGCTAAATCGTATAACTTTGACCCCTTTACAGTAAAATTTCTGGCCGATAATGAATTAGAAAGATTATCCCAAATTGCAGTTCCCTGTATATCAAATTTCGAGTCTATTGCGTAGGAAAATGTACACAGACACACACCCAGACACGTTCAGTTTATTTATATATATATATATATATATATATATATATATATATATATATATATATATATATAATAGAGTAAGTGTTCTTGTGGTATTGGTGTAATGGAATAATCTAAAATCCATTCATAGATGGAATGAACTATGGATATATTGACCCTCTCACGTGACTGAGGGAGAAGGAAAAAATACAGGAGGAGAATAAGAAAATATGTCGAGTAACTCTTATGTCACATGTATTCCCTTGTAAATAAACCCCTTTGTCTTTCACCTATAACCCCGTGTTTCTTGCTGTATTCTTATTTGAAGTAAGGATATAACACACACACACACACACACACACACACACACACACACACACACACACACACACGGGTGTTTGGAGGTGTATGCTGAGCAAAAAAAAAAACGGTCAATTTTTTAAACTTTAATGCGTCGAATGTTGTCTTCGAAGTGGCCTATTTTATTTGGTTTATCACCGTAGATATTAGACTTTCTATATTTCCAAAGAAAATAGTCTAATGAAGTTAACTCGCACGAACAAGGTGGCCAGTTGACAGGTCCATTTTATGAAATTATTCGTTTAGTAAATCATTCCTGACGTTTACAATATGCAAACGCTGCTCGGGTGTCAGTCTTTACATGGTGAATTGCCGAACCAAATTGAACACAAAATACCCGATAGTTGTCTAATCTGCAATTAAATAAGTGATGTAAAGGAAACAACTAACATCCCTTCATAGATGAAATGAACTATACCCTCTCACGTGACTGACAAAGAAGAAAAAAAGACAGGAAGAGAATAAGAAAAATGTCAAGTAACACTTATTTCACATGTATTCCTTTGTAAATAAACACCTTTGACTTTCACCCATAACCCCGTGTTTCTTGCTGTATTCTTATTTAAAGAACGAATATAAGAGTTACGTTTGCAAATTCAAAAACGTTTTCAATAACACTAATGAAATACAGATATTTCTAGAGCGAATATATTGTATATAATTGTAAGCAGCATACGTACATTAACTTGATGTGTTAGATGTTAAATATTTTAGAAAATCTGATTAGTAACACCATTATAACAATTGGTATATATTCTTAAAAGCCTGCATTTCAGAAAACTGCAAATACGAAGCATGACATAAAATATGTATTTGATATGTACTTTTTAGTCGCAAAAAATCATTATATATATATATATATATATATATATATATATAAGTGAACGTGCCTGTGTGTCTATGTGTCTATGTATCTGTCTGTCTGTGTCCATTTCACTACGCAATAACAATGTCAATTTAAAGTCTACAGACTAAAAATTTGATATACCGGGTACTAAGATTTGAGAAAATCTATGTTATCGGTTTTCGACCAGAAATTTGCCTGTTAAGTGGTACAAGTTTAACGATTTGACCTTTGAGAACTCTACCAAACTCCTCTGACAATTTTGGGTCTAAACACTTGAAATTTTAGATATAAGTTCCTTGGACATGGATCTAACTTAATAACTTGAGTTGATCCCAAAACAATAAATGTGAAGGGTTCATAATAGGGGTCAAAGTTTAAAAAAAAATGACTCCTGCGGTCTCTACACAATTACTCAAACAATTTCGGGTCTAAACATTTGCAATTTTACATAAAGGGTATTCAGAGATAGGGCAAGCTTTTTATCGGTTTGGGTCAACAATTTTTAGTTACCAATGTATAAATCTATGTATGTATGTTTGCATGTCTACCCAACACTTTCGACAGAGGCGACGGATTTTCTCAAGATCAGTGTGGTTTCGAAGTTCGCACTTTCAGACGCAATATATTATTAATATCTTCACTGGGCCCTTTTCTACAGGAAGGGTCGCTTTTTTCGCCAATATTTTTGACAGTCATCCTCTCCTTTCGATTGCCTAGCCTTACTTTTTTTTTAAATGTCACTTCCGGTTTAGCTGTGGTCGTAACAGCATAGACGTCAGGGTTTTTCCCCCGTTATATTCCTCCTTTGCGGTACGGGTTCGAGCCTGCCATCCTACTACCACTTTTATTTTGTTTTTTTGCTCAACATACACATCCAAACATCCGGCCAACATCGGGCTGACATACTAGTATATATATATATATATATATATATATATATATATATATATATATATATATATATATATATATATATATATATATATATATATATAAACAAAGAATTAATAAGACATGCTAAAAACACTTTCAGAAGATTTACAAACATATTCAATTAAAAAAAAAGACATAAATGAAGTGGACCCTTAATTTGTGTCTCCTTTTTTTAATTTTATGTTTTTAACTTTTTTTAAGTGTGGTTTAAATGTTTAAATAATTCTCGGTGCTTGTTATAAACTCTATTTCCTATTTTATTTTATTAAGGTTTTACAGCTAGTTTAGATTATTAGTCGCGTGCAAGCGCTCTATAAGTCACTCCGTCGGTTGGTCGGTCGGTCTGTGCTTGGTCTTTTTGGTTAAGATCAAAGGTCTATTGTTAATAGATGCTGTTCTTAGTTTTTAACCTTTTCTTGGCCTTTTGGCCAAGATCAAAGTAGTATCTGTTCTTACTAGGTGCTGTACTTATGTTTGTAAGTTTGTGATATAAAATAGGGGATAATTTTTCTGTATTAATTTAATGTAAAATGATCACTCACTTTACAACAAGTCAGTTTCAAAGCCATTCAAGTAATTCTCCAGATATTTCAAGTTGTTTTTGAAGGATTCCAGTTATTTTTGAAGCATTCAAGTCATTCTTAAGGTTATTCAATTCGTCCTTAATTTCATTAAAGTCATTCTAAGTCATTTACTTTTTATTTATTTAAGTCAGTTCAGCTACTTTTCGGTCATTTTAATTTATCTTTAAGAATTTCATGCCAATCCTACATTCACGCATTCATTTATTACGCGAGAGCACACGACTAATGGCTATCGGCCTTGTATTATAAATAGTTTTATATTTATAATCTATTTAAAGTGCGCTATTTTTGGATGTTTTAAAGCTTAATTGTAATTCTTATTTCATTATATATATATATATATATATACGTTTTATTTTTATTACCGTATCTTTCTGTTCAGTTACATTATTGTTTCAGCTACTCGGCCGTTTTATTGGCCGTCTGTAGCTTCCTCAGACTTTTAGAGAAATGTTCGTTATTATGGGATGAAAGAGTGAATGAGGTCAGGGGTGCGAGGAGGGCGGAAGAAAGAGAGGAAGGGAACAAAGGGAAAAGGTTGAAGGGGGCGCTTGGTATGTCGGTAATGATTTAGATTTGGAGTTTAAGGAACTTGTGGGGGAGGGTCTAGGAAGTTCATTTCTGGTCTGGCTGAGGGCATAAGGATACATGGAGGGAAAAAGGAATATGTGGGGGTAGGGGAGGGGGGTTTACACGTATCGTGTGTATCTTTGTATGAGTGCATCCATGCCTGCGCACACGTACCCAATTTAAGCACCTTAAAGAAAATTTGATACAAGCGGGAGCAACACGGGTATCTATGCATTTCTGCGCACATATGTGCATATATTTGCACGCCATGGCGGGGATGTATATGTACATGTGACCGTTTCTTTTAAGTATATATGTGTGTACGTGCGCATGTGTTTACTCATGCCCACGACCGCTAGCTAACCTTCTCCAAACAATAAACAACAAAATAAAAACTAAATAAATAAACCGAATCATAGCCCCCCCCCCGCCTCCGAACATAAGCGAACACCCAACAGGTCAAGACATACTTACCAAGAAATTATCTCACCAACGAGATGTAAAAAAACTTTAACATTAAGACTCGAATTTTAAAGTAACCCTTCTCCTCCTACCCCCACATATTCCTTTTTCCCCTCCATATATCCCTATGCCCTCAGCCAGACCTGGAATGAATTTCCTAGACCCTCCCCCAGAAGTTCCTTAAACTCCAAAACTAAAACATTACCGACATACCAAGCGCAAGCGCCCCCTTCCACCTTTTCTCCTTGTTCCCTTCCTCTCTTTCTTCCGCCCTCCTCGCCCCCCCCCCGACCTCATTCACTCTTTCACTCTTTCATCCCATAATAACGAACATTTCTCTAAAAGTCTGAGGAAGCTACAGACGGCCAAAAAACGGGCGGGTAGCTGAAAAAATAATGTAACTTAACAGAAAGATACGGTAATAAAAAATACGCATATTTTCTCTACAACAGTAATGAGCACTTTCTTCAGTTTTTATTAATTACCATTTCAACTATATATACATATTAAGTCACTATTAAGTCAATATGTGTTTAACTCTTCTAAAAGCATTTTTAGCATGTTTTTAAGATTATTTTTTTCCAATTATAAGCTATATTTCCTATTTGGTTTAATTGACCCTTTAAATCTGGTTAGGATTATTTATAAATAAGATATTAACGGATATATACTCAGGAGTCAAAACAATGAAAAAAAATGCTGTTGTCACATCCCTAATAATGAGCCCCTCTCTCGTATTGGGCACTTACGAAACACATCACGTGATAATTGCGAACATCTTATGTACTTTTTTTGGACCGAGCTGGATCTGAACGTAAGCTGTCAGTCCGTATCATTCGATAATGAGCCAATATCTCTTATTGTTTTATAATAGGATATTTTTAGTCGATCAATATTGCAAACAACTTAATGATAATACGTGGAATTGAAAAGCCGAGTCTGGGAGAAGAATGTTTGAAACCACACTATTTCCCTACTCTATTTCTTTTAAGATACTATGTTACCTCTTTATGTGTGACTGTAATAACGCTTGTACAAACTACAAGAATTGTTGCTTTCCCACCTTCATCATTTCAAATTATGCTGTAACTTTGAGATGAAAATTGCGATTACTAAACTCGATTACTTTTGGTCCCTGCTGATCGTTATTAAAACGCGGCAGTTGAGAAGAGCAGCTGTTTGGAACATTAAAGGCAAATTCTTACGTCCTGATCTATCCTGACGCACCTGATGCTATCGATAACCGGCACAATCGGGTATTCATTCATCAACGTCGTTTAGAGACAAAAGGTCCAATATAATCTGACAAGGACACTCTAAGAGGAGCCCTGTCTAGGGGAAAAAAGAGAAATAATAAAAATAATAAAAGGAACAAAATTCTATTTTATGCTGTTTTACTCTTAAGAATGTTTCACTTCAGAATTATTCCAGTGAAGACGTTTAGGCTAACTTCCTAATCGAGATAGCATCGATCTTTGGAGTTTATTTAACGAAAAAAGAAGTGTATATCTGCTTGTTCAATATAAAGATGTGCACAGTCTATTTCCACAATCAAGTATATTAATTGTTTTCAGAAAATCATCGACCAGAAATTAACCAGCGTTTTGTAGGGCGACGTTTTATTAACGATCGCATCCTGTCTCTTCAATTCAGGACGACTTTACATGTAAAAACTTGTGTCTCACTTGTTTCTGTTAGAGGCAGGGAACTAACTACTAGTTTGTTTATTATAAAACTTTATTTTATCTCTCACAAATATAGATTTGGTGTTAACTTGTAGCACATCCTATACTATTACTCCTATGCACGGCATAATCGCGTGGACACGCCGGTTCTTGTCATATCAACATAGTTAAGCAACATTTAGCCTTGTAAGTACCAGACGTGTGACCATTTGGGAATTTTAGGCATTGTATGTGCTCTCCGCTTATCTCGGCATTTGTGTGCCTAGTCGTCTTGTACACTTCACTTGCAACTTCTATTTAACAAGGTCGACTCAGGAGAGGTGTGGTTGGAGATTTCGCACCTCCTGCCAATAAGACTTCACGCTCAGGCACCCCTTCGTGGGTAACCATAGTCTTTCAAAGATTGAGGGAGCCCTATACTATTACTCCTATAGGTCAAGCCGAACCTATATTGGCACTATTAATTTCTTACTAGCAGAATCTGTGGAAATTTTACGAGATGATATATATATATATATATATATATATATATATATATATATATATATATATATATAATCAGCAAAGGTTTTGATAATGGTGATATTTTTCTGGATAACTAAAAGAATCAATTTTGTTGACAGACAACTAATTACATGCAGCAAACATACGTTAATGATCATTTCCATGAAAAAATAGTGTACAATAATTGTTAAACATTACGTTGAACAATGCGAGCATGAAAAGTAATATGGTTTAAACATGGAAATGTAAAATAACTAGTTTAAACTGGAAAAGAAAAAAAAGATATTCTAGTAAAAATTATAAGAAATTTATAACTATATAAATATAAGTACTGCAACATTAAGAATTTTTTTAAATCAATTAAACATTATACAATCACTTCTCAATTGATACTGCAATAATTTAAGTTATAAATTGATTATTTTTCGGACTAGAATATATATCTTGTCCTTTTGGTTTCCACTTTTAACAATTAGTCCTTTTTAATTTTCCATGTTTGAATCTGAACCATTCCACTTTTATATGCTCGCTATTTTCTATGAAATCCAAGTTTTTTTTTCCAGGCTTTACTTTGAAATAATATTTCGTCCCCGTTTCCCTTTTCACCTGTCAATGATTTGCGATAGTGCAGCTTAACAACAGATCGGGACAGCGGTTAATTATTAGCGAAAGCTTTTTATATCTTGTAACGTCATCATCTCCGCCGTTTGGCTGATTTGAGGTAGTGTAAGAGATTTGGTTGCTATGGTTACCAGCATCCAATAAAAAATAAAACGTCTTCCGTTTCTTACAGATTCTGCCAATTTCAGAACGCAGGATTTTTATAATAACTTCTATTTTACTGAAGGTAACTCGGGAATGTGCCTTTTTCAAAATATAGCTGAACTATAAAAACTGTTTGAAATTTGGTCGCAAAAAACTTTAAAAGCAGTTCTACATGAGTAAAACTAATACTCAACCATATATTAAATCAAGGTAGTGTTTGAATTAGATAACTCAACAAAATTAGATCAATTAACAAGTACAAAATCACAGCCTGAAAGTTATATTGTGGTTCCTAGTTCAAGAAAGAATAATAAAATATTATTGCAAAAGACAAAATTAAATTTATTATTTCAGTCGAGTCGACAACATTCTTCTGTTTTACTTGACCTGTTTTTTTATAACTATGTCTTGTTTTACTTAACGTTTTTTTTTTTTGAAACAACGCTGCACATCGGAATAACTCAATTACCCCAATGATTATATATTTTATAATGGTATTCGAGATGGAGACTACATCAAAGAAAGTCACTCTAAAACTCTTTTCTAGTTTTGCCAAATTGGAAGTTTTAAACCTTAATGTCGCGAATTATGTTTTCAGAAGCAGTTTGACCTTCCAAAATGATATTTCTCCTCTGTCAAAACTTAACATACGGACTAAACAAAGAAGCAGGCGGAATGTATATAGATTAAAATTTGATATTGTCTTTCTTAAATCCGTACAATTATATTACATCTATAAGTGTACTATGATTTTCTTCAATGGCAGACCGAATGTAGTATATTATTGCACAAAAACGGAAACTTTTTCAGTACTCAAATAAAGGAGAACATATAGTAGATAAATTATAATACTACCATTTCCCCAAGCATTTACATTATCTATCTATAAAAGTGAAATTGTCTGTCTGTGTGTGTACATTTTCCTTCCAAACTACTATGAATATTCTAGTCTATAGCTCGATATTTGACATAAGGGGTATTGAGATCTGGAGAAATCTTTTCCCTCTGTTTTCAGCCAGAGATTTGGCTGTCAAAGAGGTTAAGTTCAATCATTTTACCTTTAAAAACTCTACCAAACTTCTCCGCAATTTTGTGCCTTAACACTTGAAAATTTCGATGTAGGTTACTTGGGCATGAATCAAACATCTTATTTGATTGGACCCCAAAACAATAAATATTAAGGGGTGTAAATTGGACTCAATTAAAAAAAAAACTTTTGCCCACTGAGGTTTCTACTAAATTACTCATTAAAATTTTGAGTCTACGCATTTCAAATTTTACATAAAGTGTATTCAGACATGGTGCACGCTTTTTAATCGTTTTTTTTACCGGAATTTTAAGCTGCCAAGGGGTCAAAGTTCAAAAGATTTTACGTTTGCAGTCCCTAGCAAACTATTCAGCTAATTTCGAGTCTAAAGAGTTTACATTTTACTTAAAGGGTATTCAGACAAGCAGCAACGTTTTTAATCAGTTTTTGGGCAAACATTTTTCTTCCAAGATATCAGTGCAAAACAGAGTTGATCTTTGCAGACTCTATCAAACTCCTCCATTAGTTTTTGGTCTAAACACTTGAAATTTTAGATGTATGTTCCTGGATATAGCTCAAACTTTTCAATTTATAGATATTCACATAAATGTATGAACAGTACATAGGGCTGGAGCGAAGTATCTGATAAGTCTGCATCTGTACGAATTGCCATACTATCAAATCTTACTGAAATAAATAAATCGTCGGTTTCTGTTGTTACGTTCACATTTTATATAAAAAAGAACGCAGTTTGTGTAAATAAATTAATTCCTTTTCAATGATTAATTCCCGCGTTCTTTCTTTTACAAGTAATTGAATATAATTGCGTCTAAACATATTTGTGCACATGTTTTAAAACTTATTTTATATAACAATTGTTTTTAAAACTGGCATTTAAATCTTTGGAATATTTTACAAATAATATACTACATTTATTCTCAATTACACATTTATATTATTAAAACCTTAATACAAGTTTCATAAATATTCCAAAGAAAGATTTCTATTAAAACAAGGTATTTCGCTTGAATGTAAATATCATGGATTGATTACACAGCTCCGTAAGGACTGAAGCTATTTCATTTCACAGAAATATTTCCACTACTAAACGTTGTTAATCTTACTGTGCTTCTCTCTGTAATGCCTGATATCTTTCTAAGAATATTTCTTAATAGGAAGATATAAAACCGACTGCCTGCTATAGCAACAAAAAGATCACATCGTCAGTATCATTAAACATTTCATCTTAGTGTCATCTTGAGATAAAAAGATAAAATTTCGCCCAGATGCATGGTATTTAGGCTGGTGTGTAAGACTGTATTCTTTTGATACCACTTTTTTGCATCATAATTAATTTTTCATTCCAAACGCTATATCTGGATAGTCAACAGCGATTGTAATGTAAGCTGTTTCGAAACACAAATACGAGAACTTCCGCTTATTAAAGACCAAATACCATAGTTTTAAAGGTGATGCTGCTCAGCTATTGACAGTGTATGGATCCCGGAATTATAGTGGTTTAATATTTACGATAAAGATTTCTCTCTTTTTCCGATCCATATTTTATTCGACTATGATTTTTTTTACAAAGAAGTCACCACTTATCAAGGTTCGAAGGCCACTCGAGAAGAAGTCTTAATGAGTGTACAGTTGTCAATGGGAAAATGCCGTCGTAATCATTGGCAGTGTAAATTTGGTAAATTCCATTACTTATAGGGGATGACTCATCAAAGACTTGTTCACATTGCACTCGGGGGAGACCATTTTGTAGTCAGTTTGAAAGCAGGAAAACGGAACAAGTTACACAGGCGTGCATTTTTAAGTAAAAAAACGTTTGTTCATGGAATCCACGTTAAGGTTTAGGCAGAGATAAAGTGTGGGAGAAATAATTGAGAGTGGTTTCAACTATACGAGTGTTTTCCGTGATAGGTCAGAGGGGAACCATATATAGGAGCTCAGACGAGTACTAGCCATGAAAATAACGTTAAAGCAGAGACAGGCTCGCAACATCTCTTCTGTGGGAGAGAGGTTGCAGGGAACAGAAAAGGGCATACCCCATTAGGCAATACATTTTATTTTGAACTCTGTCAAGGCAGGATAATAGATTCAATCAGCTCTTGCCAGGATGTGGAAACAGTGTCCACCATTGGACGTACTTGGCTCTTATACAGATAGAGAATATCATCAGCAGTGACATATCTACTAGAGCGGTAGAACGATCCCAACATTTTTCCAGCAGCCTTGGCAACGGATTTGTGTACGTGTTCTATAAATATAATCTAAAAAAAATGAAATGTGATTCAAAATGAACTCACATTCAACTGGCGATAAAACACTTATTTACGAACCAATAGTAAATTGGATAACTTCAAATGCAGAAAGCAACTATAATTGAAGAATAGTGCTTGTGAACGTTCACATTGATGGTGATTATTTTAAAAACAACGCTATAAGTGTTAAAGTGTGATTACATTTTTACAGTTTTTAGACTTGTATACATACACGGACTTCAAGTGCTATGATGTAATTTAGTTTAATTACTTTGTTTCACAGAAGAAAGCAAATGTTTTTTTTGTTGCAGTTAAGAATGAAGTTACGTTTCTGAATTTTTGAGATGAGGATTGGTTATTCGTATTATTTGGATTCATCGGACTACATCTCTCATCTTTAATGTGATTTCACAACGTTTCAGTCGATTTAACCGCCGACCTTCTTCAAGAGAATCTTTGCAAACTCGGGAATGTTTCTGTCGAACTCGGGAATTTGGACCGAATTTCGAGCGGAACCCTTTACTTAGTTCACAGGGTGAGTGTGCCTTTGTTCCATCAGCCAAGAGAACACTATCCCCGTTAAGCAAATCTAGGGTTCCGTTCTAAAATTCGTCCAAATTCCCGAGTTCGACAGAAAAATTCCCTTGTTCGACAAGATACGCCTAGAGAAGGTCGGAGGGTATATCGACTGAAACATTGTTACAATGACACTCAAGATGAGAACAGTAGTCCGATGAATCTAAATAATACGGATAATATAGTTATGTCTTTAGTCATATTAAAGATGATTAGGTGTCACTTATTTCCTCAACGTTACTTAATATAATGTTGGCATAACTAAATCGAGAGAGTTTTGTACTCTGCAGAAATGTTTGCATGAGCACAAATGTATGGAGCAAAACAACAACGTATCATCAATTTGATTTAAAATAAAGTAACGATGGCGGAGGCCTCCACTCTCTATCTGCTTGCATTTTGTTTTGTGTCTTTTTTTTTCTTTTAACTCATTATTTTGTTCACATCCGTTCGCAATTTTCATTTCCTTTCTGTTATCGATGACATGTCGTTTTGAAATGTTATCAAAAAGCAGGTATTTACGCCGACCGTAATTTTATGTCTTTCTTTAACGTGTTTTTTGTTCAATATATTTGAAGAAGTGCTATCTATTGAATTGAGTCGTGTCATCTTTCTGTGAATTGAATTAGCAGCTTAACCCCGCAAGGAATCTAATATTAATGAACAAAATTGCACGTTTGACTTTCAAGTGTTCCACCCAGTTTGAAAAGGTCAGATTTTTTTTTTAATATCAGTTAATATGCGACTATATCGTTCTACAAGTAATGACATAAGACTACATTCTTTTAATAAATTATTTCTTCTTAAGTTATAAACGTAATATATATATATATATATATGTATATAACTACTTCATTTATTCGCATAAATTTAATATACGAAAGTATAGATTTATGCGTGAACTTTAAGTATTTACTTCTAAAGTGCTCAATACGTAGGTAGAGCTAGTTAGTAATTTATGAAATATATATGGCGATTAAGCTACACTGAATATTCAGTGTAGCTTAATCGCCATATATATTTTATAAATTACTATATGTATATATGTATATATATATATATATATATATATATATATAGTATATATTAATTGGTAAAATATGGCTCTCAGATAAGATTCAATAGTTTATAATGATCACATTTTTAACAGGTATTCATAATTTTGATGAGTAGACACCAGGGTTTCGTGCTCATGCCATCATCAATGTAAGATAACACTAATAATTTCTGGTCCAAATATTCACAGTCACTCATGGAATTCCAGGGTGGGTTTGCGAGCTAGCAGCTTATCTTCATTTTACATTTATATAGAATTTGAATACTATAATTGACCGTGTTTAATTGGTTTTTCTCAACCTCTCAAGGGAGATAATTCCATAGTGTGTAACGCGTTTGTGAATGACGTGGATTATATTGTAAGCATTATTTGCATAAGTATACAATTAAACGTCAAATATGTTTTATTCGTTTAAACTGCTATGTTTCGGGAAAAAATAGAGTTAATGTATTCTTTTTTCGCTGGAAAATTATACTGTCAGCTTTTAAACGCGAATTTTAATCAATTACACTATAAATGAACATATATATATATATATATATATATATATATATATATATATATATATATATATATATATGAGAACAAAGAATTAATAAAACATATTAAAAATAGTTTTTAATTTTCAAAAAGGAACCACAAATTATATGGATTGTCCTTAAGCCGCGGAGTATCAAACGTTTATATATATATATATATATATATATATATATATATATATATATATATATATATATATATATATACTAGCAGTTTAGCACGGCTTTGCTCGGGTCCTATGTGCTGTTCATAAGGTTATGTGCATATGTATATATTAAAAAGTGTGAATATGTAAAGTAATGCCTTTCTGTATATTAGTCTTCCTTAACTACCATATAGAAAAGACTAACAGACATTTTCACTTATATAGATATATAGATTTATAAATAGAAAGATTGGATGCAATATAGCAATATATAGTAATGATTTAAAAATTATTTAAAAAAAGATACTTGCGCCACCACCGAGAATCAAAACCAAAACGTTCAGCTCACGATTTATATTTCCTCGGCGTCAATGACTGGGATATGAAAACATATTTACTGCAAGGCTTAACATTAAACCATGAACCAATACCTACTACGTTATGCATTCGTAATTCCAGGGTTCAACACCTGGAAAATTTCATTTTTTTAAATGTTCACACTTCTGCACCGATTTTTCCGGGCTAAACTCTAAATATAAAGTTTTGCATGGATTCACATACCTTATGTATGAAGTTTAATGTCTGTAGACCAAAAACTCGACGAGGAGTTTCGTAGGAAATTTTGATGAACAAACATATATGCGTATACATAAATTTATATGGAAACAATTTTGTGTTTACTATAAACTTTTTATGCAAATATTATGCAAGTATGAATCATGTAGAATATCTGCATGAATATAATTACATTAATACTTAACTAAAGATGATTATCCCATTAGACACCGAAGCAACTAATAGGGAATTAATTAAAATAGATGTTTAAAAGAATATGCAAATTAGCTGGATCTTTTGCTAATGAATGCAATTCCACAACCCATATATAAGAAAATTGTATTTTCTTTTTAAATAAATTTAAAATAGGCTTGCTTTTTTTTTTTGTTGTTCTTGGTCTTCTGACCGGGATCAAAGTGTAGTTTCTTTCCGACAGCAAAGACCATATGTGGGGGAAACCCCACATATAAGACCTTGGTCAATGTAGGGGCAACCCTTCATACCAATTGTCATTATCCAGCTCCTCTACTCCCCGGGGAGTTGTCCCCATTTCCCCTTCACTCCTCACTTTAAAAATCGGCCTTGTGCCTAATTTGCTCAGTGGGGGAGCAAATAAATACCTCAAAGTGTAGTATCTGTTCTGCAGATGATGCACAAGATAATTTGTACCAGTCAATGGAGGGGAAACCCTCTATACTGGGACAACTATTATCTTTGGTAACCAGAGTACCCCCTTTTTGTCTACTTTTAGGGGAGCTGGTTGTTACCCCGCATTAAAAAACGACCTTGTGCCTAATTTGCTCAGTGGGAAAGCAAATAAATACATCCTCTTTTCTGTTGTTCTTGACCTTCGGTCCGGGATCAAAGTGTAGTATCTGTTCTGGCAGATACTCCAAGCAAAGACTATATATGGGGGAAACCCGACATGTAAGACCTTGACCAATGTACAGAAAACCCTTCATACCAATTGTCACTATCCAACTTCCCTACTCCCCGAGGAGTTGGTCCCCATTTCCCCTTCAGTCCTCACTTTAATAATCGGCTTGGTGGGGGAGAAAATAAACACACTCTTTTCTGTTGTTCTTGACCAATGTGTTGTATCTGTTCTGCAGATGCTGCACTTATGGCAATGTGTCCCAGTCAATGGGGGTGGGGACACTGTCTATACTGGGATAATTACTATTTTTGGACCCAACCTGAGTTCCCCTTTCCCCTTTTTTCGGTGAGCTGGTTAATCCCCACTTTAAAAACGACCTCGTGTCACATTTTGCTTGGGTGGGAAAGCAAACACATACTAATAGGAAAGAGGGGTTTTAATATGAATATCGATACACGCAAAAGAGAAACGAATTCATAGGATATAATAATATATATATATATTGTTTTTATCATTTCAACAATCGAGTGTATTAATTTAATTCATTACGAGTTGTTTCAATAGAATGAATGAAAATGATCAGATGATTCATAAGGAAATATATTGATTTACATAAGAATATAAAAATCTAGGAGAGAGGAAGTATTGGATAGAGATGGTATAAGGGAAAAAGGAAAATAGGACTAAGGGGAAAGACAAACAATTGCAGCATGTATGGTTCCCAGCGAGTGCACAGTTGACGAGGCATAAAAAATAACTAGGTTAAACATTTGTCTCCCAATTAAGCCCCGAAATCTGCAGGCTTCTCAAACCCTGCTGAACATGAACAAACAGTGCAGTGTCAAGCCTTAACATATGTAAATTTGAGTTCTTCACCACGCAAAAAAGATATGCCTATGTCCCTCGTTTATAGGTCCGTGCTTCTTTTGTCAGGGGACCAAAAAAAGAAAAAAAGTATAAATTAAAAATGTTGTAAAGTTATAAATACTAGACAGAGAAAAAGATGGAGAGTGAAAAAAGAAACGAAAAAAAAGAAGGAAAGCGGGAATTATAAATATATTAATTAATTAAATCTCTCTTTTTTCTTCTTTTAATTGGTTCTACTCACGTATTAAGTACTCTTTATCCTTGTTTTTCACCAAATTTACCTCTTAATATATATCTACAATATGAAGCTTAACGTGTATATATATATATATATATATATATATATATGTGTGTGTGTGTGTGTGCGTGTGTGTGTATCTGGTCACGAATAGGCTCCTATATGGTTTACTATTTAAAGAAAAAACTGATTACATATAATGACAGAAGATGTATCGATGATCAGGAATGGGTATGTTTGATCTGGCAGAACGATGATCCATAAAAATTGTGGGGTATGCGTTCGCGCCTGGCCCCCAAAGTATGGAAATAAAAAATGAAAAAAAAAACGTTTACAAGGAGTTTTGATATAGATGTACATAATAATACTTTGATAAGTATGTTTCAACTTAAATAGGGGTGATATAATAAAATTGTGGGGTATGCATTCGCGCCTGTAATCCATGGAAATATGGAACAAACTTTAACAAAGACTTTTCATATCTATTTGCGTATTAATACTTTGATTAATTTGTTTCAGTTTGAAGAAATATGGTATAATAAAAGTATGGGGTGTTCGTTCGCGCCTGACCTCCATAGAATGTAAATATGTCACAAAGTTTAACAAGGTTTTATAAAACGGGTGAGGGCCAACAATAACATCTTAACTTTAATCTTAATTCACGTTAGGTTTTATTTATTTTTTGAGTTGAATTATATTCTGTCGAATAAACTCACCTCATAAATTCACGTTCTTATTCAAGTGAAAGCCAAAAAAAAAAAAAAGTCGGAAGTTTAGAAAATTCTCGACACAAATTTTGCACACCTCTGTTTTTTTCTTTCTCCACTTGCACGTGCCACTTTGTCGAACATAGATAAATAGATAAATAATAAAGAATAAGAACGTTACTTGTTATCGTGTCAAAAGAAGGAAAACACCCTGCCCAGGTAATTACGTGTCTTTTTAAAAACATTTACAGAACCTTTTTATTTTTGTTTATATATCTGTTTAAGCTTTTTTTGCCAGTGTACTAGAAGGAATTCAGTTGATTAAAACCCTTTCTGCGTGTTCTTTACATTACAATAGTACATCCCTGAATGCGACGACGCAATACTACACCGTTTATACTGTAAAACTGAAACAAAGCTGTTCTGCTTGAAAAGGGCGCCATTTTCTTATTCATATTTATATCGAGTCTTTGCTTTAAAAAACTAAACTAATTACGTGTTTACTTTTTTAATAATAGTATTGAATGCTCTTTTCTTGAAATAATGTCAGCGAACCAAAATTAAAACGAAATTTGAGGCAATAACTAATTAAATTAATTTTTATAGAAACTACACATGCAATAATCGAATATTCCTCAAGCATAAAATAACGGAAAACATTAAAATATATTTATAAATATTCCGTATGTTGACGAAACTCTCTTAAACTGTTAATACAGAATGCTCAGGTGCCCCTCCTTCAAACTGAAGGTGGGGCTTTCCATTTCAAAGTCGCTGCCATTTTTATTTTTTAACCGGTTTGTGAATTAAAAAAAACAAACATTCACAAACTACTTAAAAATACAAACCAATGAACTTTTCTACCACGAAAATAACTTTTATTGACTATGGTAATATTTCGTCGTCGGCTAATTTCTCGTATCTAAATATTTATATCTCGGCAGTAGAATGAAAAACATATCTTATTCTTCTTTTATTAATATTATTGGAATTTTTTCCTTTTTTCCTTGTACACGTTTTTGGGAATTTTGCCATGGATTTCTGCCTTTGGATTATTATGGACCATCTTCTTCCAATCACGGGATTTTTTGATTTTACTAGTGCAAATGAAAATTCAATTAACTTTCTTGAAGTTTTATAGTTGGATTTCACCATCACTGGATTACTTATCTTCCACCAGACCATCCATTCATGTGTAATCACCTTTTTCTTCATCATATTCCCTCTGCTTCAATTTTTTGTTTTCAAATAAGATCTTTGACTTACTCGTTGTTTCATCAAATAATTTTGCATGCAAAATCCGATTCCGCATTTTGCTAATTCCTACCCTCTGATGAGAAGGAAAGTATTTCTTCGAAACTCCGTGGATTAAGGACTATCCACTTATCTAGTGTTTCCTTCTCAGATTAAATATGTTTTTAACTCATTTCAAAGTGTCTTTTACCATGTTTTATTAACTTTTTGCTCGTACACACACACACACACATATATATATATATACACATATATATATGTATATATATATATATTTATATAAATATGTTCGAAGGGTCATATTTAAATAGATATTTACCTTCATGGCTATACCCGTGCCCCTGCTGCTGCTACCCCTACCCGTATACTCATATTTTCATCATTCACACAGAGTAAGATCGAAGGATCGGTTGAAAATAATGTGCTTTTGAAAGAAACATTCTTCTTTTTTTTCCAAAAAAATGTTGTATTCCTACACGTCAACACATCGGAAGTAAATTCAGAAAAATATAAACATTTATATATTTTTCGTATTGAATTTTTATTCATACATATTGAAATATATAAATATATATATATTTATATGTATTTCGTTTCGTTGTATCACAGGCCATCAGTGCCGCTAGACTAGAACCTCTTCCAAGCCGAGGATTGCACCAAGAACCATCGCGTTGACATTCAGTAGTTCTCCCGACCGATCCACGAGCGGCGCCCGCAAATTATCTCGCCAAATGTCTATTTAAACAAACATCCGTCCACCACTTACGATATATATATATATATATATATATATATATATATATATAAGAGAGAGAGAGAGAGAAGTAGAGAGAGAGATGTTATTTGTTTTGCGATACGTTTTGAATAAATAAAATTATTTACAAAACTGCATTTTACCTATTATTTTTAAAATATAATAATCCATTGACACGTGTTTCGTCGTCTACGATTAATCAGAGTGGTTGGATCTAGATTCAACCACTCTAATTAGTAGACGACGAATTACTTATCAGTGGATAATTATATGAAAAAAGAACTGTATATATATATATATATATATATATATATATGTATATATATATATATATATAGTGCTCCTCACATTGAGTTGAGCATATTGAGAAGTGAAACACGAATTACCATTAGCATATATAAGCGACGCTCTTTGTGTAAACAAATCGAGCGGAGGTATGTCGGACGATATCAAAAACATCGTTAAACTCACTACTCGTTCAAGCCGCACTGATGAGCTGTGAAACAGCGAAACAGTACTGTATGTGGATGACTATAGTGCTCCTCACATTGAGTTGAGCATATTGAGAAGTGAAACACGAATTACCATTAGCATATATAAGCGACGCTCTTTGTGTAAACAAATCGAGCGGAGGTATGTCGGACGATATCAAAAACATCGTTAAACTCACTACTCGTTCAAGCCGCACTGATAGCTGTGAAACAGCGAAACAGTACTGTATGTGGATGACTATATATATATATATATATATATTACTTCATATATATATGTGTGTGTGTGTGTATTTTGTGTGTGTCTACAATTAAATAACGTCCTTGTTTTATTATGAAGATAATTATATATTATACCATGTTCTAGAAATATCTTTTATATATTTATATATATATATATATATATATATATATATATATATATGTATATATATATATATACATTATTGAGTCTCATGAGGTTATTTCTTTGCATATCTACAAAAAGTATATGTTCATACATTCATAAATGTATATATATATATATATATATATATATATATATATATATATATATATATATATATTGAGTCTCAGGCGGTTCTTCATCTTCCTATGACTCTAATATCTCGCATTCGTATCTTCTTTACGATGGCTATTTTTGTTTAATAAAATTAGTTTCTAATTCTGTTTATATCGATCGCTGATGAACGATATTGAATTAATTGATTAGCAATCTCGATCGCTGTCTCTAGAGGACATCCAAAATTAAGAACCTAAATTTAAACAAGCGCTTTTGTAAGGCATTTGTTTTCTACTGTTTCGTTTTATCTTTACAGTAACGGAGATTAAGACAAAAAAAAAACAATTATTTAATAAAGAACGTAACTAAGATGAAAACAACGCATTGCATAAATAAAAACAAGAATCCGAAAGAAAAAATATTGATCCGTTGGGATGAAATTTACAAATGGATGAAATATCTCGAACAACGTAAATCGTGACAATGTGCTACAAATTATTATCGTTTTTTTTTAATTTTGTTTCTATCTTTTTTAGTTTATAAAGTTAAACTAATTAGTTATACTTCCTACACTAATCAATCGTTACTTTAGGCGAACAATGCGATGATTCTGCTTGGAGAGTCCGTACGACTGATGGTCTTTTCAGACAAAACGCGAGTTAAATTCTCTGAACGGAGGCGAAAAATTGAGTTTACAAAGATTTGATTCAGTTCATTGACGTTGGGTTATTTTTGGCAACAGTTTCACCTAATCTGATTAAATGAGAATAAGAAAAACAGATTCGCTGATTTAAAAGTTTAAAACATTGAGAAAAACATACTAAGAATATTTGCGTTCAAGAATAGTTCCAAATTATATCTCCAACGTGTTTCAGCTACAATATAATTACCACCAGCTTCATCTATATAGAGCCGCATACATATTAGCAATACGCTATATTAATATCATGCTAATTAGCATTGTATGTCTGTTTTTTTTTCAGGAGTAAATAATAAGGAGTATTAGAACAAGTTTTCTACAGAGGTATTTATCGGAGATTGCTCACTGTCAAAAAAAGAAAATAAATATAATGTTCCTTGGAGTCTCCGTGAATGATACTCTCTCCGGATTTTCACTTCTATCCACCTTTAGATAACGTTAGCAAACAAATTTGCATCATCGCAACAACCGCTTACATTTGACTTCTTACTACCAATGACTTCAAAGCATCACTAGAACTCAAAAGATGATAAGTCTCAACATGGTTAAAATCCCGCTCACCCTTATCCAGTGGATGTCTGATTTTTTGCTTTCCTCAGTTTTTCCATCTTCCGCGACCCATATTGACTATGGCTGGTGTGGTGACACTTGATACCAGTACTATTTGAGGTGGGGAGGTGTACTAACGTTTATAAAATTAAGGTTTTCGTGTTTCCATATGGTGTTCCAATTTTTTAGTTCTGTTGCAGCTTTTATATGCTCGATTATCATCTGTAACACGTGTGTATTAGTTTCCTCCATTCAAAGATTTCCTTTATATTTCACCTGTTTTCCTTATCTTTTTTTTTATGACCTGAGAAACCCCCCTGATTCTAATTCCTTCCATTCTCCTGTCGAACTAAATCTCTTTCTCCTAGGATTATTTGCATTTTTTTTTACTTACTTCACCTTCTGGCCCTGTCGGTGGGGCATTAGAATATGCCGACTGCCCCCCTGCAGGGGGTAAAAGTCCCTCAATGGGGGCCCTCGATATGACCTTTAACTATATCCAGTGGTGAGGCCCCAGCTTGTGGGCTTTGGGGAGTCTGGAGCCACCCTTTAATTACCATTGCTCCCAGGTCCACTCTGACCCGGAGTGGTAGTACCTGTTAGGGTTTCAACTATGGGTTGAATAGAAACAAACGTGAAAACAACAAATATATTCTTTTAAAATAAATGCGCATTAAATAACCCGGAAAGGGTTGATATGCCGTAAAACAAAAACAACCAACCAACCAACTTCAACTTCTTTATGCCTTACTCGCTAGTTTCGTGTATTTTTTTTGCTTCTCCATATCGATAATATTCCCTCTTGAGTGGTGAAATAAACAATGTAACATTACTTTTCTATCTTGTTAATTATGATACCTGATATCCTTACTTGGATGTGTTTATTTGTTTGTACGTTCATACACCATAATATTTTATATTTTCTAATTTAAAGTATGTTATACGTTTGCTCTTGTATTATTTGATGCATTTGGTATCATAATTTCAATGTACTTCATTCACTACCTAGTCGTATTTATTCTTCTATTCATTTGTAGCCAATTTGCTGCAATTACTTATTATGTGATGTATCGTTTCGTTCCATTGTCCACAGGGTCTGTATTCGTTTTGATATTGTTGGATCCATTGCGTTGTCTTGTGTACCTCTTGTCGGCATCAATATCGTTATAAGCATTCAATACACGTCTTAAAATAAATAAATGAATAATAATATTGTTTTATGAATAATAATAATAATAATAATAATAATAATAATAATAATAATAATAATAATGATTACTTTTTTTCTGCTAGTGATTTTTGTCAATCTGGCATATATAAACGTCCACCCGGGTTTGCTCAAAACGTGAGGTAAACCGTTGGATTATTTCGAATGTCGCCGAGCAAATTTTGTTATAAAGTCGGAGTCCATCTATACACGTAGAGAGTGTATATACCTTTGTATATATGTGACAAAGTTTATATATATGGCGTGCGAATATAGTTGTGTTTCTTTATGACCGTCCAGCGTTGTGACTGTCTAATTTATAATCCGTTATGAGTAAGCACCTTTAATTATAGTTTACTACGGGACAAGAATACACATAAATACATTTACAGCACAAAGAACGAATCCAACTTACTTGGGGTCTCAACATCTGGCCAAATCGGGAACACATCTGGTTCATCCTTGGTCTCGTTTAACGGAAAACCGCAATGGAAACTCTTCCCAACGAAAAGTACAGAGGCTTTGTTTTATTTTCGGCAACGTGTTATTCTAAAGTGTTTTTCCCTTTTGGTGAGTTGCAAAGTTGATTCTGAATATCGCAATTTCTGACCCCCTCTACTTGGAGCCATCTTAATCTGAATACAGTCTTTGTCTATCTCTCCACTCCGACATACTGTCTGTTTGTATATCTTAAAACATGATTCTTACTATGATGTAATTAAATCTCATGGGCAGAAGGATAGAGAAATAAAGGAGCTATAAGTAAGGCAGGTTACAACAGATTACGACTTAATGCCGTCCCCACGACAAACTTCTTCGACCATTTAATGTGGGCAGACGCCTTGAAAAAGGCTTGATATTTGGAACTAGCGGGGGTACCCGGCGTTGCCCGAGTGTTTGTTTCCGGGACGGGGGGGAGTTTTAAAAAAACGTTATGTTAGGTAAGTAGGAAGGATCAAACCCGGAGTCATGAGTAAAAGTAGGAAAATAAAGTGTGAAAAAAAACAAAAAAAAACATCTGCAACGTTAACAGTTCGGCCACCAAGAAAAGTCCATTCCAGTTGTTTAGGAAAAAAAAAAACGACTACGGTAGGTCGGCGCGAACGTGAAAATATAATGTGAATTGTCCAGCACGCTAACCACTACGCCACAGAGTACTGCAGCTTAGTTTAGTGATTTTAAATAACTTTACATGAAAGAACTACGAAGCCAAACCGGTGTTCTCTTCTCAACTGTTCCTTGAGAACGATCCCCAAACGGTGTTAAGTGGTGGCAGGGGGAGGAGGAATTTATTAGAGAGAAAATATTTTACTACTTCCATTGATCTTAACCGATTTTGGCCGTGACTTCTCAGCAGAAAAAGTATAGAAATCTAAGATTATCGAGGAATTTGAGAAATAATAAGCCTATAACACACCTCAGATATTGTTCTGCCGTTTGTGCATATTATATTTGCATGAAATATCTTGATTTTTAATCCTATTAATGTCAAAATCAGACGGGAAAAATGAGTTCATTTTATTTATATAGAGAAGATAATCGCCGGAAAAAAGGGCAAAGGAAGTAACGAACAATGTTCACTGAAAACCTCAACAGAGTCTCTTGAAACACAACTGTGGATACCATCAGGAAACCGTATAGAGAGGATTGGAGAGCTATAATGATCGATTTCTACAATAACAGATCCGATCCCTGCATGAGCATGTGTATAAAAGAAGGTAATAACAGTGAAAATAGCGTCCGTATAGTTTTGTGAACGGAGATGTTATCGAATATTCGGAAGGCATGTGTGGCATCCATTAAGTTGGTTGGTTGTTGTTTTTTTTGTTTTACGACATATCAACCCTTTTCAGGTTATTTAATGCCGAAGCCAAAGATTTTGAAGAAAAATCTTTTAATAGAATATGTTTCTATTTAACACATAGTTAGGACCCTTACAAGTACTACCACTCCTGGTCAGAGTGGTTCTGGGAGCAATGGCAACTAAAGAGTGGCTCCACACTCCCCAAAGACCGCAAGCTGGAGCCTCACCACTGGATATAGTTTAAGGTCATATCCAGGACCGCATCCATTAAGTGAATTATTAAATTTCCCCCATGATATAAGCATGTATACATTTAAATAAAAATAGGTATTTTACATTAAAAAGCCAATATTTTAGGATGTTATCCATGTTCTTCAGAATCTTTTGTTTATTTTGCTTTGTTTAATTGTTTTTAGATAAAGGACCCTATCAGTAAAATACTGAGCGTCAATGGGGGACGCGCGATTCGCGTTAAATAAAGAAGTATGATTTTGTTCCCGTGATATAAGCGTCGTTTAAAATTTAAATTAGTATGATTTATGTTTGCAAGCCAATATAACGCAAATACCGTTTTTTACATAAAAAACAAAACAAAATCATTTTTGTAAATCAGA
The DNA here is from genome assembly GCF_053919585.1 of Euprymna scolopes. Classification (NCBI taxonomy): domain Eukaryota; kingdom Metazoa; phylum Mollusca; class Cephalopoda; order Sepiida; family Sepiolidae; genus Euprymna; species Euprymna scolopes. Next base: position 99,555,432 of record NC_136506.1, read on the forward strand.
ATTTTTTGTCATAATACACCATGCTTCAGGGTACTGTTTCTCTGACGAATGGTGTTAGAACGAAGAAAAATATCAGTAAAATGGAGGTACGTCTGCGATAAAAATAACGGGAATTCCATACATATCCAAGGGGTTAACAAAAAGATTACAAGCTTGCTGTTGTATACCGAAGAGAGTCAAAGTTTACATCAACAGAAAAATCGTGAATGTGAAACATCCACCATTATAACAGATGTCTGAATAAGTTCAAAATGTACAAATTATAAACAGACTCCGTTCAGTCTTGACAGACTATAGACACTTACGGAAATGAGCACTCGGGTGATATTTATGTGGCAAGAGTTGTTAAATTTCCAACCACACACATACTGAGTCAGCATTGTTTGTTTTTCTATTAACTTGTGAGTATATAAGTTTAGGACAAATAGAAAAAAGAGAGAATATACAGCGCTTAGTGTTTGTAAATGGTCACGAATGTTGTATTGGTCAAGCTCATCGTTCCGTAACTTCGGTCATCTGGCGGGAACCTGTGTGTCAATACAATTATTCCGTATGCAAATTACAAAACCCCCTGAAAACATTGGAATCGAATAATAAAAACGTTTTGCTTTAGACAAATAAGAACTGTAAATTAAATACGCAATGTTTCTTGCATATGTCTGGCGCCGTCTGTTCGACATTATATAATCTTGTTTGTACTGTATTTTTTAATATGCATGAGAACATTCTTAACAGTTTATATAACTTATTATAGAGGTATGAGAAACAGCCTCTTAATTTGGTGTAAATATGTTAATGGTCATTCGGGATTAAGACTGCATAAAATGAAGAACGCACTTCATTCTTTTATGCGTCTGATCTCTCTAACAACAGAATTTCAACAATCCGATGAGCCATGAGTCCTTTTGCAGGCTCCAGTCCACTTAGCCAACTCGAGCGGAAAACCTATTTTCTTATCATGTGAATTGATTATTCTCAAGTCAAGCAATGCAGGTTATATTTTATTTTCTTTTAAAATCGCACAAAGGATACGATCGATTGCTTTTCTATGAAAATATCTTATGCGATATAAAACATTTTAGCGGGTGTACGCAATAAATATTTCGCGTGTAGTATCTTTTTTGCTATGGGCTTTTAACAAAGGTACGTCTACGAAATATTGCCCATTGTGCGTCAAAACTTCTGATTACAAACTATACATTATGAAAACAAATCCATCTTAGATTTAGAAAATAGATTTATTCTTTCGTCCAAATGAATTAAGTGCACTGTGAGAATTGCTTCTACTACGAAATATCATCGAGCTTAACTAATATTACGAATAAAAAATCATATATAAAGAACAATAAATTTTTAAATACATTAAGTGGCTAACGTGAGCGGAAATTATGAAGCCATTCATGATCTATCATACATAGTTGTCGAAGCAATATAAGTAATAAACTAGGAACGTAAGAATACATAGTTCGCCAATGTATATGAACGACAAAAGATTAAGCAACCGTGTCACTGGGATGTTTGAGCTCCATATGTTTGGTCCTAAATTGGAAATATACTCGACGATGTAGGAACCGTATAATTATAAAAGCGATAAAATATATAACGTATAGGAAACGAGATTGCAAGGTGTTAATGGCTAAATAAAATATGGATCCTTACATTATCCCCGTAGAAAAAAATTAAATACGACTTAAACACAGACGTGTTGGTTTAATAATAAAAATCAGATTAAATATTATATTAATATTAATAGTATAGTATGTGTGTTTGTATACATAGCCAAAGAATTTTCTCTTTTCTTGTATTTTAAGATCGGCTATCAGGTTTCCGGATATTCACAGGAAATTCGTTGTATATAGCCCCGATCTGTTTAACGTCAATTTCAAGCACACACCCCGTAAATTACTAGCATGGACCCATTAACACAATTTCGTAGCGTTTTCGGAAGCATTTTTCTCTAATGCTTGTTTCGTTTAACAGGTTCGTTTACTATATTGTCAAATCTCTACTGTACACTTTTTAACCCTTATCTTGGTCACTCGAGGATATACTGATTCCAGCCATACCGAGGGGCATGTTGTTCTTGAGGATATATTATTTTATAAGGCATTCAAAAACGTACGCAGCATTTTTAATTTGGAGTTTTAGTTAGTGCCGTCGGATGTAGGGTTATATCTTATTATTAGTGGAGTTGTTTAACGGGTGTTCAACGGAACATATATATATATATATATATATATATATATATATATATATATATATATGTGTGTTTGTGTGTGTGTATGTGTGTGTATGTGTGTGTGATTTTCCCATTGAGATGTTCTGCTCCCTGTATAGTTATATTAAATAGATTTGATTTTTTAATACTACCTATAATAATTCAGCATTTATCAATTCATGGAATTATTTACCATTAATTAATTATAGCGATCCTATATGTCTTATATGTATATAATGCTTAATAATGTTATTATTTCTATCATATTTATTGAATCTTAGGTCGTACTCCTGTACATAGTTTAAGATCTTAATCAAAAAAAATAAATATATAATACGGATTGAGTTTTAGGTAAAGTTAATTGAAGGAACCTAATTTAAGATGTACAGTATAAGTTATGAAATATATATATATATATATATATATATATATATTATTCATTTAATTATAAATTTATACAATCCGTATGTTTTTATGTTGAAGTAATTATTTAATTCTACTTACGTAATGTAACTTGTCTGCTTATTCGTTGAATTTTTACTAAGAATACTAGAAACGTATTCTGTAATAAATAGATGAAATACTATACTATAGATATGTCCGATCTATACTAATAAAAATGTCCCGGTGTGGCTGCTCCATTTTTTCCAAACTTTTCAACAAATGCCATAAGGAATCGTGTTCTTATTTCTTCATAACTGCTTCTGCGGTATCAGTTTACAAGAATCCTGGGAAAACACCTGACTTATTAAATTATCGCCTCCGTAGCATCCTCTTTGTTTTCGTCAAAAGCCTTGAGTCTAAATAAAGCACTAGTCTAGCAAGTAAAGCTGCTTTCCATCTGTTTGATTAACAGTGCTTCTGCAGATATCATAGCTGTTATCTTTGAAATTATATTTCCTCAATGGATCAGAAAGGAGAGACCACGATGGAAGCCTTCGATATATTAAGGTCTTTGCCAGGGTACGAGACGATGGTCTTCTCATGAAAAGCAAATCATATACTGGATGAATACTTTACAGTTTTATCATATTTAAATAAAGGAAGAATCCTTATATAAATATGAAAAATGAGTTCACATTTTATTTTTGATATGATGTACATGTTGGTATACCTCAGTGAGTGATCCTTAGACCTATTTTATTACTTATATTCATAAATGATCGCCCTGATAAAATTTTCTCTGAAATGAGTATATTTGTAGACGACACCAGACTATAACAGACACAAGGGAAAACAAATGAACATATACACCATGCAATAGCGGAAAAACAGCTAAATTCAACATTTACACAGTATAGGTGCCAGAGACCCTTTTACTACCATAGTATCTTACTCAGGACTGCTAGATTTTTTAGTTCCCTTCCGAGTTTGGGCTTCTCTTACCATACTGACAAGCAGAAGTTCAAGTGTCATGTTAACAGGCATCTCGCGCAAATTATCCCTGCAAATTATGTCCAAGATCGTAGATTCGTACGTTAAGTACGCTGTGTCTTGTTTGGGGTGACAATTTAATAATCAAAATAACATAACTGAGGACTCTTCCTATACTCACTGCTTTTCTGATGTGCTCACTCGGCTAATGGTTATTATAGAGCTAATCTTTCTTTTTATAAAAAAAACTAACACAAAGACGAATTGCGATGAGAGCTTTTATAAAGATATTTTGAGACTTGACACAGAAGAGACAGACTAGTAATTTTCTATCTATTTCTTCTTAAATTTAAAACTTACTGACATGAGTGATACACCTTGGCGGTCATATTTAGATAACATTCCGCTTAGATAATTTCCAGAGCTGTCAAGGAGAAACTGATCCGAAACGTTAATTTTCCCTCAGCTATGAAACCGAAATAATATTTGCCATTCCTCATCACATTACTCCTGTTGGTCTTGTATCCCCTTCATAAATATTACGTCGTGTATCTCCTATTTAACCTCATAATTCTTCTTCTTTTAAGATCTGCATAATCATGTACACAGTGTCATTCTTGTCAAAATCCATACTAACAAGATTAATCATCATGAAGGCTCTCTTGTATGCAATATTTTAACGTATTTTCTAGATTTTATAACGAATTGTACGATATTTTGATAACAATACTTTAGTCTTTTGCGTAGGTGGTTCTGTGATGTTGTTGATTACTTGGCTCTACATATCTGGTTTGGAATAAAGGGTTGGAAATTTATCCAAAAAGTATCAATTTGTGATAATAAAGCTGTTCCCCGAAGCGCCTGCTATTTTTGTATAACAACGTTTGAACGAAAAGAAAAGAGGCATGTCATTCCCTAAATACTCATTGTAATATGGAATCCGATTCAATACACATTTCGATTTGTTAGCTCTTTTTCGCTGTTCACACAGAATCAGATTTCAGTATTACAACATCCACAGCCGTTCCTCTTTCTATCGAACTTCCACCCGCGCAGGCCATAAAAATCTTCGCCCCCGAAATCTGTGAAACAATTCAGCGCAATCACTAT